>NC_140459.1:28058049-28612149 GCF_963576455.1 Neolamprologus multifasciatus
TTAGAATGAGAACTACTGCACTTCTCCCAATGATAAATGTCAAGATATCTGACTGACAGTTAACTGTCGGTGGCAGTCTGGGTTTTTCCTGTCATGAACCGGAGCTTGCAATATCTATTACTTGTGTCCTCTTCAACCTCTGAGGAACAAAGGCCCATGTTTCTGTGTGAGAGGACATGGCTCCAGCATCAGGCAGCACATAACTCTCTGTCTCTGCAAGGCCTGCTGGGAACTCTTAGGTGACAGCGTCATTTGAGCTGAGGTTGAGGGCTTCCTCCAGCCGGCTGCTTGGCTGCCTGCCTGCCCCCTCCTCATCCATGCTCAATGGACATTGATCCCCCAGCAGCGACACCGTGTCCCAGGGAGGGGTAAACAGATACACCTCGTTGCCTCCAACAATCATTCTGCCCCTGTAGGGACAGGTCGTGGTAAATTAATAGTGTGCTTGCAGCGACTAGATATTGTTAATGTATTTGCTATTGATGGAGTGAGATAACATGAGTAGCTTCAGCCTTACTTAACACAAAACATAAATCCTCCAAGGCCATTGTGGAGAAGCTGCATAGGCAGTAAGTTATTTTGAGCTTTTGGGAAAGTACAGCACAGACACATTAATTCAGTTCATGCATTAATACCATAAGCACTGTAAGACGAAGCTTTACTTATTGATTTTCATTTGATTTACATCATTAAGCCGAAGTCAAGTATTGAATAAATGCTGTACTGTTTTAAAGGACGTGGTTTCATTTAGGATTTTTGCTCTCTTGACAGCTGAGTGGTAAAGTGGTGTACACCACTTTTGCAAAGAGGAGAGTGGAAGGGAAATGGCAGAAAGTGCAGAGAGCGATGAAAATAACCGACTAGGCCTTGTAATTCTCTACTCAAAATCATGACAGTCTTCTGTTTTTCTTGAATAAAACAAAAGAAAATGTATTGGAACCAAAATGAATACATGGTCATGTTTAAAAACGGGACCTTTGGATGGTGTCATTTCTCCTTTTAGATAAACACTTGTTACCACCCCCTTACACATATGAGGCAGCGCTTCCTATGGGTGGAAAAATACCACAGTCATTCATTTTTACCAAAGGTGCACTTTACCTAAAACTCAGGCCCTTAATCCAGTTGATCCTTCATAAGAGCTGTCAAAGTACTACATCTACGCTGTCTAAGCTCACTTTGAACTTTTGGATTTGATGGGCTTTGGTGTGCTGTAACATGACTTATAAGCCTGATCTTCTTTAAACTTGCACCCAGTCGAAAGAAACAAACAGACAGGGTACTCAGGGTAGGCCTGTCGCTTAGCAAGTTTGCTCTCCTGCAACATGCATACAGGGTGGGCCATATATATGGATACACCATAATAAAATTGGAATGGTTGGTGATATTAAAGTCCTGTTTGTGGCACATTAGTATATGTGAGGGGGCAAACTCCTTAAGATGGGTGGTGACCATGGTGGCCATTTAGAAGTTGGCCATCTTGGATACAACTTTTGTTTTTTCAATAGGAAGAGGGCCATGTGACACATCAAACTTATTGGTAATGTCACAAGAAACACAATGGTGTGCTTGGTTTCAACGTAACTTTATTCTTTCATGAGTTATTTACAAGTTTCTCTTTGTTCACAGCCATTGACATGTCGAAGAGGTTAACACGTGAGGAGCGGATCGAAAGTGTGTTGATATCTGGTGAACGCAGTAACCGGGTCATTGCCGCAGATTTTAATGCAAGACACCCTACGAGACCACCCATCTCCCATGCTACAGTTAGCAAACTGCTTGCTAAGTTTTGTGAAACTGGTTCAGTGTTGGATTTGCCAAAATGTGGATGCAAGAAAACTGTCACTAATGAAGAAACATCAGTGGCTGTCCTAGCTTCATTCAGCAAGAGCCCAGTGTAGCACTCGCCGCATGTCACTGGAGAGTGGCATTAGTCGAACATCCCTTCGGCGGATATTAGCTACCCACAAATGGCACCCTTACAAACTCCAGCTACTGCAGCATCTCAACAAGGATGACCCAGATCAGCGATGACTGGGATAGGCTCCAGAACCCCCGCGGCCCTGGAAAGGATAAGCGGAAGCGAATGGATGGATGGAATATCTACACACGTCTGTTGCTGCCACGAACGTCATGTGTTCGTACGTCATTGTCATGAGACACTCCCACAAACAGTAGTAATGCAGTGTGCTTACGGGCAAGTAACAGTAATCGAATTACTTTTTTGCAATAGTAATCCCTTACTTTACTCGTTACTTGGGAAAAAGTAATCGGATTACAGCAAAGCGTTACTTTTAACCAGTACTGCCCATCTCTGGTGGAGAGCGACATTTGCTTTGGGGAAAACTGAACCCTGACATCAAGTTTTCTGGTGAGGCTAAAATGGAGTTAGATGGACAAGCAGATCCTTACACCGCTGTATCAGACTGAGACAACCTGAGAGAGAACTGGAAGGCAAGACTTCCAGTTCTCTGCTAAAGGAGGATCTGATTAGAATGTGTCTTGGGCACCTTCCTTTGCAGGTTTTCAGGGCAGAGGTTTTCAAAGTTTTGGAAAAAAAAAAACAACAAGTGGAAAAACCTTCTTAGTCTGCTACTACTGTAGTCTAACATTGTCTAATTGGATGGATGGATTTATGGATATAGGCCACTCAAGGATGTCAACTTCCTACTGTTAAGCCAGTGTTTGCCTTTTTCTCTTTCCCCATACAGTTTTGATTCTAGATTTGATTTGTCAGCTATTATTGACAGGCTAAAATACCCAAAAAGTTCAGCCTTGTAAGAGTTTTACATATAATGGACAAGAGAACCAGTTTGGATCTGTCATTTCAGGCTTTTGTTGTCAAGGCAATAGTGGTCTAATGTGAGTATCCAAGGTTATTCATTTTTGTTATCTCTATTACAACAAAACAAACAAACATGGTACTACTTAACAGATTGCTTAAGAAAGTTTCACTTAATAGGCAAACGTGTCCGCATGCTCCTTATAGTAATGAAAAACTACAGATAGCAGTCCAAACAGAGACAAATGACCCAGTGAAAGAGTTGTTGAGGATGTGCTACTACATGTCTTATCCACTTTTACCTGTGGGACTGAAAGGATCTGCTGCTAAAATCTGGGTGCCAGATTCTGCAGGCAGCTTCAGAGATCTGAACACACTGTTTTGGCTCTCCAGTGCAATCTAAGTGTAGGAAAATTACTGCCAGAATGTTTGGGTTACACAAATGTAAGATGGAAAACTCATCTTCAGTTTTTCTCATACCTAAACCAAATATTCAGAAATCACAAAAATCCATATTCTGTGTCAGCATTCTTCAGTCGTCAACATCCTTGGTAATATTAGCCTCATTCAGGCATTGGGGGAAAACAAGTAAACTTGTCCATCACCCTTCTGTCGATCATTTGAGGTTACGACTGATGTATTTCCATCTGATGAACTGTGTGTTAAATGGGTTCCTGCTGTGATTTTGATCATGTATATAAAGATAGATGGGAAAATATATAATATAAAAAATAATAATAATTATAATAAAATTATGATAATTTTTGAAATTGCCACAGACGAATTTATATATTTGGCAAAACATTTGTTTCCAGACACTGTTGCGACGGCCAGTTTTACCACTAATCTTGACACAATCATACATTTTTCTAAAAATTATTTTCTGTTCAACAAATTGTCATTGAAGAGGAAAAGGAAGTGTTGCAAACTAGTGGTGAGCAGTTCTTTTGGTTGCTTGCTTTGTCGCTAACAATCCAACAAATTCACACGGTTTATTCAAAACATATACAGTATGTGAGCTGCTGAGTCCAGTAAATAATTCTTTCTTTGCTGAATAAGGCTAGAGGAAGTTAGATGAATGTAAATGCAGCTATTGAGCCGACACTATTTCTTTAGATTCTCCTTGCTCTCATAGTGATTTCAGTTCATTATTTTGGATTTCAGTTCCTCCCAGTGAAATGAAGCATAATGTTATGGTTTCTGTTTATGATTCTCTTTGTTTATTGCAGACATTGCTTACACTGAGTTGTATTATGCATGTTTATTTTTTTACTTACATTTTTCAAAAATTTGCACATATATTTAAATCAGGATCAGCGTAAATTGTACAAATGCTTTATGCTTGTCTCTTAAATGAATAATTAGCACATTTAGCCATATTTCAATATTTTATTCATGAAATCATCTAAAGTAGCTTTGCATGATTCACAGTTTAAAATAATTTACATTTATCTTACACTGAGCCTTGGTGGGCCATCACTTCATTCTCTCTCAAAGCCATTTTAGCTCATCTTAATTTGCTGCCCCTCACAAATAAAAGGTTTGAAAGTAAGTGGGTGGGGCTTCCTTGCTCAGTCAGAGCTGTGTGCCTGAGATGACTATGATCATGATTATTAATACATCCACTCTCACTGACATCAGGAAGGGCAAAAACTCTGCCAAATCAGCCAGGCGGCGCTACCTGCTGTAGTGACCTTTTGAATAAGGGAGCTTCTTCTTCTTCTTACTGACATCATATAGAACCAAGAGTAAACAAAATGCATTAAGTGGTGAACTATGTGTACATGGTTTATTGCTCACAGGGATCACTTCCTTAAAGTATACTGACGTTCATACCTGTTACACCGAACCTACGCCGGAGTAACAGCTGGGGGAGGTAAAGATGGTGAAGATGCCCCGGTAGAGGAGCTGCAAACGCTTGAACAGCAAGTGATAAAATTCCTTCAAACGAAGAATGTAAGTATTCAGAACCATCATATTGCAGCATGCCACACGCTACCCAGGAAAGACAGTAAAACAAAGCCATCAATTATTCTTCGGTTTGTGAGTCGCAAAACAAAGATTGAGTTACTGAAACAGGGTAAGAAGCTTAAAGGGACTGGTGTGTATTTAAATGAACATTTAACGAAAAAGACTGCTGAAATTGCAAGACAGGCACGCAGCCTGAGAAAACAAAATAAGATACAAGCGACATGGACGAGGAACTGCAAAGTAATGATAAGACTAAATGGCAATCCCGAAGAAGCGAAAGTTGTGATGATAAGAGAACTCAAAGACTTAGAGCAATATAAATAATCAGGAATCTGCTCTGGAATCTATTGGAAAAGTGACGATTGGATAATGAACAATGGGTATGGAAAGTGTTTCTGGCCTTACGGCTCAAAAAACAACAACAAAAACAAAAACACATAAATGACAAGTTTGGACACAGATTATAGGTTTCCATTCAGAGATATTGAAGAGGAAGAATTTGATTATGAAAAGGACTGTCAAGGTGGTTATTTTGCCACACACGCTGAGAAAACGAACTTCAAAATGAACTTCAAAACGTTTAACTATGCAGAGCACAACATGCATGACCCTGAAAGTAACATTGACCCAGATACCCACTTCTACAATAACACCAATAATACTTGTGAGTACTATACAGATGACCAATTCAATATGAATATTAAAATGGCAAATGCATTGTCGGTCATACATTTCAATAGTAGAAGCCTGTATAAAAATTTTTCTAAAATTACAGAATGTTTAAGTAAGTTAAAAAAGTTTAATATAATTGCAATATCAGAAACATGGCTCGATAATGAGAAAATTAGTGAAATGGGACTGGAAGGATACGAATTATTTACAATGAACAGGGTGAATAAAAAAGGAGGCGGTGTTGCCTTATATGTAGATAAAGTTTTGAAATGTAGTCTGATTGAATGTATGTCAAGCACCATAGATAACGTATTGGAATGTGTCACTATTGAAATCCATGTTGAAAAAGCTAACAATATAATTATAAGTTGCATCTATAGGACACCAGGTTCATGCCTTGAGACATTCAATGAAAAACTTGCTGCTATGTTTAGCAACCTAAATGATAAAAAAGTGCAAATAATTTGTGGTGATTTTAATATAGATTTGCTAAACCCAAATGGACATCAGAAAACAACAGATTTCATAAATACAATGTATAGTAACTCCCTTTTCCCTGTAATTATAAAACCAAGTAGAATAACAATTGATACAGCTACATTGATAGATAATATATTCACAAATAAAATTGACCATGAAATAGTAGGTGGACTTCTTATAACTGATATAAGCGATCATCTTCCTGTTTTTGCAATTTTTCAAAATTATTTTGGGATTAAAACTAAACAAAAGAATCAAATATTTGATATGATACGACTTAGAACAACAAGAGCCATTGCTGCCCTCCAGGTGGACTTAAAGGAACACAATTGGAATGAGGTTTTTGCAAATGAAGATTCAAATAGTGCATATGATGCATTCTTATCAACTGTAATTTCACTATATGAAAAACATTGTCCTTTAATGAAAATCACTAGAAAGCATCACAGATCAAATAAGCCATGGATCACAAAAGGGATAGAAGATGCATGTAAAAAGAAAAATAATCTATATAAGAGATTCATAAAACAGAGGACAAAAGATGCTGAAATAAAGTACAAGTTATATAAAAATAGATTAGTAAATATTATAAGAACAAGTAAGAAAGAATATTACCACAAATTATTGGAGCAAAGTAGAAGTAACACACAAGAAACATGGAGGATATTAAATAGTATAATCAAAAAGGGCTCAAAAAATAAGAATTATCCAGATTATTTTAAAAAAGATAAAGATATTGTGCTTGATAAAACTAAAGACATTGCAAATGAATTTAATGATTTCTTTGTAAATGTTGGCTTTAATTTAGCAAAAGAAATTCCAGAGTCAAGAAATAATAACGACCTAAATAAACATATTACTCAGAATGTGTCCTCCATGTTTATTGGTGCTGTAACTCATAGAGAAATAATTAACATTGTGAAGACATTTAAAAATAAAAAGTCCACTGACTGTTTTGGTATTGACATGATATTAGTTAAAAGTATTATAGAATATATAGTGCAACCTTTCGCATACATTTGTAATCTGTCCTTTCAAACTGGTGTATTTCCCTCACAAATGAAAATAGCAAAAGTTATTCCAATCCATAAAAACGGAGAGAGAAGTCAGTTTACCAATTATAGGCCAATATCACTGCTCCCACAGTTCTCAAAAATTTTAGAAAAGTTATTTGTTAATAGACTTCGTAAATATATTGAGAAGCATAATCTCCTAAGTGATAACCAATATGGCTTTAGAGTGAAAAGGTCCACTTCGATGGCAGTGATGGAACTTGTAGAAGGGATATCTAATGCTATAGATAATAAGGAATATACTGTTGGTGTTTTTATAGACTTAAAAAAGGCGTTTGATACGATTGATCATTCTATATTAATGAATAAACTAGAGAGATATGGCATAAGAGGGTTAGCATACAAGTGGATGAAAAGTTACCTGGATGACAGATATCAATATGTCGAATTCAATAATGTAAAATCTAAGCAGTTGAAGGTAACTTGTGGTGTTCCTCAGGGCTCTGTGCTGGGCCCTAAATTATTTATATTATACATAAATGACATATGTAGCATTTCCAAACTGTTAAAATGTGTATTGTTTGCTGATGATACCACTCTGTATTGCTCAGGTAAAAACCTAGAACAGCTTCTGACTACAGCGGAAAAGGAGTTAAATATATTAAAAAACTGGTTTGATGTAAATAAGTTATCATTAAATATAAAGAAAACAAAATTGATTATTTTTGGCACTAGACAAATGAAAAATGTATCTAAATCAAGGTTAATGGAATTGAAATTGAAAGAGTGTACGAAAATAAATTTCTTGGAGTGATAATTGATGATAAGCTGAGTTGGAAGTCTCATATAAACCATGTGAAAACAAAAATGTCAAAAACCATTGCTATTCTCTATAAAACAAAGCATGTCCTGAACAAAAAATCATTATACACACTCTATTGTACTCTGTTGCTTCCATATATGACTTACTGTCTGGAGATATGGGGTAATGCATATAAAACGAACACTCTTCCTATTTTCAAGTTGCAAAAAAGAGCTATAAGAATTATAAACCAATCAAACTATATAGAACCAACTAACATTTTGTTTATTAATCTGAATACCCTGAAATTTTATGATTTAGTTGAATATAAAATGGCACAGATAATGTATAAAGCACAAAATAACTTGCTTTGCCCCAGTACTCAGAAGCTGTTCAAAGTCAGAGAGAGTCAATATGACTTAAGGGGAACAGATTTCTTTAAAAAAAACAAGATAAGGACAAATATAAAGCAGAGATGTGTTTCTGTTAGAGGAGTTAACCTGTGGAATAGTTATGACAGTGATTTAAAAAGGTGTAGTTCATTTTCCTTGTTTAAAAATATGTTTAAAAATAGAGTATTAGAAAAATATATATATCAAGAATGAAAAGAGCAGAAAAAAAAACAAAAAACAAAAAACAAAAAAACCTCTTGATTCTTTTGCTTTGATGTAGTTACTTACTAAGGTGGAAAGTTTTCTGTTTTTTTGTTTTTTTCTTGTTTGTTTGTTTTGTTTTTGCTTTGTTTGCCTTCTCTCACCCCAACCGGTCGCAGCAGATGGCCGCCCCTCCCTGAGCCTGGTTCTGCCGGAGGTTTCTTCCTGTTAAAAGGGAGTTTTTCCTTCCCACTGTCGCCAAAGTGCTTGCTCATAGGGGGTCATATGATTGTTGGGCTTTTCTCTGTATCTATGAAGCGCCTTGAGGCGACATTTGTTGTGATTTGGCGCTATATAAATGAAATTGAATTGAATTGAATTGAATTTTATTATTTGCTTCGAGCCCTGTGTACAGGAGCTGCATGCTAAAAGATCTTTTGTTAAAAGGGTTGGCGTAATAAGCAAATGCTTCAGCCAATACCTTTTGATTAGCCTTGTCTCATGCTTTCTTGCTTTGTGGTAAATCTTTGTTCTGTCTTCACTGAGATATTTGAATGCTAATCAATAAAAAACATATCACTCAAAAAAAAAAATTGTCCGTGTTTGATCTCCATTGCATTGGCATATATTTGACAGAAAATAAGCAAAAAACACAACAAAAAGCTTTTTTGTTTTTTCCAGACCACAACAACAAAGTTGGTGAAGAAACTCAAAATGAAAGAATGCCCATTTCTTAGTTTATGAGTCAAGCACACTCTGATTGTAGCCACAAGGTAAAATACTGGAAAATAAAGCAATCCATATTTTGGCAATGTGGCGAGGTGTTGTAAACCTGCCAATCCAGCCTGCAAGCATCCGTTTTTAAGCACTGATAGCCTTTGTAATTTCCAGCCCAGTAAAACTACCCAGACACACATTTCACAGAAACCTTTAAAATTAATCAGAGCGTGTATTGATTCTTCTATTTATCACGCCACAAAAACACTGACTTTTACAGTAAGTTGTGGGTGGTCTATTAATCAGTAAAGAATCACAGAAGCATGGTGAAAAACATCATGTTGCCCCAGATAGGAACATACCTGTGGTCCTCTGGTACACCCCTCTGCTCATCTGAAATAAGGATCCCATGCAGTGTTCACAGATATGATAAGAAGGGCAGTGATGTAACTCTCAACTCCACTACTGACTTTCATTTTCCTCTGGGACAGCTCATCTATGACCTCTGATTGGTGTAGCCTGTTGGTTGAAACATACACAGAATTTGTTGCTCATGTGACATATATGTTGCTTTGGCCTGATTAGGGGGCAGCATGGTGGCGTGGTGATTGGCACTGTTCCCTGACAGCAAGGGCCTGAGTTAGATTCCATCACCTGGCCACATGATAACTGTGTGGAGTTTGCATGCTCTTCCCGCATTCCGGCTTCCTCTCAAAGAAATGTAATTAGTGGGGTTAGGTTAATTGGCGACGCTAAATTGCCCATAGGTGTGAATGTGAGTGTGCCACTGGTGCCTCCACATGTCCACCACATTAGAAACACCTCTGATTTGTTGTCAAAAATATTGTTTGTTGTTGTTTAAGTTTTTTAAAAATATATTTTAATATAACTTTACAATTAATGGGATCATTTGAAAAAACTAACAAACCTTATTTCACAACTGTCAAATTAATTACAACTTTATTTTTTTTACAACTGTCAAAGTTATGCTGTATGCAGTTTGGTTAAACAGAGCGTTAAGCAGAAAGTGTTTGTACCAATGACTTTGTGTGAATTGCACGTTTTAGCACAGAACAGTTAGATTACTCTAAAAAGCTTAAAATGTTTAGGATATCTGCCTGAGAGCACATGATAACATGCCTCTTTAGCAGTGCTGTTGCTCATGAATCTGTTCACATCTCACAAAAAGCTCTACAAGGCAAGACTGTTCCACTCCACTGAACAGCGAAAATCAGTCTCTCTCATAATAGCTCTGGGCAATTTCAGACCACACAGAATGACAAGGGAATCAATTTCCCTGGTTAGGTTATAGATGGATTTTCTCTCTCTCTCTCTCTCTCTCTCTTGCTCTTTTTTCATAAGAAATAACTGCAATACGTTATATGAATTATTAAGAAGTCTTTTGCAGTGTTACGTAAAGAAGGCTACACCACCACCACTACCCTCTGAAATATAATGAATATTGTTATGGGTTCAGAAATAATTTTTAGAAATTTGCATTTGTTGATCTTGCTTCACAATTTTGACCAAAGATTAGGTACTTTGAATATTCTTGCGACATGTTCATGGGCTTTGAATATTAAATAGTCACTATACGTCCTGTAATCTATCACAAGAATTCAGCTAACTTTGTTCCATTACATAATGAAAAGCTATTTGATTTGTGGAACTAGCCTGACCTCATGTGGAGGATACTGCACAAAGCAGTTTCTAACACACTCTCTTGAAGAGAGTAATGACTATTTTTTGGATTATGTGAAGTTGCTAGGACCTTACTTACTCTTTCATCTACACTCTTTGATTATATGTAATTAAAAATGCACTTAACTCTATTATGCTTAAAGAATTATTGTATTACATCCATTACACTTTGACTGGACACAAAGACACGCTAAGGCAAAGATGATCAGTCTGATCTGATCCATCTGATGGAATAAACATAAGTAGCTAAAGGCACTAATTAGATTAATGAGCACACTGCTTATCAAATATGTCAACAGGCATGATGTAATAGAAAACATGAGTGGGCCAAAAGCATGTACCTTAAATGATTAATCACAGATTATTCCACAGGCATAAGCAGTTGGTGAATGCTTAGAGCTTTTTTTCCCTGCTTTTTTTTTTTTTTTTGCAATTGAAAGCCTGTTATTGACAGGCCACATAACTTTGTTAGACTGGACTCAGGGTTTCCCTCAAGGAAGTAGTTGCGCTATAGTAACTACTAGAAGCTAAGGCAGAGCTGAGACCAGTAATCTGGGTGAATAAATATCAATGTGCACTATTGAACAAAGTTTAAATAAAGCTAAACTTGTGTAATATGTTTGATGCCTTTGTGAAATATGAATTAGGGCTGTAAATCTTTATCGGTAACTAATCTAATAATCACAGTGACTATTAATGTAAATGAAATATTACATAATGAATTACAAAAGTAAGGAAAATGCTAAGCCCCTGGGCTCAAATGGATGACTTTCAATTGCCAAAATTTGAGTCTTAGGATTTTTTAAAAAAAATCTTTAACATACACTTTTATAAATGTCAAAAAACATTAATAACAATGATCAAGATCCACAATCCAACTATGGGTGGTTTTTGGTTGTGCTTCAAGCTTGAGATCTAGGTAGATCTCATGCCCTGCCGGTCATCAGATACCCTGCTAAGATAATAAGCTGGCCAAAGGAGGAGAGAGACGTCACTGACTTCAAGACAACAAAGCTTCTTATCATGCATGGAGTGTTTCACCCCAAATACAGCATCATGAGACTGTACGCTATGCAGAAGGCCAAATTCTAGTGTGTCAAAACCAATATTAAAGATGAAACAACAAACATCCATGAGTATATCAGGAAGATAACCACAACTGATCATGTGCTTAGTAGATAACTCAGGCCGCAGAAACCTGAGAAAGAAGAGGCGCAACAACAGGAACCATCATGAAGGGACAGGAGCCTGTACAGCATGTACCACACCTGGTACATGGGTTTACCACACCAGGTAAGACCCCAGGTGCAGGCTGTGCAAAGATGCCCCTGAGACAATGCAGCACATAACAGCAGGGTGCACGATGCTAGTATGCAGGGAATGTCACAGAAAACATGAAAAAATAAAAATAAAAATTAAGGCAACTGATTGCCTTAAGTACTTGCTTTAAGTACATTTCTTCAGTTCAATGGTATTTTCTTGGCCTCCAAAAGTCATTGCAGATTTGGATGAAAGGAGAAAAGCAAACAAAAGAAAAAAAAGAAAAAGAAAACAAAGTGTGCTAATGCTAGAACTCAAAATCCCAGTTTGAGGCTCCTGTCCTTTATAATTGCTAATATAGAACCAACAGCCTACTAAATATGTATGCAAAAAAACAAAGTAGTTAAAAAAAAAAAACACAGGCTTGCAAAAATAATAGTTTTGCTGATGCCTAAATAATCCAATTATTCAAACTGGCTTTTTTGCTATGACTCTGCTTTTGGTAGTTTAAACATATTTGTGAATGTTTACTTAACAGTTTAAACATATTTTAGTTATATTCGTCTTTCTGTTATTTTATCATTACTTCTTCTCACGAACAAACCGGAATTAAGCTTCCTTTGCGCTTGTTCAGCTCTTTAGAAACAAAAAACACTACATTCACAGTGAGATGTTAATTACGGCTATATTTCAAGCGTAAAAGGTAAAAGTAACAACCGTATGTCTGTCCGGGCTCGCGGTAGGAGGGACTGTGTTGCCATGACAATGACGTCAATGTTGGTGTCGAGTAACCAAAGGTCAAAATAAAGACAAGTGAATGAAAACGGAAGGAAACTAAACAGGCTTCCTAGAATAGCACAGAACATTACCAGGTTGACTCAAAATACAAAGTAATTTCCTGCACTGGATGCTGTCGTGTCGTTCGTCCGGGAATAATCGTTTTATATACCGGTAAGGGAACGTCACACAGCACAAGGTTAGGGTCACAGACAAGCTAACAGCAGCTAGCGAGCTAGCTGTAGCCTAGGTCGTTGGTTAGCTAGTGCTAACACTTACCACATTATATTGTTTAGTCTGGTAGGACGCCTGGCAGCACAAAGTTACTTTAAGCAGTTCTCTAGAGATGCCGGTTACCTCACAAGCAGTTGACGTTTGTTACTAACAGTCATCTTGCTGTTTAAGTTAGCTTTTTCTGTGTTCAGTTAGGTAGGACACAGTAGCTGGCCTTGCAACAGTCTTTACCAGCAGTGCAAGTTTACTTCAGTGACATTACAGTACCGTTAAACCGCAATATGCTTCTAAATAACAAGGCACCAAACAGCTGTTTCGTAGCTAATGTAATTTAACCTGTGGCGCAAGTCAGCCTGAAACAGTAGGCTGGCATGTTAATCTTTTGAGGCAGTGCAGTGAGGGACAAAGTTGTTTTGTTTTGTTGTCGTTTTTCTCCCAGGAGCACCATTGTGCTAATTCACGAGGCTCTATGGATGCTTGGCACTAAAGTATTTCGGAAACGATTAAATGTTAACTTTACTCCTCATTTTTCCTCTTTTTTTTTTCTTTCTTTAAGGAACCACGAAACTGTACACGGGTATACATCTGGTCAGCGTTCGCTTCAGACAGCATCTACAGTTTCATAGTATGTCTTCCTGGTCCAGTGCGTGAACTGTGTTCCAAATATTATTATGCTGCTGCTGCTGCTTCTTCTTCTTCTTTCATGTCTAATGGCAGAAATGATTATACAGTCACATGTCAGTAGGATTTAAACAGATACAGCTGAGTTTGTTTTTTTTTTGTTCGCTTTTAAATTGGACATGGTTGCTAATTGGTTTGCCAGGTGTTTGTTATTAAATAACCTCTAGTTAAATTAAACAAGTTGCATTTCTCATGCAAAATGGGAGTGCGATTTCTCAGAAGATAAAGTGTGGCAGAAGTGCAGTGTCTGGCATGAAGAACATGGATATGATTTTGGAAAAATGAAGAGGGTTCATAAAAATCTTGGGGAAAGTGTGAGTCAAATAGAGAAATGGTGGTAAGGTGGGTGTATTATGTTGTTTTGTTGCTTTTTCACCTTACTGTGTGGAGTTACACATGTGCTCCCTGTGTCTGTCCAGAAGACATGCATGGTAGATGCCTATTCTGTATTCGCCACAAACATGGATGTATACTAAAGTGCTTAAGGGCTTGGAGTAAATGAACCATATTTTTAAGGAAGACTTCTAATAAACAAAATAAAAACATGTTTCCAAGAGACCAGATATCTGTAATTTTAAAACTGTTTGATCCACCAGTGAAAGCCTTGCTACTATGGTCCAGGTGAATGGGGTTCTAGATGATTGGTCAACACCAACCTAACTCACCAAGCAGAGGGATCTGAACTGGAATACTGTGTAGCGAGATGATTAGACCCACTTCATTGTGTCAAAATGTCCTCATAGGTGTATTGTGATCCCAACTTGGCAATGTCCTAACATGCTATGGAAAGGTTTTTCTTTTCTAGGCTCCCTGATTGCTCAAAAGAAAAAACACTGTGTGGCCATTATAACCTTCTGACCTTAACTCTATTAAGGACCTGGGCTGGCATCTTCAGATCAAATGTAGGTGGAAAGTGTTTGTATAATCTGCATTTAAGGCTCCACATGCACTTGGTAGTCTGGGGCTGTAAACATCCCCGACTGGAAGCTGTCTGCACCACAGAGCTTTCAGTCTGATGTTTGCGGCTGCTGGCTACCCCCTACTGCCAAGTTAACCTTTTTATTCAATATTCATTGAAATCCATACCTGATTTAGACACTGTGCTCCTTTTAAAGTGTAGTTTTGTGTTCAGTTGTTCACTCAGTTCATGTAAACATCCTACACTCAGCTGTTATTGATTGCCACAGAGGCTGAGAGGAGGTTGTTTACTTGAACTGGTTGGGAATGATACTTGGACTTAAGATGGAGTGCCTTCATTCACATCGTCTGTTACACATCATTCATGAGCTAGCCTGGAATCGACGGCTCAAGGGGAAAAAATTTGAAGTCTTATTTGTCAATTGTTCTGGTTTTTAACAAATAAAGTTACTTGAATACATCTTTGACTCTGTGCTTATTTGCTTAATTTTTAAAAAAATAATTTTTAAAAAAGAGATTAACTTATTTAAAATGATTCAAATAACACTCATTACCTTTGCTTATTGTGGTATGTTATGATTTGCCCTTTCTTTCAGGTAAAGGGGAAACTGGATGGTGGCTACAATAATACTAACCACTCAGTATTTCACTTCAGAACACATTTTGATCATTGTTTTAGTTTTCTATCTCCAGTTTGATTTGATTGGCTCTGTATTTTGAAAGCATGCTGTTAGAAGTCAAAATGGATCTGTCCACGTACTGTTCTCCAATCTTAAAAAGAGGACTTTGGAGGGCAGTGACCATCTCTACTGAAAAAACAAAAAAACAGAAGCCAACTAAACAAGATATCTATATCTCAGTAAAATCTGCTGATGCATTGGGTACAGTGATTTGTAAAACATGAGTTTCTCATACAGCTTAGTGTTGCTCTGTCACACCAACCTTGTGTTGGACAATATTTTAGTACTGTATATGTGCTTTTGTGGCAAAACAGTAAATTTGTGAACTTTATCTGTCATGTTAAAGAGCAGTAAAACATTTAAGACTTTAGCATGCATCAAGACATTTAAGACTCCCTTTTTTTCCCCCCTCACATAAAAGTTTACATTGCTTTCAAAAAAAAAAAAATCAAAATAAAGAATTACTTTTGATACCACTACTGCAGCATTTCATACATATACAAGAGAATAAAAATAATTAGCATGTTTGTAAGAAAAACAACACGAGGAATCTAATGACGATTGACCTTTTAGTACATGGTGTCATGCACTGTAACTGTGTTCACCACTAGATGTCAGGTTTGTGCTTCTATTCAATCAGCAGTCTAATTCTACAACTCACTGGTGACGATAATGATAACTTGGCTGTTTCCTTTTCCTGGTTACCACAGTATATTAAATATGTTGCTATATGAGTAGTTTTAAACACAACATATTCAAATAGTGCAAACTATAATGAAAATATTGGCAGATTTCAAACATAGTGACAACAGATCAACAGAAATTGACATCCAAAGGCTGAGGATAGAAAGTGAGTCGAAATCTTAATTTTAGACCTGTTACAGCGCGACTTAAAGTCTAGCTAAAGAGCAAACTTAATGGGTCCGATACTGTATTGTTGATCACTCATACTCACTCTCTTACATGGTTCAATCCTCCCCCCCCCAGGTGTCCCATTTGCCTCTCTTCTGTCCAGTCCACAAAGGCTTTTGCATTACTGCAGTTCTAAGTTACGTTCTTTGACGTAAATACATTTACATTGCTCCAAATGCACATGCAATGCTCATGAAAAACTGTAGGTGGCAGAAATTAACCATAAGTAAAGCACAGTTGCTGTTGTGCTGTTCAGCTATATTTGATGGACCAAGAATGTATCATACTTGGTTTGCAGCTCTTTTACACCACTGTTGTACTTTGACAACCTGTAGGTATAGTGAAGGCCTGGTGAGGTAGCATTTCTTTTTTCCCTGTAAAAACGACTTGTCAACCACTTTTTCTAGTGAATATACTTTTAAATACAATCACAATGTAAATTTGATATAAATGACATTGAAAATACACTAGGTTACAGCTGTGTTATAATGTATTACCTAATTTTCTCATCACACTACAGGACACCAACAGAATCCCCCAAGTAACCTAGAAGATAATATTATAGGGTCAATATCCATGGGTACATTTACAAGTGTACAATCTCCTTAAAAATGCCCTGCCAAGTTAGCTCAGTAGCTGGTATGGAGTTTAGCTGCAAACAAATGTCCTTGCATGATTCACCTGTGTGCTCCATCCCCCACAAAGAAGTAGCACACCTTTTTTGGCTGTGTGTTGACAGCCATCATCTCAGAATTCCTCGGTTTAAACAAGGACACGTATTGATTCAAGATCACACACCGAAAGAGGATTTTTAAAGTTGTAGTTAAGGGCGGGATTCAGCAGTCTTTGTGAGAACATGCACATGGAAAAAAGAGAGAGAGAGAGAACAAAAAAAACAAAACAGGAAAGACCAGAAAATGCACGGATGGGTATTTGTAATATAGTCACTTGTGTTATTACATTTGGCAAACTAGAACACTGTGTTCAATAATGACTTTATGTTCTACTTGCAGAAATAGAAATTAATGGTTCGAAGTCAGTCAGCTTGATGAGGGAGTTTCTACTATCAAATGAACACATCTAAAAATGTTTGAGAGGCAGACATGCATCACTACATTTTGGGAATGAAAACTACTGTAAAAAAACAAACAAATCTAAAACTGATAAGGACTGTGTTAAGGCTTGTTGAGCATGCAGGTTTCATCCAGAGAAGCACTGGTTTATATATTTTTTAAAACTACAGTTACATTATTTCCTGTGTTGCTTTGTTGAAAGACCTTAAATGGATTCACACCTTTTTACCTCTTACCTCTGTGCTTACTTCTTCTACAAGAATTACATATTTTTGATCTGTTGAATGGTATGTTTAATGACGTCAAAAGGTTTAAGTAATGAGAAGCACTGACTCAGAATGATAACACATTGAAACATACTTTGAATGAAACAGCATTTCATGCTGCAGCTGAAATGCGGAAATGAGTAGGTGTAACAAAGCAAGACAAAAACAAAAGCAAACATGCCCAAACTGGAAAGACTGGGAAAATTACACAGTTGGTATTTGTAAATATCACATTTGGGCACTGCAGAAGAAAGCGCTAGCAGCTTTCCTAATCGTGGAAAAAGTTCTTTTCAAGTTTCAATTCAATTCAATTTTATTTATATAGCGCCAAATCACAACAAAAGTCGCCTCAAGGCAGGTTAGGGGTCAGTGATAATTCAAGATTCAAGAAGTTAATTGTCATCTACACTGCAAAACACAAATGATTGTTACGCTGAGCGATGAAATTCTTACTTTGCAAGTTCCCTTCACACAACTAAATAAACAACTAACTAAAGAATAAACTTAACTCTAACCATAAAAAGAATAAGAGTACACAAGAGTAGGGTGTAATTAAAATTTTAAAGGGCAAGTAGTTATGCAGCACTGTCACAGTTATTAAGATATTCCAAATGTGATAATTGCTTATATTGTATGAAGTTGTATTAAATGTTCAATAATTGCAAATGTACAGGTCAGGTTATTCAACAATAGTCAGTGGATAACAATTAGTCATTGATTCATTATGTTGAGGTCCGACGGTCCTCACCAGTCAGCCTTCCTGTGATGTCGTGTTCTCGCTCCCTCTCGTTTCTCTCTATATGTTTGTTTACGTTCGGGAGTGAAGAGTTTTCCCGCCAGTCTGTTTGGGATGACGGCGCCAAATCACAACAGAAGTCGCCTCAAAGCGCTTGTTGAATGCTGAACTGTCTATAATCAGCATTCGAGGATCTAATGTGTCTGGGATGACTTTTTTGATATGGAACATGACTATGCTCTCAAAACACTTCATTACAGTTGGAGTGAGTGACAGTCATTCAAACCGGTTATGTTGTTTTTCTTTGGGAGGGGCACTATGGTGGTGGACCTGAAGCATGTGGGTACAGCTGACTGGGTGAGGGACAAATTAAAAACGTCTGTAAACACCTCAACCAGCTCTGTAGCACAGAACCTCAAAGCATGGAGGTGTTTTCAGCACACCATAAATCTTTTCATTTTAGCTGCTCTAAATGCCCTTTTTTAAGGTGTGGCCAGAGTTACACACATTGTCTTTCATGAGTTGCACTCGACCCCTTAGTTCCAGTGAATTAACTCTTAATGCTTTGGCATACCAAGAGATTTTGGACCATTTCATGCTTTTTGTTGAAACAATTTGGGAATGGCCCCTTCCTGTTCCAACACAGCAGTGCACTAATGCACAAAATAAGGTCTATAAAAACATTGATGAGACAGTTTAGTGTGGAAAAACCTGACCTCTACCCAACAGAATGACATGACACCTCACCTCTCCACATGCACATGCTTTTTTTTCCTTGATCTTAGTTCTACTTCTCCCTCTATACATGTGCAATGTTTTTGTTTTGTTTTTTTACAAAGGAGTAAAAGCATTGCAGACACAATGCAGAGGCATGCCAAGAGGTGTGGTGAATAGCACAGAAAGAAATATTCTTTCAGTAAACACACACCCTTTCATCAAATGTATTATAAGACTAGAAATCTTTTGGTGTCCCGATGCGTCAAGTTAGGTTTAAAATCCGTCCCAGTTATGCAACAATGGTTCAAAGTTTTTTTAGTGAGTGAGAATGTGTTCAAAGGTTTGAAAAAAAAAAGTTTACTTCCCATCCCTTACTTTAGTGTTCCCTGTCAAAATTGACTGGTCCTCTTAAATTAGCACAAAAACGATTTTTCACGACCAAATTTTTATATTATTTAATATTCAGCATTCTTTAACTGTGAACAATGTCTCAAAGTAGTGTTTAACATGAATTTATAGAATTAGAAATGAAATAACTGCAATGAAAAAACACGAATATGCACTGAAAATAAATGGAAAACCAAAGACCAAACTCAGCATGAAGTGCTATGATTCACATAAATAAAAATAAAATAAAATGGATAAAACTTTGCATTACCTTATCAAGGCAGTCAATGCCTCCTTTGTTCTTGTTGTAGTCCTGGATCATAAGGGGCTTCCTGTCCTCTGTGGTGCTGATAGGGACATCTTTGTGTAGCGTGCTCAGCAGGATGACGTTTCTATTCTTCTTTGGAACATCTGACACAAGAGTTTGTGTGTCAGTGAAAGCAAATTTTGATGAGAGTGCCTCTCTTCCTCTGGCTGATACCAGTGCAGGGGGAAGTTCAGGCTTGTTCTTTCTCACTGTCCCTACCATGGTGATCTTTCTTTTTAGCAGCTTCTGACCAAGAGCATATGTGTGAAGAAGTTGTCACATGTGATATTACGCCCTTGGAGACCGGTTGTCACGTCCAGCACAACACACATGCCCTGGTTTCCTTCTGCACTTCCAGTACTGGGTTTCCCTGTGTAGACCTGCATATTCCAGGCATAGCTGCTTCTGGCGTCACACACTCACCAGATCTTTATACCACATTTCCCTGGTACTCTTGGAATGTACACCATGAAGGAACAGCAACCGCTGAAAGGAACCAGGAAATCATCAACTGACACCTCAGGGCCCTGATTGTACATAAGTGGTGGGCGCGCCACCCACCTGTCCTAAATGTTTATGACTGAAAGGAAAACTGTGTCTAATTAGGTGTCTAATTAGACACTAAGTCTAATTAGGTGTCTAATTAGACTTAGTGTCTAATTAGATGAAAATTGTTTAAGGTTTTACCAAAATAGTACCTGTTTGTCATTTCACCAGAGGACGGGTCATGCATCTCTGTTATCAAATCGAATAATTCTTGAAAGGACATGAAACTGTTGTAAGGACTTAGGCTACGTTCACACTGCAGGCGAAAGCGCATCAAATCCGATTTTTTTGACCCTATGCGACCCATATCCGATCATGGTATGACAGTGTGAACGGCACAAATCCGATATTTTCAAATCCGATCTGGGTCACTTACGTATGTGGTACTGAATCCGATACATATCCGATGTTTCAGAAAGTGAATGCTGTGTGAATGGTCAAGTCGCATTAAATCCGTCTTTTACGTCACTGACACAAGACAGACGCCAATTATCAGTGCCGGAGAAGCGCCCGAGAAGACATCGTGAACACTTCCTGGCCATCCGGTGAAACTGCTGGGAAGACAACGTTGGAGAAACGTGAACATTTTATTTGTACTGTATAATCTGCAGATTCTGACAGAAATCTGCAACTATCCTTTGAAGCACCGCTCCTCTCTAAAACAGCAATAAGGATAATTATTAGGTTATCTACATTATTATGTAAATAACAAAATAACTTAAAGCAAAAATTGGGAAACGTGAAGTCCGAAGTCTTTATATTAAGGTCCATCTGTCAAACAATATTGTTTACTCTGGGTCTAAACAGAGTGCGTTGTGTGTGACATCTTCTTTTGCGCATGCGGGCCGCTTTGAGCGTTCACACTAGAGCGCGTTTGCTGTCGCATTTTATTTGTAGTGTGAACGAGCAGACAAAAAAATCGGATTTGATCAAAAAATCGGAATTGAGCATTAAGACCTGCAGTGTGAACGTAGCCATAATTGCCTGGAATATAGGCCTGCCAAACTCTGCATCCCAGAGACTTTTTAGAGGTCTACCAAGTTGATTTCTCTCCGGGTGTCCCCAAACACACGCTTCCCTTCCAGGTGTGTCATCTCCAGTATAATTCCCTCAATGGACTCTGGTAAAAAAGAGTTGGAAACTGGACTTGAAGTCATCCACACGAGATATTGCATGCTGTGTTGGTCCTGGCGTCATTTTTATGCTGTTTTCCACTCCTGCTCTACTTCCTTTGTTCTGGGGGGATGAAGACCAGAGCAAGTGTCCACTCTTGGACTGGAATGTCTCCTCAGGTGCCTGTTCTTCAGGTGCCTCTCCATCTCTTGATTGGTCAGAGTCCTCAAAGTCTGGATCAAAATCTGTGTTTTCTTCCATTCTGCTCTATCTCTGTTTCGATTTCAGTACCCTCTTGTCCAAAACCCAGACCAGAACCTCTTCGACAGTCAGTCGCCTACTCATTGTGCTCAGAGTAAAAGGAGTGCAAGGCAAACACCAAGCTATATATATGGTCTGTGTGAAGATGATACATTGATTAGTCTGGATGGTGTGATTCACGTGGGGGGATAGGCATAAAAGCGTGGGAAAGAGATGGGTTCACATAACAGACACCTGTCTAGTCTGTGTGAAGATATGATACATTGTTTCATCAGGAACTTGATGTCATGGCATGCTGTATAGGCAGGCAGGATTGGACCCAAACGCAAGAGTCATAGAGGCAAAACATGAACTTGAAGCAAACCAAACAGAAACCTAGATTGGAAAGCTAGAACCTAAATGCACAAGAAACGACGCAACAAGAAGAACTAACTGACGGGGACTAAAATACACTGGGAGGCACATGAGGAAACGAGGAACAGGTGGGCACACACCTGGGACTCATTGGGCTAGACAAGACAAGGACGTAAAGCAGAATACACTAACATGAGACAAGACCTTCAAAGTAAAACAGGAAATCCACAGACTGAACTCAGAGACAATACTAACACAGTACAGGGACCGGAGGGTCACAAGACATGACTGACTAGGGAATAAGAGAATAACACGAGGGCAGAATTAAACCTAAGAGCTACAAATCACAACCCAGAAGAACAAGAAATCAGAAACCAAAACCCTAGTAGTCATGAACAATAGAAGAGAACAGACTAATAAACAATAGTACAAAATGAAAACACTGGGCCATAGGCCCAGGACTGTGACAGTTGATCCACGTGGGAGGATCAGCACATAAGCGCGGGAAAAAAGATGTGTACCCGCAAAAGACATTGTTCAGTCTGAAATGTGTGTGTGAGTGAGTGAGTTGGGGAGGTGTATGGGGATGTTTTCTGTCTGATGGATGAATATAGTCTGGATACCCATTGGTGTCATTATGGTGGTCACTTTTAACTGGGAACACCACAGGTGTAAAAAGGTTGATTAAAACACTTAAGTTTCAATAAAAGAGGTGGTCATAAATCTGTGGAGGATATCATAAGGCCTTGAGGCAATCGGATGTAAAACCTCTCTTGCAATGAACCAAGGGAAAAATCTACTTGCATGTCATATCCAGCCTTTACACTTCTTCTGCCAGTTATTGTTTTAGCAGATGTAAACAGTAAACAAAAAACAAGAGAAACACCCCAATAAAAAGCAACAGTTTCAGCTGTTTCCATGAATTCTGGTGATGAAGCTTCTGTGATGATGGCTTTCTTCTCCTGCTCACGCATGTTCTTATGAAAGGTGAACATCCTCACAATCATTCTTTATAGGACCAGACCAAATGCAGACTTTATTCAGTTGGATCTCAGTAATGACACTTGTGTACAGGAATCGGAGCTCACTAAAAAGAATAGTGAATCGATGTGTAACTTTGCCAAAACAATGTCCGACTATGTAGTTTTCTCAGGTGCCCTACCCACATACCCCAATTAGTGTATCAGGAATGTCTTAAAGAGCTAAACTCATCCCTGAATCCTAAATTCAGATAAAAAACCGAGGTTATTGTACTCAGCCTTAAAAATCTTACAAATCTGCTGCCTAAACAGATGCTTACTCTGGATCGCAACACTGTCGTTCAATGTGCATATTAAACAAGTAAAATGCTGCAGTGAAAGTACTGACAGGGACTAGAAAGAGAGAGCATATTTCTCCAAAACTGTCTTCCCTTCATTGGCTCCCTGTTAAATCCACATTCAAATTGAAATTTCTTCTCCTTACATACAAGGTCTTGAATAATCAGGCCCCATCTTATCTAATTGACCCCAATACTGGTGATGTGATAGTATAGGTGTCTTTGCTCTCAGACTGCAGGCTTACTGATGGTAAATAGAGTATTTAACCTCCTAGGACCTGGTGTTAGGGATGGGTACCGGTAGTAACCAGACCGAAAAGCAGCGCACATTTCGGTGCTTTATTTCGGTGCTTTTTTTTCCTGAGATGTCATACACTTTAGATTCTAGCCAATCATTTTACGTTTCCGAGGATAGTAGGCGGGTCCAGGTACGTACGTTCTTTTAGAGCAGAGCTACAGATTAAAAATGCCCGAGGCGAAGCGGTCAAAGTCTGGCTGTACTTCACAGCAAAAGATGCAAACTCAGCAGCCTGCAACAAGTGCTTTAAGGTGATACTGTGATACTGTCAAAGGAGGTAACACCTCAAATCTGATGAAACACCTGGCGACGCATAGCGTTTTTTTTAAAAGCCGAGAAATGTGCCGTATTTGATAGCTTGCTGCGAGACCTCACACCGAGCACATCTACTGCGGGTGTGTGTTCGTGTGTAATTTACGTTGAGTAGGCTAACCACGTTATTAAATTAATGCACGTAAGGTGAACTAGCAAACATCATCATAGCTACATGCGGCTGTCTTCTTGTTTGATAGCAGATACTCCCTTCACCCTGGCCAAAAAGGCTAAAATGACCAAAGAAAAAGTGGGAAACAGTTAAACATGAGAGGTTTTTGGACAAAGTTTATGTTTTTTCCATTGTTTAAGCACTGCTTCCAGCCAAGAGTGATGCCATAAATCCCCTATAGCTGCAGAAAAGGCTAACATTGTTATCTTTTTACAAAAAAACAGCTGAACATGAGAGGTTTTTGGACCAATTTTGTGTTCTCCATTCTTTAAGCACCGTTTAAGCACCGGCACCGTTTCAAAAGTACCGGTTTGGCACCGGTATCGGATAAAACCTAAACGATACCCATCCCTACCTGGCGTCCACATATGTGGACATCACATTTTTGGTTATTTAGACCCAAATGCTCAATTTTGCTGTGGTCGGCATGAAGTTGGACACTCTGGTGAAAGTGGCAGAGAAAAGGACATTAAAGAAACTGCTGGACATTATGGACAATGCTGGGCATCCTCTGCACACGGTCGTAAACAATCAGAGGAGCCTATTCAACGATAGGTTGCTTCTCCCAAAGTCAAAAACCAACAGACTTAAAAACTCCTTTGTCCCACACACCATCAGACTGTTTAACTCCTCACTGGAGGGGAGAGGGAGGGCAAACAGGGGGACTAGGGAGGGTGGGAACAACTCAGCTGTAGAGCTTTTTTTCACTGTGCAATATTCTCAATATTTTTTCTTACATGTACAATAATCACTATGCAATATACTCACTCAAATGTGCAATCCTATTTATCCATATTATATATTCTGTATTTATATATGTGTACATGTGTATATATGGTATATTTATGCTTATATTCTTACTCTCATTCCCCTTATTGTATCTGTAACATGCAACTTCTGTCGGTGCTGTGCTACTGGAAACTGAGTTTCCCGGAGGAACCCACCCGAGGGATAAATTTAATCTAATCTAATCTAATCTAATCTAATCTAATCTAAACTCTCATTTTTCTTAGAAACAAACATTGGGTAACCCTCCCCCCCCCCCCCCCCCACACACACACACACACATCTGACACCTCCGCATTTGCAAGTCTCAAGTCAGCATCTCTGCTTTACTGGAACAGGAGGAAAGTTAAGAACATTATGACACAAAGACATGTTGTCAGGTGTGGTGCAGAAACTTCTTGAACTGGAAACTTTTGTCTCATCCTCATGCATTATGCTGATGTCACCGTGAGACATTTCATTGACAAAATCTATCTTGGATCTCAAACAAAGCAGAGATATGATCAGTTTAGACACAATTCAGAGGATGTTTTGTGTAATCAATTTGAGGAGCAGTAGAGGGCCAGCTTTTGGTCCAGATTACGCACAAAGCCCCCCCCCCCCCCCCCCCTTTCCTTACCGGAGTCTTTGTTGTGGTTCTGGCGGCATAGGGTCCGGCCCAGACAAGTTCAAATTACGCTGACGTTGATCTCAAAGCAAAAATATTCAGCTTCACCTCAAGTTCAAGATCACAGTTATAGTTATTCTGAGAATCTTGTCAATGTTATAACTCAAAAGAAATTGGATTACCTTGGATTAGGGACAAGGTGCAGAGTGGGACTAGGACCAGGGACACTGCATTTCTGCCTTATTGCCTACTCACATCATGAACTAAACTGGCACTCTTAGCCTGGATTTATTTACAAATCATGTTAATTGCAACAACATGTTCACACACCCATAATAAGACTTGACATACTGTTCTGGGACTTTCTAAAAACGTTTCTCCTACTAGGAAGGGCATAGTACGATGAGAGTTCTAAGAACTTGGGTGGAGGTTTAAGGGAAAAAAAGTAGAGCCATGTCGAGAGGTGTGATTAGTACAGGTGTGGATATAGCACACAAAAACATGATTAAAAAGAATCACCTTGAACCCACAACATGAATAACAAAAAAACAGGAAAGCGCAGTGATCGCATGTCCTGCCTTGTAACGTTGATTTAGTTATTGTTTGTTACTCATGTTGTGTTTGTCACACAGTGGAAAATTGTGTTTTTATATTTTGTTTTGGATCAGACTGTGTGTTGGTACATAGTGTCGATTTTATTTGCATGTTTTTATTGTAATAGTGATATTGCATGTTTCTTTATTGATATTCCTATTGCATGATTTTATCCCCATATTTATAGTGTGTGTTTGGTGTTGTTGTATAGTATTTTTATTCCACTGTGTATTAAGCGGACAATTGTAGGCACCTGTGAGGTGGGGGCGTTCCCCGAGGTGGCCTATCAGCCGCCAAACGGACTTAAGGGAAATAGTGAGCACAAAGACCGTAGAGGAGAGACACATGAGAAGCGAGGGGCAGGAAACAAAACGTGTGCAGCTCAGCACCTGCAAAGAAAGACCGGCCTGCCTGTGGTGCGTCACGAGATATCCGACGATCGGCCAGCATAGCCTGGCGATCCAGTCCAGACGGACAAAATAGCAACAGTGGGAGGCGACGCGTGAAATCCACAGCAGGGCAGGGGGACGCCTCTGCCTGCATTTGTGAGTATCGCTTTCCCACTGTTGGGCGCTAGGCGTAGCTTTGCCGGGGGAGGGTAACAGCGGCTGCGCCGACAACGTTGCTGGCCCGTGTCTGTTGTTTCAGGGCGGGGCTGCGAGGGAGGCCGTGTGCAGGTGCGGAGAGTGGCTGGACTACACGGCCGCGCACCGTCAGGCGGAGATAGGAGCCTCCTCCCTGGTCTGCTGCTGGCGAGTTTTACCATCCCGGAAGAGGAGTTCCTCTCCTGTCTCTTCCAGCTAAGGAACATTTGCCCGCATGTGTGTGGCTGGACAAGAGGGAATATAGGACTCTGGGGGGGGGGGGGAAGTTTTTACCATACAAAAAACATTCATTGAGTTTTGGTTTTTTAGTGTATAGTTATTCCTGCCGGCAGGGCTTTTAGCGGGTTGCGAACATTATTTTTATTGTATAGCGGGGATTTTAGCCTGTATTTGGGGGTTCTGACTGTGTTTTATCCTAAAAATAAATGGTGTGTTTAAAGCTGGCTTAGCTTCTGTTCTCCGAGCGCTGACCCACTCACTCCCTTTCTGCTTGTATATATACGGACGTGGTGGTTAAGATTTAGGTCCACCAGTTTAGCGGCTACATGTTTATAGTGAAATGTTATAATGTTGTTAATATACAAAAAGGTACAAATATTGACAAAATTGTATGTTTTAAAATTTCTTTCTGCTGGAAACCTTTATACCATGCCATTATTGCTAATATCTATCTGCAGCAGTTCTGTTGTAGATGTGATTAACTTTAATTGTGGTTACTATTTTGCATCATTACACACCAGTGGCATGTGGGAACATTTCCAGAAAGCCCTGGAGATATGAAATATACTGACAGCCTTGTGCAGCTTTCTGGACTCTTCATGGTGTGAGATTATTATGCTATCATTTGTTATCCTATGCCTATAATCTGAATGAGTGAATCATGATACTGCTGTAAGCCACACCATACTTCTTGTTATAGAGCAGACCTTCCCAAAGTGTGGGGCCCGCCCCCTGGGGGGGGCGTGGCATGAAAAGGGAAAAAACAAAACAACTCTTGGACACTGCTAGCACGGGGCGCCCACACAAATGCAAAGCAGGAGATGAAGCATAGCTGAATATGTTTCCAAACCAACTTCATTCTAAGCCAAAGACTAGAAAATATGGTGAAGCATATCTTCCCTTTGGTTTCACCTGCACAGGTGCAAAGGTAGGTCTCCCCTGCATAATTGTTTTCCCTGCGTCGAGAGCAGGCGCTGGGCTCTTCAAATCACGGACAAACAGTATCCTACATTCTTGATTTTTAGTTCTATGACTAACTACTCCTGACATTTTGGAGATGTTAGCTCTTTATACAGTAAAGTTACAGCGGGATACGAATAATATCAGGCTGATCCTGCCAGGATTTGTTCCCTCGGTTCAAACCACGGACTAACAGTATCCCACAGCTGTTCATGTTTTTAAACCCATTTTGCACAGAGGCATTTTTTGAAAAATGTATCGATAGCAATATTGAATATTATTACACAGGAAAAAAAAACAACATGTAAAATAATCACACCATGACGCCTCTGCCTTTCTAAATAGAGGGACAGTAACTGCGTGTGTAAATGTAAGCGTGTAAAACCTGAAGATGGAGACAAAATACTGTTAACCTGACTATCTGCCATTCTGCAATTCATCTCCTGCACTGAAAAAAAATTGGAGTGACATTTACTTAAAAAAAGCTAGGAAACTTTTTCCACACAGAAAGTGCTTGTAATCTTTACTCGGACTATTTCTAAGTAATATTTACTTACTAGAACCATCTATTTTTTTTATGTGAAATACACAAGTAAATTGCACTGGCAATACTCATCTATAGATTGTAACTTTTACTCAGAATACCATTGCATCCAATTACAAAACCCAAGTGAACATTGCTGATATTTATTTGTGTTTCTTACTCATCTTTTCTTTGTTATATTCTATGTAATTATTAAGTAATATTTATTATGAATGTACTAGTTAATATTAATCGAATTGAATAAATATTCTTATTATTCTATTAAATAATAAATCAATATTTTCCAAAACAAATATTTGCAGCTTAAGGGACACTTTTATTTCACAGTTGAAATGGCATAGATATATTTAAAATATCTACATAACATTATAACCACAAAAAACATGGCCATAGAACTTCTTGCTCGCAAATTTCAAAACAGAGCATATACACATACACAAAAAAAACCCATGCTATTCAAAAACTCAGTGTGCACTGTCCCCTTTCTTCTAATCAACTTTCAGAACACATACATCAACTCTGTCCATTAACAGTTGCAATCACTACCTTTGCAGACATTCTCAGAACGTTCAGGACAGAAAGAACTTGTATAAAACTGAGCAACACTTGAAATTACTGTCAGAAAACAGACAAAATGCAAACAAATTAATTGTGCTGGACAAAAGCACAAATAACACTGGAACACTCACGCTAAAAGTTTCTTGTGGAGAGACTGGACCTTTGGTGACATTTTAAGGATGTCAAGCTCAAGAAACAGCTTCTGAAATACCTCAAACGTATATTTCAGTTTCAGTGGGTAACTTAAGTTGACAGCATAGATGACACCCATGAGCAGGAGGCAAGCGTTTGTCACACTTCCGCAGTCCTCCAGAATTTCTGTCCCCTCAATGATGACCGACACGTTCACAGGATCTTTGTTTTCCTGTGCCACATTGGGATGGATTACGATGATCTTCATCATGTGATTACTGCAGTCCTCTTTCAATGCTTCTTGGCTGACGTCCTGTGAAAACAAACAAACCACAATTAGAAATAACTAGAATAGATTCCAAGTAAAAGAAAAGGTTAAGAGAAAAAAATGTAAAAATAAAAAAGAGGTATACTCAATTTAGTATACTCAAATCAAACAATATTCATATGGCACTTTTCATACATAAAGTTACAGAACGTGCTTCACAGAGGCTGACCCTGAGACAAAGAAAATCACTTTTGGGGGCCATCCAGCCTGGAGCTGTCCATGGGACGGCACGCGTGTTGGTAGACCAGAACCATTAAATCATTAAAATAGGTTATAAAGGTATAATCAAATTAAATACTCTTTTGCTCATAAAATAAAGTTAATAAGTGATCGTTAAATAGTCAGAAAAAAATCAGACAAAAGGCAAGTTAAAGTTTAAGGCAGATAAGATAAAGATTAAATATGATAAAGGGTAAGAGCATAAAGATGTAAGAAATTAGTTAAAAGCCTGATTAAAAATATTAATCTTGAGTCTTTTTAAAAAAACATCACGAGTGTAGAGAATCTTTGACCTTCAATATATCATCACAAGTGAAGACCAGATTATAAGGTTAGACAATAATTTTAATACAGTCATTATCTGATGATCTTGGTATCTGATGATCCCAATATGATGGGATATGATGGGATATGAATGTGATGAATATGATCATATGAATATGATGGGATATGAATATCATCATCATTCAAAACAATATGATGGTCTTTGATCAGCTCCTCTCCACTCTCTCCAAGATACTCAACTAAGCAACGAATGATAATGTCCCTTCTGCCATCGACATGATGCTATTAAACCCCAAAAGAAAATTTATTGCAGAAAATACACAACATAACATATGTAACATACATACATAACAGCACATACAGATGTAAACAGAAAGTTACCCATGGAGAATGTAAGCCTGCAGCTACATTCTAACGTTGTGAAGTGTGCAACTTAACATGAATTTCTCAACGATGTGTGTTAAGACAAGAGTCCAGTGCATGTCATAATTTGTGGGTCCAGAAACTGTCTCTGCCCAGTGAGGAAAGTTTTCTGCCTCATCACTGGACATGCAAATGAATTTTTCGCAACATATCAGTACCTCCTATCACAATATTAACCAGTCAAGGACAGGAATTCCCACACACAAGAGTAATATTTTGGGAAATAATTGTATTGGAGTCTATGGGCAGCAGGAAGGGATCTCGCTGCACTCAGAGGGTCACTTTGAAAGTTCTGTAAATTTCTCTGCTTTTGAGTGCATATTAAGGGAGAGATGACAGGTTTGTATACACTTGTAGAGACAATCATGTGCATAAATTGTTAATTGTGGCCACAGTGTCAGGATCAGTAGAACAGTTTCAGCCAACACAGACACTGATCAGATTAAAGGACAAGTTCAGTATTTTACACTTAAAGCCCTGTTTTCAGTTTATGATGAAATCGAACGATTTTGATTGAAATTTGGACACATGCTGCTGGCCTGAGCTTTTTTGGTTTCTGTGGTAGCACACCCCCACCTCCACAATGGCTTCATAGGTGCACTGGAACAATCCTTCCTAAAATGCATAAAACTGTCGTTTACAAAGACGTGAAACTCACCGAGTGGTCAGGAGTGTTCACTGATATGTTCACACAAAAATCGCTGCAAAAGATACTTTCCAACTGGTTTTTATTGTAGTTTTTGTCCAACTCCATTGACTTGTATTAGATGTGCTGTGATGTACGGCATTAGTCCACCGCTATTCTATTCTATTATTCAAGCTCTTGGCGGAAGAATGTACAGGTGTGAGGCGTTTGAAAAAATAGGTCCACAGTTTTACAACAAATGGTAAAACACCTGTTGGAAAGCATTTTTGCAGCGATTTGTGTGTGAACATATCAGTGAACACCCCTGACCACTCGGTGAGTTTCATGTCTTTGTATGAAGCCATTGTGGAGGTGGGGGTGTGCTACCACAGAAACCAAAAAAGCTCGGGCCAGCAGCATGTGTCCAAATTTCAATCAAAATCGTTCGATTTCATCATAAACAATCTGAAAACAAAGCTTTAAGTGTAAAATAACAAACTTGTCCTTTAAATACATGATACATTCTCAGTGTGTATGACCTCATCTTTTCCATTAGATTATGTAATTAAAATAATTTAAAATTTTACCTTATTCAGTGAGTCCAACATTGGTTTTATTTTGGTCCCTGCAGTCCCGCCCTTCCTTCAAAATATCTCCTCTTTGATCTGAAATGCGAGATAAAAACACAAAATCATGTCAAAGATGACTCATGAGATCTCACATACACTTTGTTGCTGCATGAACAAGAACTGGATTTACCTGATTTTCACAGAACAGAGAAGGCCACCTCTCTAAGAGGTCTTGGATTGCGGGGCAATCCTTGACAACCTCTTTTCTTCTCATAGCAAAAGACTTCTCCATTTTCTCATTAATTGCCCTCTCATTGTGCTTCTTCTTCATTTCCTTCAGCAAATCTAGTCTCTCCATCTCTAAGGTTTCCTCAGTCTCACCGAATGGCAGTGGTGGCAGATAGTTGACTTCAGCTTTTTTTGCCCTTTTAAAGCCTTTAAGTGAACCCTCTTCACTGGAGCATCGTCTCTTCAGTGTGTTCACCTCGAGCTCTGGAATGGCTAATTGGCGACCTCTTAACTTTGCCCTGTAGTTGCCCATTTTATACTTTATCCTCTGTTGCCAACCATATAGGCCATTAAAAGACCCTGGCTCTTTGAGGCATGGGTATTTTGCTACCAAGGCTTCAGCAACAGCTAAAATTTGGACACCAGTTGGATATGCTGTGAAGCCAAATATAGTCTCTGCAAGCTTCTCAAGAATGCTACTAGTTACGCTTGGGTTGTTCAAAAGTGTGCCATCATTTTCATAAGCTTGCTTTCCTGCTTCCAGTGCAAGGTCTATATCATAAGAGAAGTCTGGTATTTCAAACTTAAATGGCCATGGCTTAGACCTGTAGGATGATCCACTCTCATCTGGGGAGGACAACAGGATTGTGTCGCATACAGATGAGGAGGAGCTTGCTTCTGTAGATAGTGGAACTGGAGATTCGACTTCTGACATGTCCACAGTAGTGAGACTCAAGATTACTGGTTCAGTTTTTACTACTTTGAGGTTAGCTTTATCTTGTACTTCCTCAATCGAGGTCAAAGTGAAGAACTGACCGTCGAAATCCATGTCCTGGTACATAACAGTGAATGGTCCTGTAATATCAAATGTCTCTCGAAGAACATCATTGAGGTCCTGAAGTGTGCTTGGGATGCCTGCAGGTAAAAGTAGTTTGTGGACATCATCCTCCCCAAAAATTATCCGCAGTTTCGCTGAGGGTGCCATATCAACAGGAAGAAGCTGCAACAACAGAGAAGAGAAATACACAGACATTTATTCACAAGCTTCTCTCCTCACATTTCAAAAGGATAGGCAAATGTGGTGCTTTAAAGTTGTCAGGCGTCTTCCTGCAAGGGTGTATGAAGCCAAAGGATAAAAATCTTTAAGCTCTCTTTGCTCAAGTAACTGCACACTCCCTGTGTTCTCCAGCTCATAACTCCTCAGGTGTTCATTGTACCATGTATTTTGTTGTCTCACGAAAAAAGTCAGTTTGTTACAAATCACCATTATCTGTAACACTTCAGAAAAGTCAGGCAGTCCTGCAGTGGAACCACAACACAACAACATTCCCACTGCATAGTTGGTGCCTAAACTGCACACATTATTGGCAACATGCACAGCTGTAACAGCTGGGAATCTGCATTTCACCAGGTCTTTTAGATCATCCTTAAGCACATCTAAAGAGACCTCTGTTGTTTTTGTGACTGCAAGTGATGGTTTGACAGAATGTGATTGATGATATGCAACCATGAGCTGGTGCTTATTTGCAAGGGACAGCAAAATATTCCTGAAACAACCAGTGTGTCTGACCACCTTCTTGAAAAAGCTGTGTTTGGCCTCGAATCTCATTGTCCAGAGGGCAGCTAGGGGGCCAAATTCCCGAATGAGCTGAGGATAGTGCTCAAGGAAATGGTGCTTGGGAATGAGCTTATGTTGGGGGAAAACATCAAGGAATCTGCTTCGGTGTTCTGAAATGATGCTGTCAAGATAGCAAATGCTTTCTTCAGTATGGGCTCGAGACATGACAAGGTCCACAATGTCTTTCAGTGTCATCAGCATCTGCCATACAGGCTCTTGTTGGGGTACTTTTAAACCTATAATCAGAGGCAAAAGATGTAATAAGCACCAATTTTCATGTGCGTTGTCCCCTACTGATTTTCGAGTCGAAAAGTTAGCAGGAATGAGATGAGGGCGATTTGTTTTATCACTCCACTTGTATGGGAAATTGGAAATGGCATCATTCAGTTCCATGAGAGAAAAATATTTTTTCTTGATCAAGTTATCAAATGCCAAAGCCAGTTCTACTGGAACAATGCCCTCCAGCAGATCATGTAAAACATCTGGAGGGTAACCAGATGTAACATGAAAATGCTCAAGTTTTTCTGACAATGCACACTGTTTTTTTACACCATAACAATGAGGGTGATCTGGACTAGACACAGCTGTCTGTACATGCAGTGTATGTTGATCTTTGGTTCTTTGATGAAAAGACCCAGATCTCACTTCATTGGACTGAAACTTGGATCGCTCCCCAACACAAAACCGGCAGATGTATGACCCTGCAAAGCTTTCGACAAATCCTGCCACAGAGTGCGCCTCCAAATTATCTGCCACCACACTGACCACAGTCCCTTTGATGGCTTTCCCTAACGCTGGAACAAAAAGACCATCTTTCTCCAAGCTTTGGATATCTGTTAACATTGGCTCTAAAACTCGCTGGAATCCAAACTGCTTGGTGTCTTCAGCCTTACACAGAATTGCAAGGTAGATTGATGTCAATGTGGAATGTAACTGCACCGGAATGTTTCCCAACACCCAATAGACAGCTGTGACTTTGTGCTTTTTTGGAGATGTCCCAAGAAGATTACATACCTCAAAGTCATCAACGTACAGGATGAGACTCACTCTGTTCTCCTCTACAGAGAAAAACTTGTTGTTTTGATAGTGAGATCCATCACGAAATGTCTGGTACTTAAAGTCATTTTCAGTTTTTTTTCACCTTCAAATGTGTTTTCTTGAAAAGACTTACTTAGGACCTGCACCAAGGAGGGCAATATTGGGACATACTGGAAGGTTTTGCCCGTTTTTTTTTTTTTATCAAGTATGTGTTCTTCTGGTTCAACAACTGAAAAATGCTTCTTCATAAATTCTCTTCTCTTGTAATAAGTTGTGAAAGGGCCGCCTGTCCCCAAGGCAGTACTTATAGGGTGTGTCTCACAAAGATTTTTCACTAAATCTGAGATAATGGCTGGATCCAGATCACAATTATGGCTTTTCAAGGTGGACACCACCACATCTCTTAAAAGTGGACCAGATGCAGAGGTGGATATAAACTGAAGCTCATCTACTATTTCATCAATGCATTTGTTTGGGACATTGAACATGCTTTCTAACTTTAAAAATAGATGGCCAAATTTCTCTTTTATATCTTGAGACAACTCCTGTGGTTCCCCATCCCAAAGCTCTAAGCTCTCTTCCACACAGGTCTCATCCTGAGCAAACATGGGTTCATTAGGTTTGCTTTTTAATACTTCAGTTTTAAAATCCTCAAGTGTGTGTGACTGGTGTTTTCTGTGTCTATGTGTAGCAAAGGTGGAATAAATATTTGTACTGAAGTTGCAGTTTTTGAAGACACATGCAACTACTTCAAACTTCCTTAAGTGGTTGTTAAGATGCTCAAAATACTGCTTCTCTGAATTAAAAAAAAACAGAGCAGCAAAGTAGACAAGTAAATGAAAGAGGTCCACTTTGTGTGACCATCTTCACATGGTGTCGAGACAAATGGGTCTTAAGGGCATTAAATGTTTTAAACGAGCAAGGGCAATCAGTGTGAAGACAAGGGACTGACTGGCTGTGACCACCATTTCCATGCTTTAGTCTGTAGTGTTTTAACAATCCCAACCTCTTCTCTGACTCAAAGCTACATATCTTACACATCCATCTCATGTTGTGGCACTAACTTACTAATTTGATCTTACCTTGTGGAGTTCAAATTAGCAGTCGGAAGGTCCTATGTTCTGTAAAAAAAAAAAAGAAAAAAGGTTATCTATATGCTTTTCAACTAATTTCTACTAACTCAAGGATGCACACTGATATTAATTTTTTTATTTTTTATTTTTTTACATATGTCAGCTCGGTGTCAAATTTAAAACAGGTCAATATGAAGACTTGAGTGAAATCGAGTGCGTACATCGTTTTTTTTTTTTTTTCAAAATACACCTCGTGGCAGCGGTGCAGCAATTATTTTAAACTGGACCGTGGTCGTTTTATTCACAAAGACGTTAGTTAAGGCAGCAGGCGTGTGTTGTTTAGGTGGCCATCTAAGCTGTAAAGTGCTGTGGGAAATTCTGGACATACCTCCTGTCAGGAAAGTTAGTCAGCAAGTCTAGCAGGAAAATACACTATTTGCTAGCGCAGCTGCTTTCAGTGCGGAGAAACTGACTTAAGTAGGTGAGCCAACAGGAACGTACAAAGTTTGTTCCGCTTAAAACTTACATTCATGGTTCCACTTCTTCCTGTTTCCGTCAAGTCTGCCAACCGTCGAAATGTGGACCACCATGGTATGTCTGAAGAAAGACCGCTCAAATGTGGGGAGGGGCTTTGACGTCATGCTCCGAATGCAGAGAAGGTGGCCATATTCACTGATGTCACTCCATTACATTTTACTTGGAAATATCAACTAATTAAGCCAATGAATTGGTTTAGTGAATATTACTTGGATCGAATGATTCAATTTACATACAAAACTGAGGACACATAATTACAAACAATCCTCAAGTAATGCACTACAAGAAAAACTGCTATTTTAAAGTAATAGCACTGAATTTGTATTTTTTTGTAAAATTTATATAGCTAATTGAAATAATAATTACAGGGCCAAAAAAACATTTTTTTCAGTGTGTAAACGTGCACAGCGTGACGTGGAAAAAGGTGCATACCTTTAACGTTGCATGACGAACTCTGAATGAACTCTTCATACTGCTGAGTTAAGGAGAATATTGTGTGCAGAGAGCACAGAGCACATTCCACAGGAGCTTCACCCCCACCTTTGTTGGAAGCAGAAAAACAGAGAGCCAAGGTCATAACTCGGGCTCACTGAGAGTTAGAAAGTATGTATGTTTAGGTTTTTACGACTAGGTGGAAGCCATCAGAGGCTATAAGAGTTTGAGTAACCCTCCACCATTTTGAGATTTTGCTGTGACCCTCTTCATGCATGTCTCCCCATCCGGATGGTTTATGCTCATAAAGTGTTGAATTGTATGGAATAAAAGATTGTTGATTGAGCATTTATACACTGAGTATTGTCCTTCCTTCAGCCCAAAGATCGAAAGAATTGGGAGGATTTAACAATGGACATCTTCAACTTTCAAAACTTCAAAAAAATAAAAAAGCAAAACATTATTGCTGTCACAGTCTACAGGGTCAAGTTTGAGTTTCTTTTCCTATCTGACTTTGGTTCAAGTTTTATATCCTCTCATTATCCATTATTTATATTTAAGTTTTCAGTTTCCCTCTGCCTTTTGTCATGTCCTCCTTCACATTTTCCCTCTTTGAAGGTTTGTTGATTCTGTTTCTTTGTTTTTATACCTTCCTTAAATTCTGCAGTAATTTTGTTTTATAGTTTAACCTTTGTTTCTGAGTCCTGCATTTGGGTCAGACTCCTGCCTGCCACACAGGCAGCTGTGAGAATTAAATGCATAGTTAATAAGTATCTACTGTGTAATCAAAAATTATTGTCTCGTGACTTCATCACGGATGAAGTCTTTTAACTTACATGCAGTACCATGATCAACTACAGACCGTATAAAAGCTTGTTGTGGCTACGCTAATGCTTCTCCCTCGTAAAAAAGGCAGCCACCTCTGTGACACAGAACTTTTTTTATGAATCTCGCTTCACAGTGAAACCTTTGATAGCCATGCTCTGCTTGCTTGTTTTGCTTTGAATAGGATTTGCATTGCTACATTACTGTGGCAAGCATAAGCTTGTCTTTACTGGAACTGGTGCAGACTTGTGTAGAACTGGTTTGTATTTGCATGTGGTGTATTTTAGCAGTTTGTCAAGGCATTAATGTTTTATTTGCTTTTTTCTACAGCTGTTTATTTTGTCTTCATTTATTTTGTTTTACTTTAGTTTTATATTATTTCAAGTGGACCTTTTGCTATATTGGTCCACTTGATTGTCATAGTTTATTTGCACTTTATAATTTATTTTTATTTGAAGTTATTACAATCAGAAAGGACAGAACTCGGGGACAGAAAAGAGAACTAATATGACTAAAGAGAAGTTGGGAAGAGAGTTAACAGAAGGAGAGGGAAAGAAAAATAGAGGAAAAGAGGGATAGAGAGAAAAGACACTGAAAATCTGCTTCTCTATTTGCTTTGCAAAACAGGAAAACAGCACAGAAGGGAAACTACAGCAACAACCCACATAAGCATAGGTAACAGTAAATAATAAATATTGAATGTTATTGAGTAGCACACAAAGCCAACAACGCATGAGATGTTTAAAGGCAGCAGCCAACCAAGATAGTGTGTGTCTGTGAGTACCTGTTTGTACACCTGTGTGTGTGTGAAAGCGCAGGTAGTCACATTTGACCTTTGTGACTTTATTCATAATGTCTATTCTGTGTTATTTTCATGAGATTCATGAGCATGAGATTGTTGTTTTTCTACAGGAAAATGCAAAAAAGGATATTATGTGCTATTAAGGACATGACAAAGGAATCACACCGTATGGAACTTTTAGCCAAGCAAAATCCTTAAAATAATCATTTTGCTTTAATGCATTTGGGTAAAGTTATAATTTCGTCACTGCCCGCCTCCAAACATCAAACCAATTTGACCCTAAACAAGAAAGGTGTTCATGATCGTCTCTAAGCTTTCCTCCACATCCACACATACAGGTAGAATACAGTAGGTAGAGTAGTTTTTGAGTGAAAAACTTTGCATGGTCACAAGAAATTTGAGGTTATCAAGATTTCTGTGGTGTTTCTGCACCACGTTGCATTTAATAATTATTATTCCTAATCTATCTTCCTCAGTTTGTAATGTGTCTAGTTCAATGCAGAGGGTTCCTTATAAGATTTTTTCCTTCCCACTGTGACCAAGTGCTTGCTCATATGAGGCTGTCTGAATCTAGAGGTTTTCTCTCCATTAATGTAGCATACCATCTTTGGTACCTTCTTAATAATATAGTATCATCTTGTACTATGAAAAATTAAAAAACAAACAAATCCTCCCCTCTGGTTTGTGTATAGAGGTTGAATGGCAGTCTAAAACATTTCAAAAAGCATCAATTTTTATACAAGAGATGACTGGTATGAATGACTCCAATTAGAATTGGTAAAGGAGTAGACCACATCAGCTTCAGCATAGGTGAACTACTGCAAACAATAATAAAATAATAAATATAATTATAATAACAGTCATTCATCATTTTCAAAAATGAAAGTGAATGAAACTCATTTTCCCATCTAGCATTAAATTATATATAATATTAAGAAATATAATAATAATAAATACAAATATAATCATGTGATATTCTTCTTCTTCTTATCATTATTTATGATACTACATTCATAAGCTCATATCAAAGTTAATCTGACATGGATACATGGTTTCCTTCCATGTATGGTTTTCATGGGTTAAACAGATCATAAATAAGCCCTCCCAGGTAATGTTCCATTGGCTGTTGCACAGTTAACAGACAGGTTTTTCCTCTTTTCTCAATTCTGAGAACAATCCAAACAATTCAGCTTTCCTAGAACCAAAAATAAACCCCACTAGTTGAATAGTAGCTCACCAATTCAACTTGCTCTATCGTTCACAGGCTCTCTGCCTGCTTTCTACTTCCTTCACTTTTGAAGGTAAGAGAAAATATATTACATTTAACACTATTAATTACTCATGACAAGCTTTATAGAACCTCTTAAAAAAACCTTGTTCAGATGTTGTTAAATATATAAATTTAAAAAACATGTTAGCATTATAGTGTGACTGAATTGTGTCTTTCTGTTTGATTCTTTAGCAGGTTAATAGGATTATTTAGTTTTTAGGAGGTAGAGCAGGTCATCTGCTAAGTGGAATGTTGGTGGTTTGAGAGATCAGAAGAGAACACTATAAGAACCAGTCTAATTATAAAATATTTTCAAAGCGTCTTTCTACGTTATATTAAATAAACATTGTCCAAGATGTTTTCCTTTCTACTGGGTGTCATGTTATGCTATTTAAGTAGAAAGGCAATGTCTTTTAAATGAGTTAACACATATAAACCCCTCACATATAGCATTGATTATACTTTGTCCTCAAGGGCAATGCCGTCCCCAGATTATGTCACCAAGGTTGCTTTTGAAATGGTGGGTAGTGTTTTGTTGTAGGCTTCTTTGTAACATTGTTTACATTCTTAGATTTACTCACCTGAATGTTTCTCCACTCACTGAATCCACAGATTGTTCTTCATTAAAGATGAATTACAGACTGAAAAAATCCAGGGTTCTAATTTCCCTGCTCCTGTGCATCGCAGTGATGCCTATGTTTTTCAGTCCTTCATGGAATTTATCTGTTTACTCCTTTGGGCCCTGGAAGTCAAGCTTTTGTTCCTGTCTCAAATGTATAAGAGATGGTGATCCTTGGTTTAGGGAACAGATTGATGCATCTCCTGAACCCTTTTTGCCAAGAAAACACAGCATCTCAGAGAATGATTTCCTCTGGTGGAAGGTAAATTAAATGATCACTAAACAAAACATATGCAAAACTTTGCATTTCATTATATTTTTCCAACTGTTGGAGCCACTGGAAAACATATACTTGGAACGTGTGAGATATCCATCTATATATATATATTCAGTGTTGACAAAATAGTGTAAAACTTGCTGGTTACCAGTTCCATTAACTTTATTAACTTTCCTCTGTTATGTCTGTCAGAAAATAAAGCAGGAAAAATACGACTTCGCTTTCTTCAATGCAACAGTAGACAAGGTGTTTGAGATGCTACCGATCATTTCAGAAGATGTAGAACCCAAGCCTGATCGCTGCAGGATTTGTGCTGTAGTGGGGAATTCTGGTAATTTGAATGGATCACGTTATGGACCTCTGATTGATTTGCATGATTTCGTAATAAGGTAAAATAGAATACAATCAAACATTCACTTTTACTTAGAGTTGACTATTATGTTGTTTAGGGGTGCAATGATACACAAAATTCTCGGTTCGGTTCGATACTTTGGTGTCACGGTTCAATATTTTTTCGATATAAAAAAATGTTCATGCTTTTTTAATTTGTCATTTATTAAAATTATAAATATATATTTTAACTCAAAAGTACAGTTTTTAAATTTAATGTTGCTGAAACAACAAAGTAATAAAAAGATAAATCTATCTGATCGAGAAATCACTCATCTTTGGAAAAGAGAGTTTATTACAGAGAAATGGCTCTTTCCAAAATAAAAGCTATACTATACACTTCTTCTGGGCTATACTCCCAGCAACATATTAAACATATCAGGTGCCCATGAGGAAAATCATGTGCTAACGGCTGTCTAAATGACTCGGGTAAAGTTTGTAGCATGCGTACTTGTTGTTTTTGTCTGCTTCCACTTGTCTTTGCACTAGGATGATGTCGTCGTAAATGTGCAGTCATATTCACTGTGTTCCCACTAGTGCTGTCAGCGTTAATCTGAAATGACGTTAACGCCACAACACGGCAAATCTCCGTTAACGAGCTACCGCGGATCGCCCCGTGCGTGGGGCTGGACGGCGTCAACGCGTTAACGAGCAAACTGCGCTAACGCAGTAGTTCCCACCCATCTAATTGAGCATTACGTGGCACATCCGTCATACTGTTTTACTTTTGTCCATGATGCGCTTACCTTCAGGGTCATACTTCACATGAAGACCAAAATAGTTCCAAAGGCCAGATCTGAATGAGGGTGGGGGAGGTTTAATTTGCCATGTCGCAACGAGCTTAGCTTCTGTCTTGCTAGCTTGCGCTGCACTCAGTGGATCAGCGCTCGACAGTGCAGCCTAGGCGGAATAGTCGAACGCAGATCCACTTCTTTGGCTCTCGGAGGAGGCGGACGCACTTTTTCTCCTCTCCCTTATCTTCCCTGCTAGTTCTTATGTCCTTGTCTAGTCTCGTGTCTTTTTTGTATTACTTACCCTGGAACACTCTCTCACAGTCTGTGTCTAAAACCTAAAAGAGAATTATGGATTGGATCAACTGGTCTCTGAATGCTATTGACACCCTTTAACGAGAAGTCTGGGCTTGGGAGAACCCGAGTGCCCTGGAGGGACTTTCCCTGCCGGATACACAATGGACGGGTGGCAGAGGATTGTGTGCCTGGCGGGACTGTCGATCGAGGACGCTGAAGATATCTACCTATTCGGAACCATGATAACAGGGTTCTTGCTGATCGGAGCTGGCTTGGTCCTGGCTTATCGGAGGATTAAGAGAGCGGAACCGGCTGTTCAAACCCCCACAAGGCTGCCTGCTGGGATTGGAACGACAGGTGCGACTTCTCAAAAAGGGCTCACTGAAGGCAGCATGGTTAAGAGCTTGGAGGCGCTTACGACTGCAGTGAATGCTCAGAATAACACCTCTGAGCGTATAAGATAAGATAAGATAAAACTTTATTAATCCCTCGGGTGGGTTCCTCTGGGAAATTTGGTTTCCAAAAAGCACAGCACCAACAGAAGTTATAGAGTTACAGAATATTATATATATATATATATATATATATATATATATATATACACACATATATAAATACAAAGACATATATAGATAAAATATACAAAGGGGATAAACAGAATAAATAGGAATAAAAATAAAAATACAAGTGAATTGCACATTTCAAGTATGGAGTCTATTGCACCGCTGATTATTAACAAAAAGTATTGCACAAAAGGTATTGCACAGTGAAGTGAAGAGGCACTACAGCTTAGTTGTTCCCCCCTCCTTTGTCCTCCTGTTTCCCTTCCCTCTCCCCTCCAGAGAGGAGTTAAACAGTCTGATGGCGTGTGGGACAAAGGAGTTTTTAAGTCTGTTGGTTCTTGTCTTTGGGAGACAGTATGTATGTTGGATTGCGTCAGGAAAGAATCAACTCAGAACAACATCTCTGGGCGGAAGCTGGATTACATTTCGGATCAGTTGGCTGCGGTCGTGAGGTCTCAGAATCTGCTATGTGAGCAAAAGAGTGACAAGACCACAGAATCGACGGCTAATAACATCATGGAGAAACTCGCAGCTATAAACGGGAGATTGAGAGACCAGTGTCGGAGTGTTAAAAACAGCTTGAAATTCTCATGAGTTGTTGCAAAAGAAAACCATCATAATGCGGCTACCCCTTTGGCGCCAGCTGTGGGCTCAAGGCTGGAGCTGAACAAAAACACCCTGATAACGACTGTGTTGAGTCTGTTCCTTCCCATTCCCTACAAGGCCACCTGGGTTGGCTGGAAGACTGTTTACTTAGCCTGGCGGGGCGAAGGACACTGTCTCAGCTGAATTATGGACACGCACACACATACATATACTGATAAGCACTCACTGACGCATGACCCTCCCTATCCAACGCCACCTCCAGCGCTTACCTCCCCTCTGATGTGGACATCGGGTCAGCTGGAGGCGCAGTCGAAGATTGCAGCGGTCCCAGATCAGATGTACACACTGGAACACTTTCCCATGTTGCTTGTCTGTGTTTATTGTGTTATGGTGTGTTGATATCTGTGCATTCCTGTATTATCCTTTTGTGTTACACATTTCAATGTTTTTTTTCTCGCTACCTAGCCTGACCTGTCTCCCCAATGTGATGTTTGTATTGTATGTACGGTCGGCAAGGTCTGTCATCTCGGTTGTGGGCAAAAGACCTGCAACTGACAAATAAAGGCTATCTCATCTCATCTCATCCACTGAGCTCTCAACACAGACTGCATCGTCAGAAGAAAAGTTGGTAAAATAAATTAAAAATTTTGTATTGTTCGATACATATGCGTACCAAACCGAAAGCACTGTATCGAACGGTTCAATATCGATATGAGTATCGTTGCACCCCTAATGTTGTTGTATTGACTCTATTCTCAAAATGTGATTTAACTGCATGATGTTAAATATGTGTAATTTAGAATGAACTATGGGCCGACCAGAGGCTTTGAAGTGGATGTTGGAACCAAAACAACTCATCGTGTCATGTATCCAGAGACTGCTAGCTTATTGGACCACACCACTCACCTTGTGTTTTTTCCATTCAAGATGGAGGATTTTTTGTGGCTCCTCGAGAACGTTGGGTAGTTCAAACCTTGCTGATACATTTTTATGCTTTTGTGTTTAGAATATATATTTAGTACACTTGAATATTTAGGGTTGTGAAAAGCTTAACAAATTCATTATTGTGTGCATTTATCATTTCAATCGGAATCTAGCGTTAAATGATTCTAATCACATAATTGCTAATTAATTCCTTTTCTAGCATATATACCATTAATGTAAAAGCATATTTCCAACAGAGAAAATGGTGATTTAAACAAACAGAGCCTAGCCAACAAGAATTTGGTGAGTACATTAGTCTATATTTTAACAAAAATGACAAACTGTATATTCATATATCAAATATAATTTAGTTAAAAGATTATATTGTGCATTATTCGCAGCATAAATGGCCATGTTTAATTACCAGGTGACGATCCTCAATCCGGCTTTCATGAAACACGTTCATCAAGTTTGGTTGCAAGAGAAGGGTGCTTATCCATCTACTGGCTTCATGGCTTTGGCTTTCAGCTTGATGATTTGTGATGAGGTAGGATCACATTCCAAAAGTCAAAGAAATACCAGTGAAGCAATAAGGACTGCTGTGCAATAAGTACATATGCCATAACTGCCAACTATGCTAAAAAAACCCAGAGAATTGTAATTTTATTTTTGTCCATTACGTCTTTGATTGCATTATTTTGGATCTACACTGACAAAAAAGGCCATGTTGGATTTACTTAATTCAATAGTGGACATTGGTTGCACACAATTGTTTTGCTTTCGCAGAAACTTAAACAACTGAGTTAAATCAACACAACTTTTTCATATTCAATAAACCTGTGCATTTTGTGTTCATAAAATGCGATTGAAACATGTTTAGATGAAGTAAGTTGACTTCTTGGAATATTTGAATCCTTCACAATTTTGTCATTTTATTTCAACACTATTCAATAACTTTTACCCCAATACAACTTGGTCACTTAAATACTACACGTTGTCTTCATATTACATAATGTTCAACAAAGTCTAGAGTCTGGTTACCATAAAAATTGAATGGATCTACAACAACTACGATCCTCCTATCTTTATCCTGGTTGCAGGGGGGCTGGGAAATAACCCTGAAGTGATAGGTTACACCCTGGACAGCTCACCAGTCTATCACATAGAGACAAACAACCATTTGCACTTACATTCACGGGTAATTTAGAATCACCAATTAACCTAACTCTAATAACTGCATGACTTCTAACTGTGGGAGGAAACCAGAATACCCAGAGAGAAACAACTGCAAACTAGCCAGATTGTGGATTTGAACCCAGGACCTTCTTACTGTGAAGCAACAGCACTAACCAGCATGCCACCAATCCAGGAAATCCAGGAAAGCTATGATTTCAAGCTTTGATGCAGAATTTTTTTGTTTTTGTCCTTGACAGGTTAAACCACAATAAATAGCAATAGCATACATGCAATGTGTGCTATTGTTGTTTAATCAAAATTTACAAAGACCAAAGAGTAAGAATGATAATGTGCTGTTTACCTCTTTCTCCTGTTTTAAATTAAACAAAGTATACTGTGATGCTGACTTTCCCAACACATGTATAGTAAATCCTTATAGCAGTGGTTCCCAAACTTTTTTTGCTAGGCCCCCCTTTGTTTTAGAAGATCATCACAGTGTTGCCAACTTACTAGTGATGTGTCGGTTGCGAACGAAACGGCTCTTAGAGAATATTTGAAGTGAACGACGCAAGCTGGCTCCTCATTGGGAGCCGTGGGTTTTTTTCTTTCTTTCTCTCATCCTCTCTCTCTCTCTCGCACTTTTTTTACACTTCACTCCACATGCAAGTCTTGTGCTTTGCGCTGGGAAGAGGGGGGAGGTAGTTACACTCGCAGTAGCACAGGAACAGAGCGGGAGGGAGAGAGAAAGATAGCCAGGGACAACAACATCTAGTGATGGTAAATTTTATTCTTTTTACTGAATCGAGTTTTAATGAGTCACTCAGCAAAGTGAATCGGGTTTTTTGAGTCATTTGATTCACTGAGTCAGTTGACCAGAGAGTGCAAAAAATTTACATTTTCACTCAAACTTAATTTGTTTCTCTTTTCATGTAAATCCCACTGCTAAGATGAATGATTCTAAAAAAACAACAACTATTTTATAGAGCAAAAAAGAGCAAAAACATTTCTAAAATTAAGCAATTTCCTATCAAAATTGTTTAATAAACATTTATTTTGTTTATTTGTATTTTATTAGTATTTTCCTTAAATGTGTTAAATATATATTTTCTCATCTAAATGTCCACTGAGCTGTGAGCCAGGGGGCGGTAATGCACCTTAACATTGGTTGCCAACCAAGAAGAAGAAGAAGCTGTGAGTCAGGAGGGAGGGGGTGAGTGAGTGATTCGTTCGCTCGCTCTATGATTCAGCACAGGAGGGAGGGGGTGAGCGAGTCCTGAGTGATTCGCTTACGCTTACGATTCAGCACAGGAGGGAGGGGGTTAGTGAGTGAGTGAGTGATTCGTTCGCTCTATGATTCAGCACAGGAGGGAGGCGGTTAGTGAGTCCTGAGTGATTCGTTCGCTCTATGATTCAGCACAGGAGGGAGGGGGTGAGCGAGTCCTGAGTGATTTGCTTACGCTTACGATTCAGCACAGGAAGGGAGGGGGTGAGTAGCTCAAATGTGCTGTTAGCATGTTAGCAGAGCGATGCTACTGTGAACCGAGGAGCTATTTTCTTGATGTGAGCTTCTACTCAGGGTTTTTTCTTCCAGTTCAGAGCAGAAATGCTTTTGTTAAGAAACTGGCTGTTGTTTTTTCCCCCCCACAATTTTAATTATAAACTAGATATATTTCTACTAAGCGAATTAGTTTGCTAACAGAAACAGGGATGAGTCAGTGAGTCAGTTGGGCTTGTGAATCATGATTCACGAGTCAGTAAAGTGATTCTCGAGTATTGAACGATTCGTTCACGAATCGAACATCACTAACAACATCACATTAGAAAGGTATAGTGATCATCCACAACTATTTTCAGTTGAGGACGATAAAGGATTCAGAAAGTTTATTCATGCAGGTCCATATGTCAGAGAATGTGCATTTTCTTTTTGTTTTCATATTTTTTCATATTTATATTTAATTGTGTTGTGTTTTTTTTTCAGTGTTTTGTCTTGTTCCACTTTAAATTTGTTTAAAAGGAAAAAGCTGAAAATTTAAATGTTTAAAAGTTTAAATGTAGTTGTTTTTTGTATTATATAATTTATTTATTACATTTTATGTAGAGTAAATAAATAAAAGTATATTTACGGTGGCTCGTAGACACAAAACACGTACAAACTCCAAAATACGTACAAACTCCAAAACACGTACAAACTCCAAAACACGTACAAAGCACAACAGAAGTGCTCCAGGATGCTAGGGGCAGTGTTGAGCTTTTGTTACCTAGTGGCTACACAAGTCAGGAAGTACCAATGACTGGATTTGGTGTGTGGTAGTAACAGGTAAATGAACATTTTTTTTAAAATTATTTGAATATATATGAGTGCTTGTGTATAAATACACAAACAATACACATATGCTTTCAATTATGTAATTTAAGTGATCTAGGTAGCTCTGTTTTGGAAGTTCAGTTAACGCTAGAAATGTGTTTTGGAGTTTGTACGTGTTTTTTGGAGTTTGTACGTGATTTGTCTCTAGGAGCCACCGTATAAATTTATATACAAATATATATAAATAAGATCACAGTTGTTTTTACATTAGTAATTCCTTTTGTGCATAATTTTATATTGCTGTTAATAATAAATTAATTAAAGCAACAAAACAACCTGAAGATCCGGTTGCGAGCCGAAAGAGCCGGCTCTTTTTAGTGAGTCGAGCCGAAAGAGCCGGTTCTCTAAAAAGAGACAGAAATACCATCACTACAACTTAGTGACTTGGTCTCTAAATTTAGCTACTTTTCAAACCCCCTTAGTGACTTTTTTTTCCTAAAAAAGCGACAAAACTTCTAGCGACTTTTAGGACAGCCAAAAGCGATTTTCCTTACTGAGGAGTTGGCAACACTGCAAATACACCCTCCAACCACACACACGGCCACTGCGGTTTATTCCACACCACACATTCCTATAAATACATGGTCTCTCTGTGCAAAATGGGTTTAAAAATAATCAACTGCGGGATACTGTTTGTCCATGATACCAAGATAGGTATCGCTGACAATATTTGTTTCTCCTGCGTCGCGAGCATTCGCTTAGCATGGAGTGCTGATCCAGTTTACTCCGCCTCCATTACAGAAAATTAGACGTGGAAGTAGTGATGTTTTAGTTTTGTGATAAAGTGAAAATGAGTGTCATTGCATTACCATTCAGTTTGAGGGTTACAACAAAAATGTTATATTTATTATAATCACGTGGTATCGGACGGGATTATTTTAACAAACGAAGGACATTTTACCTGATAATTATTTTATTTTATCCTCCTGTAACTTCACTGTATAAAGAGCTAAAACCTTCAAAGTTTCAGGAGTAGTTAGTGGTTATGAGAAGTCTTTGTGAACTAAAAATCAAGAATGTGTGTGCCAGAAGGCAGCCAAGGATTCTTTTTTGACAGTGTTAATCACTCTGTGCAACCTTCCTGTTCTCCATTGTAGCCCTCAATGGAGAGCATGCTCTCCTACTGTTAGGCCTTCTTTACCAGGGTATTGGTGTATTGGGTCCAGGTGAGATCAGCAGAGATGTGGGTGCCCAGAAACCTGAGGTTGGGGACAGATTCCAGCCGTTCTGTGTTTTTAATCAGAGGGGTGAGGACCTCTCTGTGCCTTGTGAGTTCTTTTCCTTTAACCCTTTAAAACCCGTTGGAGTGGGCGCGCTCCATTTTGCATAACTATTTTTAAATTGCTGTAGAACTGGAACCACGTGAGCTAGCGCAATAGCTTTTTTTGCATATGAAACTGGAGGAGTTGTACTTACATCTTATGCTATCAGCTTGCCCTAGGTCACGGTTTCCTTCCACATATAGCTTTGCAAAAATTGCATAAAAAGCATTTGCAGCAACAAAAACATAATATTCCAGAAACATGCTTTGCCGATCCGATTAGCTGTCCAAAACACTTCCTACGTTAGAATAGACGTCAGCGCGAACTATCGCATGTCCACTATTACCTGGTAAAAACCGGAAGTGACGTCATTTTCACGGAAAATGTAGGGTTTTTTTTTTTTAACCTTCAGGGCCTTATAAGCCTATACTGGTGTTTTTAAAATTCATGTTTGACTTACGCTTTTCTGAATAGTTTCTGGGATGCTTAGAACTCAAATTGCACTGCAGGAAATAGTTTATTTTGATACACATGCTGTTTTGTTTTTTTTTTGCAAATTTGGATTATAATATTTATTTTCATTTTTCCTGTAGTCCATAAAAATGGGTGTATTTCAAAAATAAAACTATGAAGACACTCAAAATAAATTGCCTGTTGTTGGAAACTATTTTGTGCAACTTTTTTGTATTTACTTTTTTGAGGGATAAACCTCTTAAATTTCTCTAACTAGAAATATATGTAAATAAAACAAAAACGATTTTCAATTTTTTTGTAGTTTATTGCATTTTTTGGCAATTTATGTAGTTACTATGGACTTAATGCATACCTATTATTAATATTTGGGCTATAACGGTTGTACTGATGTATAGGAACTTGAAATGGCACTACAGAATGTAAAAATATAAAGATAAGCTCTGGTGGACTTAGTTCTATGGTAGGTCTTAAAGGGTTAAGGACGTTCATCTTCAGATGATTTTCTGAACACCAGTGGGACAAGTTCTCTACCTCCTCCCTGTATGCGGTCTCATCTCCAACACACATGAGCCCAACCAAAGTGGTGTCATCGGCATGCTTGATGATGACGTTGTTTGGATGGGTTGGTGTACAATCAGAACTGTACAGTAGGGGCTGAAAATGCAGCCCTGTGGGGAAGGGTCAAGTCGGACTGACAGGCCGGTTTGTGAGGATGTCAGACATTCTCACCACCAAACTGCAGGTGATCCAGTTTGTTGGTGAGATTCCAACTGAGCAAAAAGGTATTGAGCTCTGCGAGTCTGAGGCTGCCGTCGGGGGTTAGGGGCCTCTGTTCTTGTAGTTAGTTCAGTTAGCTCTTGTGACAAAGCTGAAATTATATGACATATTGAAATTTAACTTTCATTATTTATTTCTTATGTATTTACTTTTTTTTTTGTCCAGGTCAGCGTCTTTGGGTTTGGAGCAGACAGCAATGGAGACTGGGGCCATTATTTTGAAAAAATGAAAGAGCAAAACTTTGGAACTGGATATCATCCAGGAACATATGAATATAATCTTATTCAGCAGCTACACATAATACAGAAAATCACATTGTATAAAGGACATTAATTTTTTTCCTTTGTTTCTCCTTCCTCTTTTTTAAATCCAATGTTTACAGTAAAGCTTAATTCATTATTAACGTAATTTATTTTGTGCTTCAGTGTTTTTATCTTTAGAGGAGTCATCAGATTTCTTTTTTATAAAATTGATTCTCATGGTGCGTTTTTATATATTCAAAGACAAGATCTTCAGGTTTACTAGTGCGTCTAAACCATAGATGTTAATGTGAGTGTGAAAAGTTGACTGTCCTGAGGGTGTACCTTCTTCCAGTGACAGAGGAAATAGCATTGAGCTTCCTCTCCACTACACTCAACTACATAAGAGCTGAAGACGATGGATAGATGGATAAGTGTTTCTTTCGAGTAGGCATCAAGATTATGATAGTTAGCTAAAAGTAAACTGAAAACTACTAGTTGTAATAAGAAAATATTCTTAAATTCTCTATTGCCCTTCCACACTTTTTAAGCAGCCTAGTGTTGATCCACTAATTATTCTTTAAATCAGACTTAATCTGCTTTTAATTGCAAAGAATGTATTTAATTTTTGCACATAAAACTGTGTGGTAATCATTATTAGGATGTTGAAAAGGTTGTGCAGAAAGCTGGTCAAAAGAAAAAACAAAAATAAACAGCTGATGATGGACAGATGCAACAATATCAATTGTTACTACCTTGTGCAATAAAGAGGATGTAAGTTGTATCACAAGACACAATAAGACAGCTGATTATTTTGTTTCACTAACTCTTCTGGGAAATACATTTTGTATAGGGTATAGGAGCTGTGGCTGTTTGTCTGTGCCCACCTTTAAATTTTAAATACATATAGACATTGAGGGTTCTTGGGAGGGGCTGTGCTGACACCGGCTGTTGTCTGGCAGTTGGTCGTTGGCACCCACTGCTCTGCTGTTTTCGTTCTGCATCAGTGATATACTGGCTGCCTTGATTTGTGATTGCCAGATGCAGTGGCTGCATTTTTAGGGAAATAGTTGTATATAACTTTTATTGTTTACCATATTTGTGCATAGGTTTTTATTTCTTTATATTTGCATTTCAAGTTGTGAAAATAATTCAGTAAACATGTCTGTGGTTTTTACATACAAATATATCACTGTTTCCCTACTCGGTTTTTATGTTTTTTGAGTGATTTCAGATCAGTTGTATTAATACAGTAGTCAGTGAAAAAATAACTGTAATCCACATATGTGAGATTGTGCTGAAAAAAAGAATACCAACAAGACAAGACAAAAAACATTTCTAAAGGTGAAATATTAAGGTAAAATCAAAAATAGTCAAGAATGATATTTCATAATTAGTATCACATACAGTGTTCCCTCATTCATCGTGGGAGTTATGTTCTAAAAGTTGATCTACGTCCCTACCCCCTACGGTCACAAGCTGTGGGTAGTGATCAAAAGAAAAAGACTGTCGATATAAGCGGCAGAAATGGGCTGCCTTCGAAGGGTGGCTGTCCTCTCCCTAAGAGATGGGGTGAGAAGTTTAGCCATCCGGGAGGGGCTCAGAGAAGCGCTGCTGCTCCTCCACATCAAAAGGAGACAGTTGAGGTGGTTCGGGCATGAATCTGGGAATGCCTTGGTGTTCCCCCGGACAAGACCCCGGATAAGCAGAAAAAGATGGATAGATGGATATCAGCAATACTGGCCCTGTATTTTCTTGGTATTGGATCGACACCAAAATTTGTAGTGTAGCACAGCACTACTAGGAATGAGGGAAAGTGTGAATGTTGAATGTTTTTGATGAAATGTCCAGGCAAGCATATACGTATTAAATGACACGATATATGTGTTCTAATAGCTAACTGACAACTTCAGGTTTTTTATTTCTATATGACAATTCTTCATAATTAAACAATAAGAACAAGTAGTCTGATGTCCTGTAATCATTATGAAGATATAATTTGAAATACAATAACACATTAAGATTTTGTACAAAGTATCAGCATTGGATCAGTAAATCAGTAAATCAGTAAATCGGAAAGGAAATCAGTGGTATCGCAAATCACTTCCACAAAGCTGAAGCCTGAGCCTAACCTAAGCCTGAGAAGAAGCCTTATTTCAAATAAAAAAAGAGTGTGAAATTGTAGTTAGACTTGTATTTGTAAATGAACCACCTCGTGATGTGTAGATTTCTTGATTTTATACATATTGGGTTACATACTTATTTATTATAATTATTATAAGGCTATATAGTACATAGAAATTCACGTTTTATGTTAGTGAAATGTTTAATTATCTGGGCTAAAGAAAATAAAGTTATAGACTATACTTATATGAAGCCTGTATACTTACTGCATTTGATGTATTTTAACCATATGTAATGCACATTACAGGATGTAACACCTGCTTATATGTAAAAAAATAAAAAGGGCTTTGATTTTGCCACCCCTTTTGATTTCCATGCCAAAATTTCTCTAGATCCGCACCTGATACGCATTTAATAACCTGTGATGTTGTAAACTGTTTAGTTGTGTTTGGAAGAAAAGCTAGTATATCACGGCTAACAGCTGGACTTTTCAGTTTGAGTGCAGATATTGAACAGCAACTTACTGCTAACGAGACCAGAGTGAACGGGAGTGAACGTGAACAGTATAACCTTTGTTTCTTAACATAAAACTAATTGTTGCAGCTAGGGACAGCCCAAATTTTATCTCCTTAAACTGACTTTAGTTTTAGTTTTCCTTAGTAAACTAGCATAAATTAATGTACTATTACCCCCCTCCAACCACATGATGATGCCATTCTGAACTGACAGAATGTCACCTAAACATGTTTGTAAAACTTTGACTTTAAGCACTTATTTCTTAAATCCAGCTTCACAGACAGTGTTGAATCTATGTTTTTGAGAGCTGGGCTCAATGGTGTAATTTAAGCTCTAAATGTGTAGCATTTTATGTGGCCTTTAAATTTTTTATTTTATGCTGTTTGTTATTAGCAGCCAATCATGAAACAATATCATTTGTTCCAATTTATTAAAATTTATTTCACAAAAATGAATATTTCATAAAAATATTGTTTGAGATGCATTATATAGTATTTTTGCACAAAAAAGTGATTCTTTATTTGTGAAAGTGGAACAATAACAACAACTGTGTTACTGCTTCACCACTATTTAAGTTTGTACATGTTTCAATAATTTGCTGCACCCGTTTCCCAGTTTCTTCGCAACATTTAAAGCAGTCGGGGGGGACTCAAGACTAAGTATTGTAGGTTATCAAGTTACCCTTAGCTTAGTGCTTGTGTTACAGGCCTTCAATGGGGTCTGTTTTTATACAGAAAAGTAGAGGCAGGAGACATGAGTAGCGTTTGGTCTGCAGGCTCTTCCTCGTCTGTTTATTAACAGAATTTCACACCATTCTTCTCCGTTCGTATAAACATTCCTCTTCTAGCAAAAAACATAACTTTGAATCTGGTTTACATCTTAAACCCATTTGATCACCTTGTTTTCCTCACAAGTATAAATCTACAAAATAATTGTTGTATTTCAGTGTCCTTATTTACAAAAAATTTGTAACTAAATTCTACTGCTGTCCAGCATCAACAATATCTCTGTGCAGTAATCTCAACACTGCGATTAACCTGCTCATTATTACCATTGTAAGTTCTTTATATCTTAACAGATTCAACACTATATTACATTTGTAAACAATAAACAAACATTCCACAATTGCCCAAAAAACAGTTACATCAGACTATATACATATAACAACATAAAGAATAAAAACTAGATTATGTTGAAACCGCCTTTATCAGCTGTCAACATACCAGTAACGTCAGGATAGAAGAGGTGTGTCTAGGAGCTACATTTGCCACAAAATAAAACATATAATAAGACCGGCTACCTCTTTAGACTACAAGTGGAATTGCGGCTTCCATCGCAAATGGCAGGAGAGTTCGGTTTCTTTCAATGAAAACAAACTTTCTCATGACATTTGTGGCCTTTAAACTAAGACAGAAAAAAGTTTCTTGCCTTGTGCATCACAGTTAGCCAACTCAAACTACTAACCTGTTCTTATACATAAAAGTAGAGACAGGAAACATGAGTTGTGTTTGGTCTGCAGGCTCTGCCTCATCTGAGGTACAGAGCGTTGCAATGGCCTATTGCAGTCACAGCTACTTCCTCCTTGTGGTGATGCCATCCAATTGCATCCTTGTGACTTTAACTGAAAAGTGCAATACCACAACGCCTTTTACATCACTAAATATTTAAAACCAATTACAACTGTGACCATAAACTTGTAGGTGTCACACTTGCACATGCTTAGTGTGGCCAAGTGAGTGTTTTCTACACACAATGCTATACCATCTTCTGTCACCAGAGACCAATACTGATTTAACACCCCTTAGCACGCCTAATCATAAACTGTTGGTTTTGGTGTATTGTAAGCACATGTTTATGTTTATAGGTTAGCAGGACTGTTTCGGGATAAACGGAATGTCACACTGTCATCTTATTTTTTGTTAGGGTTTCTTTTATTATGAAACGCTGTAAGCTGCCTGAAAGTGGCTATAAATGTATTTGTGAATTATTGTAGAAATACAACTGGAAATAAGCCGAGGAAAAAATATTGTTTTGTGAAAGAAATGATGAGCAATGGGATATAAAAGGAGGCCACTGGGGCCTAGCCTCTCAGCCTCTTGCGTTCTGTACATAGATTTTTGTTTAGTGATGAATAAGTTCATTTATTTTCTTTGTAAATAATGCATCTGGGAGGCCAGCAGAATAAAGTATACACACTGAACGTTTCCTGACGATGCCTGCATTTTTTCGGGAGAAGTTTAGGAGAGGACCCCACAAAACAAATAATTACAACTTTTAATTTTAATAACAGGGTACGGTCACTTATTTAGAGTCCTCTTTATATTTATGAGACTTATTTCTGGAGTCACTGTTGACTGTCTACTAAACCGCTGAATCACTCACACACTGAAATATGCATATTATTTATTTTTATAGCTATTATTATGCAAGAAAAATTGTCTTGAACTGAAAAACCTTGTAACTAGCTGTTGGGTCTGCACCTCAGCAGGCCCTCTAGTTCAGACTTTATTCCCGTGAAGAAAGCAAGTGTAACGAAATCAGTTTCACCCCGGTTCTTTTTATTCCTCGGGCACCCAGGGACGGCACCGGACTCAGTAGTCATTTTCACAAAACCTTTATTCATCTTCATTTAAGCATGCATCTTCTAGAAGGGGACACATGCAAGGCCGGTGTCCCTCTGCAAATCTTCCACTCCTTTGTTTGTTACAGTCAGCTTTATAGAAGCGACCCCATCATAAAACCCCCATGGTGTGCTGCAAACTCTGTGTTTGTGTGTGTATGCGCGAGAACATGAGTGCCTGTTTGTGCACGTACCCGTATGTCTATGTGAGTGCACGTGAGTGAATGTGTGCGCGTACCTGTGTGTATGTGTGAGGGCACGTGAGTGAGTGTGCATGTGGGTGTGGGTGCGTCGTAACAGTCAAAGCACTGTGTATGTGTCTCTGCGTATGTGACTTCCTGCCGGTCATAAAAGTAATCTCCTCACTCAATCTACACCAAATTCTATTAGACAACATACAAAACACAGTTAACATATTACAGACACTGAGACCCCCACTCTGCATCCACTGGGCCACTGGCCTCTTGTTGTCTTACATTTACAGATAGGGTGGAGAGTCTCCTGCAAACCTACTTCTAAGTTTATAACAATTATGAGTTTTTATTAGATTCAGGTTAAAGCATCAGCATCCGCATCCCCCACTGTAGCTTCCTGTCTCCTTTTATGACAGGCAAACCCCCAGTGTCAATAAATTTCTTTCTCTCTACACAATTACACACACTCTCAAGCCTATAGCTAAGCCAAACTAAAACACACAGACAAATCCTTCCCTATTCCTCTGATATACTGCTGGACCCTCTCATCTAAGCAGGTTTAACACATTGTATTCTAATAATTGTTTTCTTGTACTCACACAAGACAGAACAGCGGTCAGTTTTCACATGCTAGCATGGACCGCTCGACAGCATTTCTGCCCTCCATGTCAAACAAGTCTAAAGAACCAGTACCCCCTGCAGCCTTTTATTGTGTGACACACAGTTTACACAAACACCCATTGTAAAACCCCCTGTGGTGTGTCAGGCACTGTATATGTGTATATGTATGCATGTGTGTGCGTGTGTGTGTGTGTGTGTGTGTGAGTGAGTGAGTGTGTGAGTGAGTGAGTGTGTGTGGATGGGGGTGCATTTGTGTGACTTCCTGCTGATCACAGTCATTTCCCCTCACCCCTGCCTTTTTAACCGTCTCACCATACACATAAAGGCCAAGAAGTCACACTTCTTATATAGAATGTGCCTGCAGTTACACTATAGCCCCCCTCACCATTCAACAAGCTGGAGAGGACAATAGAAACAAAAGAGTGTCTCTGAGCATACAGTTTAAGGCAAGGCTTACAAATTTAAGTACAATAATGGCAACATTTAATAATTTCAACCTAACACTAGCCATGAGTCATACTGGTCACAAAATAAAGTACAAATCTAGAACTAATTTAACACATTATTACGAGTCCTTTCCTCTGTAGCTTTGACAGTTAATGCGTTGGCAACTTTAAAATGCATCCACACCTTCTCTGTCGATATTCCTTTCAACTAAGCTGATGCCTCAGCAGCTGGTGATTTGAAAAACATTGACTTATCTAAGCGATTTATATCTAATGGCTTAACAAGTAACATAGTGGAAATAGCACAAATAATACCCTAAAATTCCTTGAAACATAAAAATATGAATTTTAAAAGAGAGAACTAACATGCCAATTAGGCCTTTTCAAGAATCAACTTTCATTGCCATCATGGAAAGAGAACAGGCATCAGCTAACATATTATCAGCAAAGATCATAATGTGTGTTTTAATGTTTTACATAACACTTCTGTTTTGTAAATACTAAATAACTACTTCCCAATGTTTCATTCTCCATCCATCCGTCCATTTTCTTCCGCTTATCCGGAGCCGGGTCACGGGGGCAGCAGCCCAAGCAGAGAAGCCCAGACCTCCCTCGCCCCAGACACCTCCTCCAGCTTATCCGGGGGAATACCAAGGCATTCCCAGGGCAGCCAAGCGATATAATCCCTCCACTATGTCCTGCCCCGGGGCCTCCTCCCGGTGGGAAATGCCTGGAAAAACTTGCCTAGGAGGCATCCTTGTCACATGCCCGAACCCCTCTTAACTGGCTCGTTTCGATGTGGAGGAGCAGCGGCTCTACTCTGAGCCCTCCCCCGAATGGCCGAACTTCTCACCCTATCTCTAAGGGTGAGAAGACCCCTAGACCCCTATGAAGAGACCATCAAGGGAACAGTTCACCCTGCCCGGGATAGGGTGCCCGAGGGCAAGCGTCTGGTGGCTGGGCCTTAGTCCATGGGGCCCGGCCAGGCACAGCCCGAAAAAGGGACATAGGCCCACCACCCATAGGAGGCACCGTAGGGGTCAGGTGCAATGTGAGTCGGGCGGCGGCCAGGAGCAGAGGTCCTGGCGGACCGATTCCCAGCTATCAAGAATGTTTCATTCTATTTAGTAATTATAACATTGGTTCCTTCACTTGCAAAAAAGAAAAATATAAAAAATTTAATACTATTTTATTTTTGGGTCTTGTTCTCAAGTGAAGGTAGATCAACCGACAAATTGGTGCTGCGGCTGCAGTGATGCAGACGCTCTACTGGTCGGTCATGGTAAAGAGAGAACTGAGTGTAAAAGCAAAGCTTTGAATTTACCAGTTACCCTACTCTCAAGGTAGAGGAGGTGGCCCAAATGTTGTAAACAGTTTTAATTCTATAACTGTTTACAACTTGAATAGTTCCCATTTCTGTATAGCTGTATATCTCATATATGAATTTCCTTCATATTCTGTATAGTTTTTTTTCATATTTATATCCTGTTCATAGCCTGTACATAGCTTGTACTCACTACAGCCTTTACATACTTTTAGTTATAGCATATTCATAACATACTTCATACCGTGTGCATATTACATACCGTAATAGACCCATTTCTGTAATATACTTACATATCTATATTATTGCTAATATATATTGTAATATATCTATATCATGGCTAAAGCACTTCTGGATGGATGCAAACTGCATCCCGTTGCCCTGTACCTGTGACATGAGCAATGACAATAAAGTTGAATTCTATTCTATTCTATTCTATACCACACCTTTTATCTGTACCACTGACAGTTCATGTGCTGACAACCTTATGTTGCGTCCACACCTTCTTTGTCAACATTCTTTTCCTCAAAGCACAGCTGCTGCCATTAGATTGATGGTGATTGTAAAAATAAAGACCTCACCTAAGCAGCTTATATCCAGTGACTCAACAAGTAAACAAAGTAGAATTGACAAAAATAATACCCTATTGCAAAATGTATAAACTCTTTCACCTAAGTATTCAATTAAAAATCTGAAATTTCTTTAGAGGGAATTAATGTACACATCCAAGGCCAATTCAATGGCACTTTAAATGATTTACTCTAACTGCTATAATGGAAGGAGTACCAAAGGGCTGAAATGGTCAAATATATATACAAATATCAATAAAATGCTCCTCTGATATCTATAAAATTAACATTAAATGTCATGTATATTCTGCAAGTCTGAGATAACTCACACAGTTATCACACTAGTGATCAGCATCAGCCAACAGCAAATATCATAATGTGTACTTTATGCAAATATTTTCATCTCGAAAGCTTCAACTTAAGACAGTGGATGAGGTGCGACAAAGGATCACTATTTTTGTACTAACTTTGTGTTTCTTTTCTTTTTTACGAGTGGTGTAATTGAATATTTATCTGTTATGCTCTAGATTAAAGACTATGGTTTATTTATAACATTCTCTACTTACTTTTAGCTGTTTTGGCAGAAAGTGGTAGCTTTATTTATACAGCTTCTCTTGCTTTTTGACTTGGTCACATGCATTCTTTTAGCCTCATTGAATTTTCAGTGTTTTTTGCATATTTTTAACCCACAATGTTGTATAGGGTTTTTTTAGTTAGAGTTTTTTTAGAGATATGACCATATATGAGGGTGGAATTATTTTCAGCTAATGAGAAAGATCCTCTAGTAAGAACATAAAACATAAAATATTTAAATTGTGTGCAACAGTTGTGTGGCAATTCACAAGTCAGACACATCCCCAATAACTGTTTGCACATAGTCCATAACCCCTCCCTCCCTCTCCTTTTGAAAAGTTCCTCTTTTGTTGATAGCTACATAGATAGCTTGATAGATGTATCATACAGGTTCTTCTTGACTCATATTCCTGCTTTTGTAATTTCATCTTTATGCTGGTAAGACACCTTAAATTTACACTCTGTCTCATCTCACACTAATCTGTACTGAACCTCCAGTCATTAAGTTTCCCAAATGTATTTTTCTCTCACTATATGTGTGTGTGTGTGTGTATATATATATATATATATATATATATATATATATATATATATATATATATACACAGAGCTAGGCTAATACAACAATGGCATAAGTAATTCATGCAAATACACCAACCGACAGACTCTGAAAGTATTTTAAGTTCTGTGTTTTCCTTTCTGTTGGCTGTCATGCTATTTAATTCAACTTTAGGCAACACATCGTGATGTGCTCATAATGTAGCAGCTGGTTTATGCTGGTAAATGCTATCTGTGCAAATACCATAAATAAATGAGGACATTAAACCTTCTATGTTTATCTGATTTTTCTGCCTTCCAGTGCAGTGCTCTTAATATGTTGCAAACTATAAATAATTTTAATTAAAGAGTTATCATTTCTGTTACTGTTTTCTTAAAGGCTTAGTGCTAATTTTCACATTCACTCACATTGTATTTCTTCACAGATTGGAACTCCATCAAGATGTATTTCAAAAGGGGAAAATTCAGAGTGCACATTTCCCCACTACTGAATATCACAGCAATTGTTTTGGTCCCCATCCTTTTATGGAATTTATCTGGATATACCTTCTGTCATCAGGAGTCAAGACTTTGTGCCTGTCACAAATGTCTAACAGACAGTGATCCTTGGTTTAATGACATCATTGGTGAATCTCCTAAACCTTTAATGTCACAGAAACATAAACCCTCGGAGGAAGATTTCAACTGGTGGAAGGTAAATAATGAAAACATATTACAATAAACCTTTGTCCAACTGTGGCTATGTTAAAGTTATTTTAACTGCCCATCCCTTGTTTATTTTATGACACCTGTGTTTACTGGTACAGCAAGAGCAGTATAATCAAGTCTGTGCTACCTCCACCCAAAAAACCAACACAAATATTCCTCCGTAGTTTAGCTACGGATTAGATAAGTTTAAAAAAAACCCTTGTTTTATACTTATCTTTTTTTCTTTTATGTATACTCAACTCTTTATCCTTGCAACCCGTATTTCTAACTGGCTGAAGAATTGTAAAATACAATTACTTATATAGATATCTTTAAAATGACAAAAGAAAAAAAAAGAAGTTTCACCACTCATCTGAGAAGCTTCTTCAGTTCTAAGAGCAACTGGTGGAGAGTCCCAGATTTGAATCCTATTGGAAGTATCCAATTGGAGGGATAATAGGTACTTTGTATCAAACCAGTGATTTATGACCCGCCGTCAAATTATGTATGACAGAAGAAGTAATAAAGGAAGTAATAAAGGTTTACTACAGTCATAATTTTTATGAATATCATAAAAATATATAATAAACAATATAAATAATCATATGACCAAAAATATATCATCATGGAAGTATGGTGATATAATAGGATGATGAATAGGATGTTTGGATGTTAAAGCCAAAAGGTTTACTTTTTTGACAAAAAAATTACATCCTTTTTAGACAACTGTTTTTGGGGACCCGTGCGTGTGAGTGTATGTGTGTGTGTGTGCGCGTGTGTAAAAAAGTGTTAAAAGGATCTCTTCACAGCCCCCCTCACCCTGTTTTCAATTGAGAAGAAATGTTACATGGAGATGCTCCATGTTTCAGCCATAACTGAAGAGTCCATGCCTGGAAATGGCTTGCATTACCTGGATTTAATTGACACACAACTGAGTTTATCAATTCATTTAATCAATTTATCAATTATCCTTTAAATACCATTTTTGCACAGTATGAGGTTACTCTGGGTGATAGTAGGGATGGGTATTGTTTAGGTTTTATCCGATACCAAACCGGTACTTCTGAAACGGTGCCGGTGCTCAAACCGGTGCTTAAAGAATGAAGAACACACACTTTGTCCCAAAACCTCTCATGTTTAGCTTTTTGTAAAAAGATAACAATGTTAGCCTTTTCTGCAGCTATAGGGCATATATGGTATCACTCTTGGCAGGAAGCAGTGCTTAAACAATGGGAAAACACAAACTTTGTCCAAAAACCTCTCATGTTTAGCTGTTTTCCACTTTTTCTTTGGTCATTTTAGCCTTTTTGGCCAGGGTGAAGTTAGTATCTGCCATCAAACAAGAAGACAGCCGCATGTAACTACGACAGTGTTTGCTAGTTCACCTTACATGCATTAATTTAATAATGTGGTTAGCCTACTCAACGTAAATTACACACGAGCAACATTAAGCTACTCACGCAGAGAAGAACGGCTGCTGCTGCCATCATCATCCATCATCATTTCTGCTACACTGGCAGGGCTAGGGGCCAGGACTCTCCTCTTCGGGTTCTTGGGGGATGTTGCTAACTCTGGGTCCGATAACAGGAACCGCAGTAGATGTGCACGGTGTGAGGTCTCGCAGCAAGCTATCAAATACGGTGCATTTCTCGGCTTTTAAAAAAACGCTATGCGTCGCCAGGTGTTTCATCAGATTCGAGGAGTTACCTCTTTTGCACAGTATCACCTTAAAGCACTTGTTGCAGGCTGCTGAGTTCGCATCTTTTGCTGTGAAGTACAGCCAGACTTTTGACCGCTTCGCCTTGGGTGTTTTTAATCTGTAGCTCTGCTCTAAAAGAACGTACGTACCTGGGCCCGCCTACTATGCTTGCAAAGGTAAAATGATTGGCTAGAATCCAAAGTGTATGACATCTCAGGAAAAAAAAAAAAGCACCGAAATAAAGCCCCGAAATGTGCGCTGCTTTTCAGTCTGGTTACTACCGTTTATGTCAGAAGTATTTTTTGCCTGCTAAAAACATTCAATTCAAGACTCATTCCACGCAATTATTAAAAAAAAAAAAAAATGATACAGTATAGGGCAGTATAGGCCTTTGTATCTACCACTCAATTCAATTCAATTTTATTTATAAAGCGCCAAATCACAACAACAGTCGCCTCAAGGTGCTTTATATTGTAAGGTAGACCCTACAATAATACACACATTATATCGCACTCCGCTGTGATATAATGAGCTGTCACGGTCACGTAGCTTTCCGTTGCCCTGGAACTCCACCCATTTGTAGTAGTTAGAGCAACAAAAGATGCCTGGGACAGTTCAGCCATAACTTAAATCTTTTCCTGCTCATACATGCTTGGAACAATCTTGCCACTAAAGTGGACGTGCAACGGGATATCACTGCGTGGCTCAAGCACGTTCATCATAGTTTAAACCCCTTGTTTTGCACAACGTCTGCAGCTAAACACCCCAATAGCTTCTGTAATAGCTTTATCCCGGTCGGACTGGGCAGATAAGGGTTGCTTAAATACCACATTACAAATTTTCACAATATTACAATACAGTTATAGCAAATGACAAATACCTTGTACAGCTGGTAGACTAACCAGGCAGATAGCTCGCTGAACTCTTTAGCGTGATTATTAAACGTGGGCTCACAGCCTATATTATCACGCCCAAAACCTTGCGATAATAGCGGTGTAACAAAACTTGTTCTTTGTGACAAGATAAACATGTCTCCTATACAAGATAAACACACCTTTACAATATTGTCCACAGAAATGTAAAAGCAAGAACATTTTAACTGCTGGAACCATGTATTAAACTTCTTTATACATAAGACATTTCCTTTACACTTACACTGTGTCATGAAAATGGTGGAGAACATTTGCCCCGAGAAGAAGCAAGAATTTCCGAGTGTTTGCTTGGCACGCAACACTGTATTCGCTCTAAAGCTCTGTACCACCGACAGTTTCAGCAGTTTCTGCATGACATCCAGGCTGAATATGGTGATGTAATTTATTACAATGATGTGAGGTGGCTAAGTCGGGGGTCTGCACTCCAGCAATTTTTCTCTCTTAGAGAGGAAATCAGACAGTTTTAGATGAGAAGGGACAACCAATGGAAGAACTGTCTGATCCTGTATGGCTGGCAAATCTGGCTTTTTTGGTTGACATCACGAAGTATCTGAATGCGCTGAATGTTAATCTTCAAGGAAAAGATGCAGTGGTGAGCCAACTATACGCTCACATCAAGGCCTTTGGAACCAAACTGTAACTTTTCCAAAGACATTTGTCCCTAACAGAGCCCTGTACAGCACACTTCCCGTCTTTGAAAGAGGTTATTGACAGTTTCCCAGTGGACATTAATGTCCAAATGAAGAGTTACGCAACAGCTATCGCATCTCTTTCTGTAGAATTTAACAAACGCTTTCAGGACTTTGCAGCTATTGAAAAAGACATGCTGCTTTTCTCATCTCCCCTCTCCGTGGACTCTGATGATGCTCCTCCGCAGCTTCAGCTAGAGCTCATTGAGCTGCAGTGTGACGATGAGTGCCGCGGAAAACACCGGCAGTGTTCTCTTGTTGACTTTTATCGGTAGCTAGACAAAGACAGGTTTCCTGAAGTGTGATCTCTTGCTAAGAAAATGCTGAGCTTATTTGGTTCCACATATTTGTGTGAGCAAACATTCTTTGTCATGAACTTAAACAAGAACCGATCGAGATCAAGGATGAGTGACTCCCACTTGCGGGATATTTTACGCGTCTCAACCACTGCCCTGAAACCAGACCTGATTGCTTTACTAAAATCTAGATCTCAGTATCACCCCTCTCATTAGTCCAGGGATGCCCAAATTCTGTACTGGAGAGCTGCTATGCATGTTTTAGTTCTTTCTGGTTTAGCACAGTTGAATCAAATGAAGAGCAGCCCTCCAGGAGAGACTGCATTACTCATTTGTTCCTGAACAGTAAAAAGCATAAAGCATGCTAATACAATCCACAAAAGGAAACGTATTTTGTTAAACTCTTAAGATTTGGTTTTAACTGTTGATGTTATGCTCTTAATTCATAGTTGAGTGTGTTGTGTACATATTGTGTAAATTTACAAATGTGTTTATTTCTTGCGGCAAGTGAACTTCCAGTTGTGTAATCTTCCAGTAGATGTGAAAAACTTGGCTTCCTCAAAGGTCTTGTAAAAGTCAACGGCAAAATTCACTTAAAAAAAAAACTTCATTGATAACAGAACACTTTTCATTACTTATAACTCCTGTTTAAATGTTCATTAGGCAAAGATATTGCAAACTCATGGAAATTTAGGGTATTCTATACAGTTTGTTCAATGTTGTCTGACTCTCCAGATATAAATGAAAGGCGGAATTGAGTTGTAAATGCTTGCCTGAGTGTCTTTTATTTAGGTACATTTCTATTTTAATGTAACTTTGTTATGGAAAAAAAAGTCAAAAGGAACCATTGGCCCCCAGGCATCTTCACTTTATCAGCTAAGGGCAGAGAGCTAGCCTCTGGGGAGGCCCTGGAGAAAGTAAGTGTCTCAAAAGTAGCCAGTTCATGAGAAACACCACAGGTTAATATGAAATTTTCTCCCTGCATGGAATGAATTGGCGAGAATTGTGCCCGAATGGGTGGCTGAGCTAGTGGGGACTGAGCTGAGGGGAGCTGAGCAGCTGATTGAACTGTAGGCTGTAGGTCAGCTGCCTGAACTGAAGGCTGTTGGGCAGCTGACTGAGCTACACCTTGAGCAGGTGATAAACAGTTCTCAGAATTGTCAGTCTTTACATTAGCAGTAGGGATGGGTACCGGTATCCGGTGCCATGATGGCACTGGTTCTGACATCGGTCTGGTAGCAACCAGACCGAAAAGCAGTGCACATTAGTGATGTTCGATTCGTGAATGAATCGTTCAATACTCGAGAATCACTTTACTGACTCGTGAATCATGATTCACAAGCCCAACTGACTCACTGACTCATCCCTGTTGTTGTTAGCAAACTAATTCCATTAGTAGAAATATATCTAGCTTATAATTAAAATTGTGTGTGGGGAAAACAACAGCCAGTTTCTTAACAAAAGCATTTCTGCTCTGAACTGGAAGAAAAAACCCTGAGTAGAAGCTCACATAAAGAAAATAGCTCCTCGGTTCACAGTAGCATCGCTCTGCTAACATGCTAACAGCACATTTGAGCTACTCACCCCCTCCCTTCCTGTGCTGAATTGTAAGCGTAAGCGAATCACTCAGGACTCGCTCACCCCCTCCCTCCTGTGCTGAATAATAGAGCGAACGAATCACTCACTCACTCACTCACTCACTCACTCACTCACTCACTCACTAACCCCCTCCCTCCTGTGCTGAATCGTAAACGTAAGCGAATCACTCAGGACTCGCTCACCCCCTCCCTCCTGTGCTGAATCATAGAGCGAACGAATCACTCACTCACTCACTAACCCCCTCCCTCCTGTGCTGAATCGTAAACTTAAGCGAATCACTCAGGACTCACTAACCCCCTCCCTCCTGTGCTGAATCGTAAGCGTAAGCGAATCACTCAGGACTCGCTCACCCCCTCCCTCCTGTGCTGAATCATAGAGCGAGCGAACGAATCACTGGGCCTTTCTCAATATGCGTACTTGTGCGTACTTGCGTTCTCGTGTACTCGTGTTACGTCATCAGTCGGAGACCAAGTACTGTTCCAATTCGAAGTACGCATCAAGCCGAGAACGCGAAAAAGTCCCGGATGTGTTCTCGCTCCGCCCGTTTTATCGAGCATGCATCGGTGGTGACTTGTGTGGACTTGGTACAGCTAAATATCCCAGAATGCATTTCGTCCAAAACTCAAACGCGGCAATGGCGGACGAGCGGGACTAAAAACTTTTAAATATTACTCTTTCTGGGTCACAAAATAAACTTTTAAGTTCTTTTCAAGCGAGAATGTAGTTGTGTAAACTTCAAATATCTGCTCGATTTATCAAGATATCATATATTTCCAAACGAGCTCCGACGTTTTCGGAGACGTCTGTGACCCGCCAGCTCCATAGCAGACAGCGAGGTCGAGGATTATTACAGCCGGCGAGAACAGCGGACTCCCGGCACATTGTTTTCAACCCCCCCGCGGTCTCTTCGCTACTCAGGTTAAACAAACCCCAAACCCCAGTAGCTGTCTAATGTATTGAGTGTCCACTAAAATAAAAATAAAAGCGTTCTAACATCTCACCTGCTTGTTTTTATTAAGGTATGTACACGTATGTGCATGTACACTATTTTTATTAATAGAGATTTCACTGCTGAGGTTAAACATGATATATAAGTCACTTAGATCACTTCTAAATGTTAATGTTTGGTTTATTTCAGTGTTTTATTTGTTCCTGAGTAAACCGGTTTGGCTGTGATTAAAGTTAAGCTTCATAACATATTACTCACAGTTAAATTAAGAGGGGACGGCAGTAAAAACTCCGGACCTGTGACATCATCAAGTACGCTGGTGTTCCAATTGTACAAATCGCGAGTAAGTGCTCGCGTTCTCGGTGAGTCCGTACTCCCGTGTGTTCTCGGCGAGTATGTACTCACCGAGAACGCGAGTACGTACTCACGTACTTGAGAATTAAGAAAGGGCCACTCACTCACTCACCCCCTCGCTCCTGGCTCACAGCTTTTTCTTCTTCTTGGCTGGCAACCAATGTTAAGGCGCATTACCGCCCCCTGGCTCACAGCTCAGGGGACATTTAGATGAGAAAATATATTTGACACATTTAAGGAAAATACTAATAAAATACAAATAAACAAAATAAATGTTTATTAAGCAATTTTGATAGGAAATTGCTTAATTTTAAAAATGTTTTTGCTCTTTTTTGCTCTATAAAATAGTTGTTTTTTTTTTAGACTCATTCATCTTAGCTGTGGGATTTACATAAAAAGAGAAACAAATTAAGTTTGAGTGAAAATGTACATTTTTTTGCACTCTCTGGTCAACTAACTCAGTGAATCAAATGACTCAAAAAACCCGATTCACTTTGCTGAGTGACTCATTAAAACTTGATTCAGTAAAAAGAATCAAATTTACCATCACTAGCGCACATTCCGGTGCTTTATTTCGGTGCTTTTTTTTCCTGAGATGTCGCACACTTTCAATTCCAGCCAATCATTTTACCTTTGCAAGCGTAGTAGGCGGGCCCAGGTACGTACGTTCTTTTAGAGCAGAGCTACAGATTAAAAACGCCCAAGGCGAAGCGGTCAAAAGTCTGGCTGTACTTCACAGCAAAAGATTCACCCTGCTCACCCCAAACCTTGGCATTTAACCCTAGAAATGAAGAAGCTTCTCGGATGAGAAGTGAAATGTTTTCAAGCAACTCAAAGAAATCAAAGACGCTTCCCCCCCCCAAGCTCCTTAGACTACAATGACCCGGATGATTGAGAACCTTCACAGACATATCTTAATAATTAATAACACAAATGTGCATACGTTTGATCCTTGAAGACACTTAGAAATAGATGCTGGTGCTATCTATCAAATAACTGAAATTGAATCAAACTGAATTGATTTCATGATTTTTTTTAGTGTTTCTGTGACAAAAGTCAGAAAGTTTGTATATTGTATGATTGGAATACTTAGAATCAGAACACTTTATTAATCCCTAAGGGAATTACACTATTGCGCACATTTGCTCCAAGACAATGCAGATATTTTGTTATTAGCAGGGATAATGTTAAAGACTAAATGTGTTTTGAACAAGAGATGTGATCTGAGGTTGCTTTATTCTTTTTTCTCAGCCCTTACAGGGGGAAAAACAAAACTTCACTGTCTACAATAAAACACTAGAACGTGTGTTTCAGACAATAACACCCTTTGCAGATGTTGAAGAACCTCGCCCTGATCGCTGCAGGAGATGTGCAGTGGTGGGGAATTCTGGAAATTTGAGAGGATCTCAGTATGGACCCCTGATTGATTTCCATGATATTGTGATAAGGTAATAATAATTTAACAGCATTTGTCCCGATTTGTGATTGAGGTGTGAGACAAACAACTACTGGTCCAAGTGCGTCAAAACAATGATTTCATTAAACACATGTGTGGAAAGATACAAAGCTCGATATTGTCAACCCAGATCTCCCGTCAAAACATACTTTCAGCATGGTTTTATTATGTCAGGGTTAACGCCCCTTCTCACGTTAGACAAAACATCACATGTATAGGTTATCATTAACGACAGTTCAACAAGTTTCCGTGTTTAACAGCATTTTTCCCTATATGGTTGTCTGGCTCCTCCAGATGCTTCCTGTAGGTCCCGGATCACTAGTTGCCAAGCAGAGACAAAGCAAGATGTCTTTCACCTTTACCTTAGAAATTATACTTCATGTCTATGTGTATGTAAGCATGTTAGGCATTCATTCACAGCATTCAAGTCATTTCATCAATATATCAGTTCAGACATAACGCTGAACGACGCTTTTAACCTTCATTAGACTGTATGCTTAACTCTATCATGAGCACAAATGCAATGTGTGTTAATAACATGATTGAAACTGTATATTTAATACATGGAATAAATGTTTAATCAAATGCCATTGCTCAAAGCTTAATAAAAGATAGAAAAGAATCAACATGATATAAAATGATATAAAATGATATAATTCCCACACATTATAACCATCATTACACAAAAACAAAACACTAAAGCTAATTTCAACAGCACTGTTCACTGACAAAACCTGAAAAGCCTAGATTCATGTCACAAAAAAATCTAAGTTTTGTTATGTTTTGTTATACATATAATGAGATGTTACAATGTGTCTAAAATGCTAAATATGTAAACTTATATATCCTTCTGTACTATTTAGAGTCAACCGTGGGAGAACCAAAGGTTTTGAAAGAGATGTTGGAACTAAAACAACTCATCATGTCATGTATCCAGAAAGTTCTACTAGATTGGACAACACCACTCATCTTTTGTTTTTTCCATTCAAAACACCTGACTTTTTGTGGCTTCTGAAGTCATTAATTCCAGGGTAGGCCAAACATGGTTTCTGTCTTCACTTTAATTATATTTCAATTTCTTTTAAAACTTATGTTGCTAGAAACTGTACTGCAACTGTACTGGAATGGCATTATGAAATTTCAGATTTTAATAGCTTTGCTACACAGTCTTAGCTAACTATAAGTAAAGGTGCAATCCAGGTTCGTCTGTTTGAACAAGCAAATTAAACAAGGTTCAAAATTTAGTTAAACCTTAAAGGTCTCAGATCGATGGTGTATATTTTGTTTGGCATTGAAATTACATATTTAAATTTTCTTTCCTGGCCCTTAAACTCATTTACACGGTGGCCCCGACGGGCCAAACGGACTGCAACTTAAGAAAACACCAGCAATGAGAAAAACGTTGCAAAAGCACACAAAACACAACGGAAATATGACCCCGCTGTGTCTGATATGTCAGACGGTGAATGGGTGTTCTCCAGCGCGCAGCGCTGGCTCTCTGTTTAGTGGGTTGCCCCTGTATCACGGGTCACCTGGCCAGAGCAGGTGCCCGCTCAGTGAGCTGACACCTCCCGTCTGTCCGTTAGTGTCTCATCAGGCCCACTCTGCTGGCCCCCTGTCCATAGACACCGCGGAGTGGTTGCTATGCCCTAGTGGTGAACCTTGGGTTGCCACTTGGGCCCTCAGTGGCCTGAGCCACCAGCACCTCCCCTGTCGTGTATGGTCCAGGTCATCTGCTCTACTCCTGGGACAGGCCCTGGGCCTCATCCTACCTCGGCCATCCTCTGAGTGGCCAAGCTGCTGTGACAGGCTCTCTCTCTCTCCCTGGCTCTGTGTCACTGCCTAGTGCCAGGCAGGGATCTGTTGTGACTTGACCTCTCCAGCTGGTGGCTCTGCCTTCCCTTCTGGGGCGTTATCCACATGTCGCGGGCTTCTGTCAAAGCGTTAGCCAGCTGCTGTGCTCGAGTGGCTTGGTAGGCTGTGTTGCCCCGGCGTTTTGCCCACGTTCGCTGGCTTACACGCCAGTCGCACCTCGATGCGGCGAGTGCCTTCTCCAGCCTAGTGTAGCCTGTTCTGTCTGGCGTTTTGCCCGCAGTGCGCGGTTCACACGGCCAGCAGGGCTCCTGTCGTTCCTCGATTGGGATGGCTTCTCGGCTCTGACCGCAGGTTAAGCCGTCGCCGCTGCTGCTACTGCTGCTGCTGCTACTGCTGCTGCTGCTACTGCTTCTGCTGCTTCTGCTGCAGCTGCAGGCTGTGTTTCCCTGGCGTATTGCCTGCGCTTTGCCAGTTTACGCGCCAGCTGGACCTCGCTGTGTCTGATGCTCAGCCAGCGAGTGTGTTGTGTTTCAGCCTGCGGTGCTGGCTGTACTCGAGTGTCTCGTCCTCGAGTTCACTCTTGTGGCTCCCCTGTCTATGGACAGCGCTCGGCAGCCACTTAGCCCTGGGGCGACCTGCAGGTTGGATCCCTGGCTTGGCCCTCCTGCCCAGCGGCTGCACTGCAGCCCGCCAGTCGGTCCTCGCTGTGTCTGATACGTCAGCCAGCGCATGTGTGTTCTCCAGCCTCCTTAGCCAGTCTCTGTCTGGCATGTAAGCTGCTGCGGCTGCAGGCTGTGTTCCCCTGGCACGTTGCCGCATTTGCCGACTTGCTGTGTCTGATGCCTCAGCCAGCGGGTGAGTGTTCCCCAGCCTGTGGCGCTGGCTCCCTGTCTGGCGTTGCCCGCTTCTTGCAGGCACCCAGTCGGGTCTCCTCTCAGCGGCTCGATGAGCTACGCTTCCTCTCCTCTCTCTGCTCCTGGGATTCCAGGTTCGGGCCCTGGGCTCCGAAGGCTCCAGCTGGGGATCCTTGGGGAGCGTATGCGTGGGCTGCCCGTGCTTCTGGCCTTTAGTCGCTCCAACCGCATGCCGCGGGTTGAGCTTGTCAGACCTTGCTGTGTCTGACATTTTGGCCAGTGAGTGAGAGGTCCCCAGCCTGCGATGCTGACTCCCGGTTGGTGCTTTGCCTGTGTGTCATGGACTTACATGGCCAGCACGGGGACGCCCAGTAGCTGAGACTTTGTGTCTGACCTCGAGTGTCTCATTGCAAGTTCACTCTTGAGGCTCCACTGTCTGCGGACATGCATGTAGTGACGGTGCTGGTGGTAGACCGTCGGGTCGTTGCCTTGCTCAGCCCTCCACTTACGCAGGCTAGGCTGCCAGACCCCCCCTCCCTGTCTGTCAACAGCTTGGGGTGGATTCAGCTTTGAGGATGGATGGGTCACAACCCAAGCTTGCTTGCTGGCTGTGTTCACCTGGCGTGTTGCCCGCTTCGCTGGTGTACACGCCAGTCGGACCTCGCTGTGGCGAGTGAGAGTTCTCCAGCTGCAGTACCGACTCTCTGTCGGGCATTGCCCACATGTCGTAGCCCTATGCGACCAGCGGGCTGTTACTTGGCGTTACTGCCTCTATTGTCTCTATTGGTGCGTTGCCACTGACTCCCGGCACCTTCACTCTTGGCGGTGCACTGTCTCCTCGCGGGGTGTCTTACAGAGTTACCCCGTACATATGGAACATGTAACGGTGTGGAGAGATAGTCTCGATATGCTAGAGAACGTACGGTTACAGTGTAACCTTGGTTCTCTCTCCACCGTGAAGCCACTCGGAGACGCGTTCCGATCAAACTATCACCGGTGTCACGTCCACACAGCTGTTTTATACGTAAGCTGTGGGGCGTAGCCGGGCGTGCCGGAGTGTCTTAAATAAATATCCACACGCCACGACCAAGGGGGGTGGTCTCTCACTAAGAGAACCAAGGTTACACAGTAACCGTACGTTCTTCATCGATTCTTCTACCAGGCTCATCTTACTTCATTTTTTCTGCATACAAAAATGCCTTGATTTCCTGAGGGTCATGAATTGAACATCTTGCATTGTCCCATTGTATGTGTGGTCAAGCCTTTGACAGAATGTTAGCTTCAAACCATGTTTCCCTAAAACAGGCACTGCATCTCCCCATTAAATCTGCTCTCTAGTTGCCGTTGGGACCATTGGGAGTAATTTAACTTACAGCTAAAGCAGTAATACTATTACTTTTAGCTGCATATCCACTTTCTTTAACAATTTTCAAATTTTTTAGTGGGCTAATAAACAGGAAATATTAAAACACAATTTTGAGACACCCCACTCCCCAAGAGCTGTTTGATATTAAAATATATTCCTATGATATATTCTGGTTTTTCACACAGCTAGCAGCAACTCTTTTTTTTTTTACATGGAAAAAAGGTAAATAAATTGTTTTATCAACAACTATTGTGATTCTTAAGTCTTAGGTAATTATTAGCATTTGTTTGTTAAACAATAATTTTTTAAACAAATTCAACAATATATTTTCTTTTCAACAGGGAAAAAGGTGCTCCAAACTCTAAAGAGATAGCTAACAAAGATTTGGTGAGTATTTTAGGTTTACTTTAACAAAACTGGCAAATGTTGATACCCAAGAAGTCCAATAATAACTTTATGCTACCATTAATTCAGGCATGCATGCTTACATAGACACACGCAGTCACTGTCCCCCATTTAGAAAGACAGAGGCGTCAGATGCTCTCACAAACCAATCCTGACATCAACGTCGTCATTTTGAATAAATTTAATTTTTTAAAATAAGAATTATGTATGCTCCCACTAAAAATCAAGAATGCTGGATACTGTTTGTCGCCAATTTGGACAGCCCAGCGGGTGCTCCCAATGCCTTTGGAGTAGGTGAAGCCAGAGGCTAGATATGCTTCATCACATTTTCCAGTAATGCTTCCCCCCCCGGCAATGGTTCTCCCTACCCTCAGCCTTTACTTTGTTGAAGTATTTGTTGTTTACTCTGTTCTGCAATGAGTATTGTTATTGTTTTCCACAGTTGCTCATACTTGACAATTATGTGCTCAGAAAGTCATGCATGTCACTGAACAAAGCCATGCCACTAATAGTGGCTTCTTTTAGCCACAGTGGTATTTTGTATATTAGTATATTGTGCATATACTTCATAAAAGAACAATTAATAAAACTCAGATTTAAAGATTTGTCTGATTCACAACAGGTGTCGATCCTTCATCCAGCTTTCATGAAATATGTCCATGATGTCTGGCTGAGAAAGAAGGCTGCTTATCCATCCACTGGCTTTCTTGCTGTGGTTCTCAGCTTATTAATGTGTGATGAGGTATGTTCACCTTACACAATCTACTTCTACATCATGCATCTGACTGACACTCATTGTAGACATACTCGAAGAAAAACTGATTAAGAAGCAATTTCACAAACTAATATATTCATGTAATGTAAATTATGAAAGTATATTTATGGTTAGTACTTAAAGTGCACCTTTGATTGTGTAGTTTTTAACACTTTGGACTGGCAAGTGAAAAGTTGCTGGTTTGATTCCAACTGGAGAAACATATTGTCGTTTGGGGTTGTGTCTGAAAGGGCATCCAACATAAGTTCTTCCCATTCAAACGTACAGAGCTACCCACTTGTGTCAAATAGGCAGCCAAAAATAATTTTATGCAACTCTCAGATAGCACTGTATACAAATGCCAAACGTTCAAACTGATCTAATACCAAGTAAAGACAGGACCAATGTTGGAGTCAAGGAGACTCAACTAATACATTGCACTTATAAATGAAGTGCCTTGAGGCGACTTTTGTTGTGATTTGGCGCTATATAAATATAATTGAATTGAATTGAATAAATGCAGTGTATTCATGGCCATGTAGGGCAGAATAGTGTGACGTGACCATTTGAACAGAACGTATCATAAACATATTACATTTGAACACATTCTAACAACACTTTATTTTGCTTTCTTCCCTGGAATATTTACCTATCTAGTTGGAACCCTAGCTTAAACCCTATGTCAAAATAAGGCTGTAAATGTGAGAATCAGATGCTCTTGTAAAATAGAATTTATATTTTATCTTAGGTAATACAGTTATTATTTGATTATAACTTTCCTTCCAATTTTATGTTATCCCTTCGCCTGTGTTTTCATGTTAACAGACTCACAGTACCTGTACTGCAGCAAGCCACTAGAGGGCAATTGTGGTATTTTAGGCTTCATATTTGTGAGGCTGTTAAACTATCCAGCACTGCCACATGCAGTGTTGTAGTTTATGGAGTTTATGGAAAAAGCACTTCTGAATATATTTCAAGCATGAAAAATGGTACTCTTGAAGCTCCTTAAGTGGAAGGTTGACGCAGCTTTAATGAAGAATGCTCTTGTAAATATGTATTCATATTGCCAACTTATAGAAATACTGTTTCTATACTGCTGTAACTGCTATGAAGCTGTAACTTTCACGAAATAATATATTCTGATGTGCCAGCAAAGCATGCCATCATATGTATTAATATCTTTATATTTTGTAGAGTTCAAGTTCAACTTGTGATAGGAATACTGTCCACAGTATACTGGTGCATTTACAATCTGAGTCGATTAGAGATGATGCCAGTGGCAGTGATAAAACAAAAAGGAGGATGGGGATTATTTAATACTAACATTTTCGTCAGTGGATCTCGGGATGTTAAAAGAGCTGTGGATGTCAGCTAATTTTTCATGGAGTTACAAACATGTTCACTCAGCTGGTGAACCTAAGAAATGTGTATTTAACAAACCAATAAGTAAAAAATGAGTTATCATTTATATAATATTTTAACATATTCTAATACTTTTCAAAGCAATGCAAAAATGTTGCATCTAGCTTTTGCCTGATTAATTCAGGGCTTGCTAGAAAAAACCCCCCCATAAAACTTAAATTTGACTGCAAGGAATTTTGGAAGAACGTCTAGGGAACAAACCAAAAATGATCTTTTCATTAGCTAGCAGGTGCTATGCATAGTCTTGCCATCAGATAACACAATGCTGCACGCATGCATACGAAAAACAACATATGTCTGCAGCCTGTGTCTAGATGTTTGTTAATCAGTTACTTGAAAAAAGTAATTAGTGACTAATTACTGATTGTCTCCAAAAAGTAATCCAATTACTTTACTGATTACTTATTTTCAAAAGTAATTAGCTACTTACTTACTTTTTGAAAACATGATACACAACATGAATACATAATAAAGCAATAGACCTTTCAGCCCAATTCTATTTTTTATGCATAATCCATCATATAAAATTGAATCAAATGGAAAGCCTCTTTTTAAGAATTGTTTTATTAGTTTTAATCTTTTAAACCTACTTTCTGCATATTACAGCATATAAAATAAAATAATGTTTTGTGTTTACATGCTTTCAAATGGATGCAAGTAAAACACAGCAGAAAAATAAATAAATAAAATCAAAGATTCAGCAGCACGGAGTCCTGTCACTCTTAAATCACCTGTTTAGCAGGAGTGGGGCGGGTGGAGGTTTCTCTGTCAATTTAACATTCCTGTGGCAGCGTGCTAGGTGCTTGCTCAGATTCTAGGTTTAATTTTTCGCTGAAGAAAGAAGTTTTCTTCCCACGCAGTGGGAAGAAAACGAGTGTACAGCGGACACTAATGTTTTTGTCACTTTTTACAGAATAAAACTTAAAGTAATGTAAGTATGTCCACACTTTAAACGCTACAAGGTCATAGTCTCTCCCACACTCCATATGATCTATTGTTCATCTACACATGTCTATTGCTGCCACGGGCGTCGCACATGCTTACGTCATTGTCATGAGACACTTTCACAAACAAAATCATGACAGTTTAGTAACGCAGTAACACAGCGTGCTTACAGGAAAGTAACAGTAATTTAATTACATTTTTGTAATAGTAATCCCTTACGTTACTCATTACTTGAAAAAAGTAGTTGGATAACGCAATACTGCCCATCTCTGTTGTTAATGCAACATAGATTGGAAGTGGAGATAAGGGGTGTGATGATGTGAGAGGATGATAGCAAATCAGAGGGGTTAAAGAACATTTGTAACCTTCCTCTTCTTTATGTCAGACTTAGGTCATAGGTCAACAAAAAAATTTTTTGTAATCATCAGAAAGCACAAAACACTTTTCTAAACCAGTTTTTCATGAACTTTTTGAATTATTAGTAATATTCATCTGCAATAGAATTGAATGCAGTTTTTTATTAAACGGCGGGCACCAATCAAGTAAATTTTCAGTGCGAAGTCAGATAGTCAAACACTGTGTCATAGATATAATGACCAGTGTCAGTCAGCTACCACTGTACTTCAAAAACGCTTTTAACTACAGACCGGCCCACCAGGTATTAAAGCCATAAAGCCTTTGAATGAAAACAAACACTGTTGTGACAGTTATATACACTGTCCTGTTGGTATATGTATGATTTCTATACATTTGACATCAGATAAAAACTTTAGTTGTAAGATTCAGATAATTATTTAATAAAAGCTAGACATTTTAAATGAGAATACAAAAGAAAAGTATTTCTTTGTGCCCCCCCCCTCCCCCCCTTTCCCTCTTAATGCCCTACCTGCCCCCCTGGCAAAACTTTGCTGGACCCACCCCGGCACAATTACCAGCTGTCAGCTACTTAGAAAAGGATCCTGGTGTTATTTGTCTCTCAGAAACAGTTAATAACTTCCCATCAGCTCATTCATGCCACCTTAAAGGTTAACCGGTTTCTCCATCACCTGTTCAGCTCTGATGATTCAGCAGGGATCTCTCCTGGTTTCATCTTCATGTTTCCTTCTCGCCACATATCCAAACCGATATCATGACCAGCTGCTTTTACGGCTGTGGCTCCAGCAAACATCAGCTGATACTAAGTAATATTAAATAAATTCTAACAACAGCTTATCACGCTGCTGTTTAGCGCGACATCGCTGGTTTCCTCTTTCTGGCGCAAAGTGGGAGATAAACAAACAAGAGAGACAGGACTTGCGTCAGAAAAGCCTATCAGCTGATCATTGATCAGTTTCATGATTGAAGTAGCTACAGGAGAGGGAGGGGGAGAGAATGAGAGAAGAAGAAGCAGCTGACAGAGTAAAGACAGAGTAACTCCAGCTTTGTGTCTTTTTCCATTCTAGCTGAAATCCGGGACAAACTGCGTTCCTTTTCAGCTCAATGCGAAACGTTTTCTCTGAATACGAGACGATTCAGTTTTTTACCGGACGGTTGGTAACTCTACTAACTAACCTTATGAACAAAATAAACTTCACTATCAGCCCAGCAGTATAGAAACTCCATCATGCTAGCTAGTACGCAGTACCAGTTATTGTAACTAACTGTAAAAAGTCAGCAAAACGAAAATAAACTACACCTAAACTTGGTTTATATCTGACCCAGATAGACTGCAGGTCATAACTTCTTACCTGAAGTTCAGTTCACTTGACACTCGGACCCTCATCCACCTGCTGGCCTCTGTGGAAACTCCACCATAGCCACCACCAACCAACAACTTACACATCGGCCAGCATCTGGCCAATCCACCACCTTTCATTGTTTATACCGTTACAAAAAAAAAAATCATCGGCCCATAAAAATGAAAAATCACCATCGGCCCACCAGGCAAATGCCCGGTATGCCCGATGGCTAGTCCAGCTATGCCTCAAGGCGCTTTTTCTGGAAAGAACTCAGAAGTGTGAGTGTAGGAAGTGTATTTTCATTGATATGCGACAGCCCAGTTTCTGGTAGGAATCAAGCAGATGCTGAACTCCTTCCTTGTATGTAGGAGACTTGTGGATGCCCACAAAGTTTTCGCAGAGCCACTTGAATGCCTCCCAAGCTTCAAACTCTGCTGTTGAGAGTTTTTTTGAAGCCTTCATTCTGCAAAACTGACTTGATCTGCGCACTTACAAATATCCCTTGCTTCATTTTTGCAGCACTTATGTTTGGAAACTTTTCAGCAAGGTACTGAAAATGTAGTGAGTTCGCTTTGCCCGTGGCTTTGACAAGATTCTTCATTAAGCTTCTTGATATGGAGAGGTGGCAAAAATATTTTATGCGGTTCAACCAGAGGCAGAAACTTGACATAGGCATCTAGTGGCTGCCAGTTACGCTTGACACAGTAGATTGACTGTCCACAGGCCCAGGAAACAGCAGTATTTGGTGATTCGCATTCCCAAAAGCTTGCATTCCCATCAACATACCAGTCACCTACAGATCACTACTGGTGAGTTTTATATGCAACTGTCTCAAGCAGTGTCTTCATGTTGTCATAGGACTCCTTTAGGTGAACAGAATGGGCAATCGGCACACTTGGTCTGGCATTTCCATTATGGAGTAGGACTGCCTTCAAGCTTTTTTGTGAAGAATCATTGCAGAGATGATTCAGCTCTTGTGTCTTGGAACATGCTCTTGTGACAAACTGCTGAAGAGTCCGTTGACGTCATGACAATACCACAGTGAGTCATCAGCAGTGAAGAATGCTGTCAAGTTATGACTTTGACCTCTTTACAGTAACATCCTTGGCAAGCAAATGCTTCAGCTTAAGCCTCAAAGGCAAGAAGTTCTGCTATGTCTTTTGACAGATTTAGATCATGAACGAGATTGTACAGCTCTGCTTGTGCAAAAGTCTCTGGTTCTAAATAGTCATCAGCAGTGTTGGGTAAGTTACTTTAAAATAGTAACTTAGTTACATTACTAGTTACTTCTATCAAAAGTAACTCAGTTACTTCAAGTTACTCGTTACTTTCAAAGTAACTAGTTACTAGGGAAAGTAACTTTGGTTTTACTCAGAATTCTCTTGTTAATGTGTTGCTTCCATAACTTTGCCAGTCTTCTAGCTTGCTTACTTGCCACAAGTGCACTGTGCCACCTACCAATAGAAAGGAAAAGATAATGTGCATATTTCGACGAGAGAAATCCCACGCCTGGACCGTCATTGACTGCTGCCATGATTCTAGCCTACGTCACAGCATCATGTGCGCTTTTTACATCCAACACAAAAACTGCAGTCGCGGTGCTTTGATTGTACTCAGAACTCGGAAATTCTGTCTTCTGAATAGGAAGATGTAGGTAACACCAGACTGCAGATGAGCTGCATACAGGGCTGGACTGGGACAAAAAATTGACCCGGGCATTTTGAATGGCCCACCATTATAGGAAAAATCATAAAGCCTTTGAATGAAAACAAACGCTGTTGTGACAGTGATGTACACTGTCTTGATTGTATATATGCATCAATCTATCAATCGTTTGTTGTAAGATTCAGATAATTATTTTTTAAAAGCTAGATATTTTAAATGAGAATAAGAAAGAAAAGTATTTCCTTGTGCCCACCTATCCCTGTTAATGCCCTACCTGGCCCCCCTGGCAAAAACTTTGCTAGACCCGCCCCTGCACAGTTACCAGCTGTCAGCTACATAAAAAAAAAGGATCCTGGTGTTATTTGTCTCTCAGAAACAGTTCATAACTTCCCTTCAAATCATTCATGTCACCTAAAAGGTAAACCTGTTTCTCCATCACCTGTTCAGCTCTGATGATTCAGTAAGGACATCTCCTGGTTTCATCTTCATGTTTCCCTCTCACCAGATAACCAAACCGACATCATGACCAGCAGCTTTTTTGCAGCTGTGGCTCCAGCAAACATCAGCTGATACTAGAAATTAATATTAAATAAATTCTAACAACAGCTGATCAAGCTTAAACGTGCTGCTGTTGTTTAAGGCGACATCGGCTGGTTTCCTCTTTCTGGCGCAAAGTGACCGATAAACAAACAAGAGAGAAAAGCCGATCAGCTGATCACTGATCAGTTTTCATGATTGAAGTAGAAACGGGAGAGGGAGGGGGGAGAATGAAAGAAGAAGAGGCAGCTGTGCAGCAAAGACACAGAATAACTCCAGCTTTGTGTCTTTTTCATTGTAGCTGAATTACGGGACAAACTGTTCCTTTTCACCTCAAAACGCGTAATATTTTCTCTTAATACCAGACGGGACGGTTGGCAACTCTAATAACTTATGAACAAAATAAAGTTCAACATCTTTAACATCATAGCACCCACCCAGCTGTATAGAAACTCCGTCATGCTAGCTAGTACGCAGTACGGAAAAAGTCAGAATAACGAAAATAAACTCCACCTAAACTTGGTTTATATCTGACCCAGATAGACTGCAGGTCATAACTTCTTACCTGAAGTTCAGTTCACACTCGGACCGGCGGCCGCCTCGGGTCTCTTTTCCTTCTGCGTCCCCTTTCCCTCATCCACCTGCTGCCTCCACCACTTGCTAATGTTACTGAATCTGTGGAAGCTCCGCGATAGCCACCACACGAAGTAACGAGTAACGACCCTATCTAAATCCCAGTAACGACTAACGCGTTCCTGATTTTGGCATAATAACTAGTTACCGTGCTCGTTACCACAAAAATAACGTAGTTACTGTAACGCGTTACTTAATAACGCGTTAGTCCCAACACTGGTCATCAGGCACTTAATAAAGATCTGATGACTCTGGATTGTAACCAGATGCACTGTGACTGTGTTCCTCGTAACGTTCTACAGAATCTAATGCATCTTACAAGAACAGGCAATTAGTTATCATGAGAAACAGGCCTTATTGTAGAATCCAGGCTGGGATATAAAGTTTTGTGCTTATTTTTGGCTGAGAATCCTGTTGTATTCACGCGACAAAAATAGCCACCGTTGAGATGATCTTGCGGTTCCCACAACACCATCAGGATTGCAAATGCCATTGCTGCCTTTCACAGATTTAGCTAGTAGCACAGTCCATTGGAACAACTGTTGCAGATAACATGTGGAGCCCAAGTTTATCCTGGTCACCCAGTGGACAGCCAGAGTACAATTTGCATATCTTCTTAAGGTCTGTTGTAATTGGGTGACATTGTGCTTTCATCGTGAATAAACCAGACAAGTAACAGAAACTGTCTGGATGAGTAAAGCAATTTCTAGGCATGGTAACAACTTAAATCAATCGCAAGTAATGCTGACTATAACATTAAACACAGGGAACTGTCATAAAATCTGGTAAAAAGCTTAGGCTAATTATACCAACTATCATGCAATATTTAACTAGTTTCATCACAAAAAATGTACCTACTAGGGAAAAACTAAACACAGATTTGAAATGAGCATGAAAAACACTACAAAACCCACATAAACATATTTCTGATGATTTTGACCTGGAATACCGCTCCCTGGCTGAAGAAGCAGATTGCGTCCTGCTGGCTTCCTGCACGTTCGGTGTGCACGGCCTCGCTCTGAACCCAGCGGCAACAGCCCCACCGGAACGGATGGGCTGGCAGTGATGGCAGGAACCGCTACACAGCGGCACCGTGGAAAAAACTTTGTTTCTACCGTCAGCGTTTTTGGCGTCATGCTTCTCTGTTGTATGTTAATTGCCCCTTGGGGATAACTAAAGTCTTTCTGATTCTGATTCTGAGAGCGCGTCGCTGCCTGCCACCCAGCACTTTTTACGGCTCAAGGAAACGGGACTGCCACGGTGCCATAGCAGCCGCGGTCACTGATGATATTGAAAGGCTGCTCTTCATTGAAGACGCATGCTCCGGGCGCTGTTTTCTGGTGGAATCTGACTCCCAGAAGAACGTAATCCCGCCCACCACCGCGGACAGTTTAGAGGCAGGACACGGACCCCAGCTGATTGCAGATAACGGTTCTCCTATTGCAACTTATGGGGAAAAGTTAGTGACTGCTAGTTTCCACGGTCGGGAATTCGAGTGGAACTTTGTTGTTGATGCCAGCTCAGTGCCTATCTTAGGCGCTGATTTTCTTGCTCACGGGCTGTTAGTTGATTTTGCTCACAGACGTTTGATTGACGCTCTGTCATTCTTTTCGCTGGCCTGTTTTACCCGGGCCACTAACCCCCTCATCTGGGCCAATTTGGTAGCCCCCGGGGACGTGTTTCAGCGTTTGCTGTGTTTCGGTCACTGTCAACTCCTAATTTCTGCAGCGCGGCAGCGAAACAAGGGGTTGAGCATTATATCCCATGGTTGGTTCCAGTGTTTGCGCACGTGCGTCGCCTCGACCCTGCGAAGCTGTCTGTTGCCCGGGAGGAGTTCGCGGCCATGGAGTGCCTGGGCATTGTGCAGCATTCGAACAGTGCCTGGGCCTCTCCCCTTCACATGGTGCCCAAGTCGGACAAGCGGTGGTGACCGTGCGGGGATTTTCGACGTTTAAATTACGTTACGGAGAACGACCGTTACCCGATTCCCCACATCCAGGATTTTTCCACCCATCTTGCTGGGACCTCGATTTTTTCCAAAATCGATTTGGTGCAGGGGTCAGTAATACCAAGTGCTGGTACGCGCTGAGGATGTTCCTAAAACCGCCGTCATCACTCCCTTTGGCTTGTTGGAGTTCCTGCGCATGCCATTTGGGTTGAAAGGTGCCACACAGACGTTTCAGTGCCTGATTGACTCTGTTTTGTGGGGCTGCCTTTCGTTTTCGTCTACCTGGATGATATATTGGTGGCCAGCAGGTCGGTGGGCCAGCACCAGGTTTTCCAGCATTTGGCGGCACATGGCCTGATCATCAACCCGTCCAAGTGCCAGTTTGGTTTGCCGGTCCTAGATTTCCTGGGGCTGGCCCACCCGTCCCCATCAGCGGAGATCGCATTGACCATCAACCCGTTGGATGTAGCGTTGGGCGCCGTGTTGGAACAGCGGGTCTCCAGCATTTGGCAGCCCCTTGCCTTTTTCAGTCACATGCTCCGAGATGCTGTACAGTGTTTTCGACAGAAAGTTGTTGGCTCTCCATCTCGCAACACAACATTTTTGATTTTTCCTCAAGGGTCGCAGTTTTACCACGTACATTGACCATAAGCCTCTGACCTTCACCATGTCCAAGGTTTCTGATCCTTGGAGCACGCGCCAGCAGTGTCAGTTGGCGGCCATATCGGCGTTTACTACGGACATTCAGCACGTGGCTGGCAAGTCCAACCTGGTCGCTGACTGTCTGTCCCACGCACTGGCCTCTCCAATTTATGTCGGTGACGACTACGCCGCCATTGGATTTCGGGGGACAGGACAGGAAGCTCCGCTGATGCTGGCCCGGGCCCTAGGGTTAATGCCAGACAGTTGGATTCTGACCCTTCCTCGGAGATTGCTCCGCACCCCCGGTCCTGGACTAGTGGACATTTTCTTTGGGTTTTTGCGGGGGGGTTGGGGGGGGGGGCATGTGTGGCGACCCACTAGAGGGCTTCACTCCCACCCGAGCTTGGAGGAGATGTTCTGTTGTGTTTGGGTGCGATATCCTCAGTTGATGTGTGGAGGTGAATAAAGTTGTAGTGGAAAACTAGAGCTCCTGTGTCGTGTGTCCAATTATTATCTCCATTATGCCTTTGTTTGGTTTGTTTGGCTTTTTTAAAAAATTGTAGAAAATAGTAGTTTACTGTTCCAGAACTAGGTTCAACATTTTTGTCAGTGCTTTGACATACATATTTACATGTTTCTTTGAATTGTAACTCCATGAAAAAAAAATGGTTCATAAAGAAAATTTCAATTACATTGGGGGGTTTTTATGCCTAAAGAGGAATAATAAAAAAAACTCTGGAAAGTTTTTTTTTCCATGACTGAGGTTTTTATAATTCATGCATGAAAGGGCTAAGAGTGCAATTTGTGGCAACATTTATTTAAGTTCAATACTAAAGACTTAATGACTGTAAAAACTTTGTTTCTTTAGGTTAATGTCTTTGGGTTTGGAGCAGACAGCGAGGGAAACTGGAGCCATTACTTTGAAATCCTTAAAAACAAACGGTTAAAAACAGGAGGCCACCCAGGAGAAGAAGAATACAAAATGATTGTTAAATTACACATGAAGAAGAAAATAGTTTTTTTTAAAGGATGGTAATTTCCTTTACTTTTTCATTTGTCTCCTCATCATTTTCAAGTCATAGTCAGTGATAACCATAACTCCTTAAGAATATATAAATTTATTTCTAAAAAAAAAAATCAGTGACCAGCTAAACCAAACAGCAAAAAACACAATTACTGAAACTGACATGCATGGTTTGGGATTGTTAGTAATGAAGACTCAGACCTCAGGAGATAAACATCTGTTAATAGAATCATCTGTTAATCCAGTGGTTCCCAAACTTTTATTGGCAGATATAGACAAAATACTGTTACTGTTAATCTTACTATGTTGAGTTTTTATACGCTTACATATACACACCCTTTCTAAATGGAGTTACTGTCCCTCCATTTAGAAAGGCAGAGGCGTCATGGTGTAATTATTTCACGTGTAGTTTTTTTTTTTTCCTGTGTAATAATATTCAGCATTGCTATCAATACATTTTTCAAAAAATGCCTCTCTGTGCAAAATGGGTTCAAGAACATAAACAGCTGTGGGATACTGTTTGTCCGTAATTTGAACCGTGGGAACAAATTGTGGTTCAGACTGATATTATTTGTATCCCACTGTAACTTTACTGTATAAAGAGCTAACATCTGGGCCCCACACTTTGGGAACCTCTGTGTAATGTAGATTAATAGATTAATAATTGTAATCTATGACAATTATTAAGCACTATGTAGCAGAGATGGCGACTTGCAATCGCAAGTTATACCTGACCAAAACAAAAACCAAACCAAAGTTTTGGGATTCGAGTCTTGAGACCTTGTCATGAATTGCTGTGTGAGGCAGGTAGGATTGGACCCAAAATTCTGTTTATTGCAACAACCCTGAGTGAGTGTGCACTTATCATTTTAAATGCTGTTGTACATCAATAAAGCAAAGGCCATATAAGATAATGCATAACATTTTACTAAGTGTTAGAGAGACTAGTCAGTTTTTATCTAACAATAGAATATCAGTTTCATCCATTAGACTCTTGAGACTTGACTTGGACTTGAAAAAAATTGCTGGTGAATATTTCTGCTATGTAGTATGTCTACATTTTGTCTCCAAAATAAAATGAATACAAAATGCAATGCTTCTTTCAGTTTGTCACTTTTCACTCCATTACCTGATTAGACGTTGAAGACTTGATGAATGGGTACAGTGCCATTTAGTATCAATCATGAATTCATGCCATTCACATTAAACTCCTGTAACTTGTTCATTATCAAGAAACTATGTATAGATGTTTGTTGCTAAAAAGTTATTGAATATATTCTACACTCATACTGGATGCTCCCATCCAAACAGAAGGTTTGGAGATTTTCTACAACACTTCACAATCAGATTTATAATAATGAATGGATTATGTCATGGTGGCTATGTCCAACCTTTTCATGTATAAATATCTACAGAAAACATGGTGCGGCGATGTTAGGAAGCTGAAGTACTTTGATACAGTCCAGATCAAAAGTGTAAGACTACTTGAAAAATGGTAAAAATGAATAAATAAATAAATCCTATTTTGCATGGTTGGATCTTAACAAGGTTCCAAGTAGAGCTTCAACATGCAACAAGGAGAAATGGGAGAGGGACAAAACACTTTTTTGAGAAAGCAATTTATTGAAAGCAATGGTTAAACTATGGTAGCAAATGGTTGCAAGCTTGGCTACCATTTAGGCCAGCGCCTCCTCTGGCTGGCTCACTCGTGTTTCCGCCATGCCCCAATCCTGAGTTTCGGCACGACTGTAAACTATGCATGATGGACCCGGCCACGTTTCAACACTTTTCAGCATTTTCCTGTATTCCTGGTTGTCATCTTCACTGACACCAATGGACGCAGATTTTCAGCGGCGTCCTGGACACAACAACAACGGCAATTCAGAACCCAGTTAATTCTTCTTAAGCAGGTGAGGCACAATTGCTGATGCAGCTCCAGCGTGTCAGTCTCCATGCAGCGTCCCCATGGATCATGCCCTTATACAGGGATGCCATAAGACAGTCATTTGGAATTTTTTAAGTGATGGGTTTAAATGGGGTTATGGAACAAAAAAGTCAAGTGGAAGACCCCAATTACACCAGCACTGAGGCAGAGGATCCAATTGGCTGTCTGTCATGACACTGGACAATCCTAGACGGCACAAAACCGACTGCTTGAACTTTGCAAGAGAGCTTGGGGTAGTGAAAGGTGGAATAAAGTTTTCAACATTACTGGCATGACAAGTAAATCCCACCCAAGATGTTTTCTACGGGGAGAGGCCCAGACTCCAGGAAGGAGCATGTAGAAGCCAGGCATGAGAGAGAAGGACCAGCTGCCTGATCGCCAGATGGAGCAGCTTGTGCGACGATCGGTGGGACTTTATTTTTCAGTTTCAATATTTTTTTCAGTTTAGTTTTATGGTTGCATCGTTGTAACCTCATACAAGCGGGCCATCACTACCATTCAGCAAATAACGCTGTGCTTTGAGTTAACGTTATTGTACTCCCAACTCAAAAAAGAAAGCTAACAAGGATTTGGTGAGTATTTTAGTTTTACCTTAACAAACAGGGATATTGATATCAAAGAAATCCAGTAATAACTTTAATCTACCATTAATTCAGGCAGGCCACAAAGTCAGCTGATTTTACTCATTGAACTGGCAAATCTCACATACAGTTGGTTATACTATTAACCTGCTTTAGCCGAACTACCGTTGCTATAAATGTGCAAGCCGTTTCACAAGCCACCTGCACCTAAACTTTTACTTTGGGCGTTGTCAGGTATTGTTATGGTTTTTCCCAGTCGCTCACACTTGACAGTTATGTGCTTGGAAGGTCGTGCAGGTCACTGAACAAAGCCATGCGACCAAAAATAGATAGTGGCTTCCTTTAGCCACCGTGGTGCTGATTTAAAGTACTTTATTGTGCATTCACTTCAAAAAAGATAAGAGAAGTTTTAATAATAAAACTAGGATTTAACGATTCTTCTGATTCATAACAGGTGACGATCCTTCATCCAGTTTTCATGAAATATGTTCATGACATCTGGCTGAGAAAGAAGACTGCTTACTGGCTTTCTTACTGTGGTTCTCAGTTTAAAGATGTGTGATGAGGTATGTTTATCTTACACATTTTGTGTTTGTCCATTATACACCTGACTCACAGTCATGGTAGTCACACGCCAAGACACACTGACTAACCAGCAATGTCAGGAAGAAATGTATTCATGAAATGTAATTTATGAAAATGTATTTATTGTTATTACTTGATAGTGCACCACTGATTGTGTAGTTGTTAACACATTGGATTGGCAATTGAAAGGTTGCTGGTTTGATTCCAGCTGGAGATACGCATGGCCTTTTGGGGTTGTCTGAAAGGGCATCCAACATAAAAAGCTCTTCCACATCAAAAATGCAGAGCTACCCACTTGTGTCAAGCCAGAAATAGTTTTACATAACTCTCTGATAGCACTGTATAGTGATGCCTTAGTACTTAGTACTGACCAAGTAAAGACAGGACCAGTGTTGGAGTCGAGCAGACTCAACTAACACTTTCAACTTATAAAAGCAGCGTATTCATGCCCATGTAGGGGAGAACAGTTTGATGTGACCTTTGAGCCGAATGTATTATAAATATATTAGCATAATAATAATGTAAATATATTCTAATGATCCTTTAACTTCGCATTTTTTCATGGAATATATAGGTGTGTATATCTAACCCCAACTTAAACCCTCGGTCAGGAGTCATCCACTATATTTGTCCATGGGCTAAAGTTTTCTCAGCAGACACTGAGGGTGAGGGTCAGATGCTCTTGTAAAATAAAATTAATATTTTATCTTGGGCACCATATTAGTATTTGATTAAATTAAATTTCTTTCCAATTGCATGTTAGCCTTTGTCAGCATTAACAGACTCACATTAACTGTACTGCAGCAAGCAACTAGGGGGCAATTAGAATATTTTTGGCTTCATATTTGTTATGCTGTTAAGCTATCCAGCAGTGACACATCTAGTGTTGTAGTTTATGGAGCACACTGGCATGAGAAAGGAGTTCTGAATATATTCTAAATATATATATATATTCTGGCACTCTCAACGAGACTCAAGTGGAAAGTTAAAGCAGAAAACCATAGCTTTAATGAAGAATGGACTGGTAAATATGTATTCATGGTGCCAACTTGTAGAAATGCTGTTTGCTATGAAACCGTCACTCTCCCAAAATAAAATATTCTGAGGTGTCAGCACAACAAAAAACATGCAAGCTTCAAATAGTCATACCCTGAACAGGCCCAAACTGTTGCTCTGACATCTCAATACTCATAGTACTAACCAAACTTCAAATGAACAAGAGAGGATAACAAGTACATCTCTGCAGGCTTCCTGGACAGTCTCCAAGCATAATTAGCCATTTACAAGCTAATGTGAGGAAGGTGATGCCTCTGGCCAAGGTGGCTCTGTTGATGTCATTGAAACCACAACTGTGTGCTACTGTTTGCGTCCTGCAGGCCACCAGCTGACATTCACTGCCCCAGGCAATCAGAATATGCAAGTTTGATTGTTAATAAATTGTTCCAAGTCTTATCAATCAGGGAACAAAACCATTAAAAAAAAGAGTCAGTTTACACACATCAAAACATGTTTGTGGTTAGGTTCAGGCAGAATCCAAGGAGCAGACTTGAATCAGAGTTGACAAATGTAAAAGAGAAACGTATTCTTGAAAAAGTTAAAGTAAGAAAACTGTTTTTTGATGAACAAGTGGCTCTGTTGAGGAAGAAAGTGAATGTTATACAGATATTAAACAGGGGGAAGTTACTGCAGTAAGTAGTGAATTTGTCTGATTCAGTCTTATTTGTTATATCAGGCTGGCTTAATATGGAGGCCAGGTGGAGAGTGACAGCTGATTGCAAATAGGTAGGTAGAGGGTCTCGCTACAGTGGTGGTGCCAGAAAGGAGCTTATTTACTGGAGAGATCCCCAGCATGTTCAGAAGTAATCTGTGTGCTTAGGGAAAGTAGACAGGTCCCAACAAGGCATCTAGACAGATAACTGTGATGGGAACAGAAAAGCCAAGTAAGCAAGTGAGGACGTAGCAAAGAGATTTGAGACAGAAAAGGCAAGATATATTTTCCCTTTCTTTACAACATAAAACAAAAGTTCTTCATAAATCCATATGGAAAAAGGTTATTTATTTTATACACAGTCATTAATGCTAACACAAAGCAAGCAGTGAAGAAATGAACAGCAACATAGGATTATACATTTTTATCCATATTCTCTATCCATATCTTTTGCAGAGTCATTGTTACCACAACGTTTTTGGCTTCCTATTGGCCAGTGGTGGGAAGTTGGGTGAGCGCCAAAAGTTCTTCTTATCTCCTATTCCTAACCTATTTTTCTTGACCTCAATGACATTTTCATTGAGTAGAAGATGGACTGCAAAACACCCATCTAACTTTTCACACCATGCTCTGTTGTTTTATGCAGGACATTTAACAAAGAAGAGCCTATGAAACATATACATTCATTACAAAGGTTGCAATTATAAACAATAAGGACCATTAAGGGTCAGATTTACTGAAGTCTGCAGGAGCCAAAAGCCTTCTCTGGACATTTAAAAGCTACTCGGTTTAGTGAGGGGCACAGTGTCAATTTGTGACTGTCAGTTGTGAATAGCACTATGTATTCATTAGAGTTTGACTTAAGTAAGTCTGTCCAATAGCATATAACTATTTCATAAATTGTATTTATTATATTTAGCTGCTGTATAACTCCTTCCCTACCCCGTGTTTAGGATTTTTGTGACTGCAGTAAAATACCCTCCATCCATTACTTATTCGAGCAGAACTTTACTGAAGTAAAAATTAATCCTAAGACTGCAATACAGCAAAGGACTTTACTAATGAACACTGATTATAAAGAAAGTTAATCACACTTTTATTAGTTAATAGAGATCATAATCTTGAGCTTATCTAGCATTCTGTGTTTTTATGCAAGGCAGCAACTCAGTAATAAATAGTTTTGTTCCAGCGGTGTAATGCTCAAAATTCAACTGTGAGTTTAGAAAACTGTTAAGAGCTATAACTATATCAGGAAGTTATGGCATGGAATGGAAAACACAGTTATAGTTAACATTTATAGATCTGCACAACTTTGTCTATTGTTTTAATCAATGGTCGCATGGTCCGGCACAAAGAATTAGGCGACAGCATTTTCTACTTTCTTTTCATAAAAGATGGTGCAAATTATCCTATGCTAATTTAGTTACATTTCCATCAAAGTGGACGCCATGCACTGAGTATATTACTACTGCATTTCATACCACTACTGTAACTTTGTTGTTCTGGATAAACCTGAGCTGCAGTTACATTTTTAGTGTAAATAAATTGATATTAATTGATATTTGTTATTAGAATTAATTTTTCTGATGAGAGCGGGCTTGTTGGTGATATGCATGTAAGCTTCTGTAGTGCCTATGTGGATCAGAAGGGGAGCTGGCTCCAAGGAGGTGTACTTGTCTTCACCCCAGAGGAAAGGGGACAATCTCCCGGGTCTGGGGGTGGATTGCCCATTAACTAACAGGATTAGTTAATAATAGCAGTAGTGTCAGTGGATCTCAGGATGTTAAAGGAGCTCTGGATGTCATATGTATTCTAATACTTTGCAAAGTAATGCAATCTAGTTCCTGCCCGATTAACTACAGGCTTTCTACAGGGGGGGGGAAAGGAACATATACTCTTCAGTATTACTGAAATTTACAGCACTTAGGTATGGAGGTCCAGGAGTGATAAAATTAATTAAATAAACATGCCATGAAATAATTAAACGTTTTACTAATTAATTAAAATGCAAATCATCTAAATAATATTTGAATAATTAAATAAATGGCCACTCTGAAAACATTTAATAAATTATTCATATCAAATTTTATTTAATTATTGGTAAAATGGTAAATGGCCTGTATTTGTATAGCGCTTTACAGTCCCTAAGGACCCAAAAGCGCTTACACTACATCCAGTCATCCACACATTCACACGCTGGTGATGGCAAGCTACATTGTAGCCACAGCCACCCTGGGGCGCACTGACAGAGGCAAGGCTGCCAGACACTGGCGCCACCGGGCCCTCTGACCACCACCAGTAGGCAACGGGTGAAGTGTCTTGCTAAAGGACACAACGACCGAGACTCTCAAAGCCGGGGCTCGAACCGGTAACCTTCCGATTACAAGACAAACTCCCAACTCTTGAGCCACGATCGCCATATTTTGGCATATTTTAATTAATTATATATTATTATTATTTGACCACAATTAATTATTTAATGATATGTTATTTAATTAATTTTGGCATTCAATGACAGCTCGACGGACCCCCAGTTTACCTGCATATATCCTGTTCATGATTTTATAATTAATTACATATATAATATAATTATAATATATAATATAAATAAAATCAGAAATAAATAACGTATTAGATGTGTTTTACATCAAATTAATGGCATTTAATTAATCAATTCCAATTTCAGGTTAATCTGTTTCTTATATTTTACTGGTTTAGTTATTCCAGATTCTGACTGATACTGCTGTCTGATATGACACGTTTTTTAATCTTGTGACCAACCACTCATATACTCTAGCTTACAATGAGGGTCAAAGGTCAGACTGCCGTAAACAACCTTGTACATAAACAGTGGCATGAAAGATTATCTTTCTTCTTTTTGCATTTGTTACATGCTATATGTTTCAGATTGTGAAACTAACTTCAGTATTAGACAGTAAAGTAAATGCAAAATACAAATTTTGTATATGATGATTTCATTTGGTAAGGAAGCAAAAAACAAATTATCTAACCCTGACCCTATGAAAAATTAATAGTCCAGCCAATACAGAGTTTGAGTTGAATGTAATAATGTGACAAAAAAAAAGCAAATGTTAGGCATTTGTTACCATCTTTAAACCAGATGCTTAACAAAAACCCCTATTTACAGATATATACAGATGGCACATGTTATTGCACAAATTATGTTTTATAACCATTTCGTTAATTTTATTAAATAATAGATCATTCATCAGTCGAAAATAATGGATTGCATGTATATAGCGCTTTTCGAGACCCTCAACGCGCTTTACAATTCCACTATTCATTCACTCTCACATTCACACACTGGTGGAGGCAAGCTGCAGTTGTAGCCACAGCTGCCCTGGGGCAGAGTGACAGAAGCTGCCATATCGTGCCATCGGCCTCTAATGGCCAACACCAGTAGGTGGTAGGTGAAGTATCTTGCCCAAGGACACAACGTCCAAGACAGACAGAGCAGGGGATCAAACCGGCAACCCCCTGAACCATGGTCCCCTCAAAAAAGTACATATTTCACACCTTTGATTAAATACTGTCAAGGGCTGAGTGAGCGGCTGGTGTTTTTCATTCCTGGGTGGGATCCTGGACACTCTTCCTCATTCAGTGACAATCAGCATGGTCTGTCTGTCTGCAGCCTCATGCCAGCCTCACGGCATCACGGGCATTGGCGAAAAAAACCCCATTAATATTACACATAATAATAAAACATTAAAACATAAACATTGTAATACAGACTTATAATTTGCACCGATGTTTTTTCGAAATTCTATACACAAAAAGTGAGCGCGAGAGCCCTCGGTGTGCCTACTCGCTGCTGAAGTCAAAGTAAACTTTATTGTCATCTCTGCTACATACAGTCCAGTATATAGAGAGGCGAGATGACGAGGCTCCAGTTACAGCAGTGCAAGAAAACAAACAATAAATATAAGAAGAGTAAGAAAATAAATATACACTTTATAGGACTAGGGGTAAACGGATCAATAACAATTTAAAATTTACAATTTACAGTTTGATGATTTAAAATCTCACACTCAACTTGTCAAAAGGGGAGGGGGGGCCTGCTGCATCCAAATAGAGCACATTTCATTCATAATGTTGTAAATCCAAGACCATTATGTATTCATGATTTGAATCCTGGGTTGTGGGAAATCTCAGAAATACACCTTAGACAAAGTGAATCTGTGAACTAAGGTGTAGGTCTGTTAGGTTATGTTGTGGTGATCGTCGAGTTGGGGGACTTATGTTCATATTGAAGTGCAAAATTAAAACCAATGGAAGATGGACAAGAAAAGTTCAAAGCCATCAGGTGCTCAGTTTAGAAAAAATAGAAAAGAAGAGGAGGAGAAACGAGCAAAAGATACAGGTAAGCAGATGTGTCATTGGATAATGGCAGGTCATCCTGAAACAATGAGAATCAGAATACTTTATTAATCCCTAAGGAAATAATGTGGATTACAGTTGCTCCAAGAAGAAATGGTAAAAATAGCAACAGTAACAGACTAAACTCCAAACATTATGTTACAGATTTTAATATTAATTAGTCATTGTCAGTTGTTGATTCTTCCTGCTCTCATTGTATGACGAATTATGATGGCTGTTTGGTAGCCGTTTGTATACAATGCATACTCTCTCTCTCTTCATATGTGTGTGTGTCTGTGTGTGTTTCTCTGATGAAATTCAATATGGTTCTGACAACAGTTTTATGTTAATGTACAATCCTTAATATGTTTTATGTGTGTGTGTGTGGGCGGGGGGGACGAGGGAGTGTTCGCCCAGGGCACCAAACAGGCTAGGACCGCCACTAAGTAGGCAGTAGGGTAAACTGTCTTGCCCAAGGACACAATGACCAGGACAGAGAGCCCGGGGCTCGAACCGGCAACCTTCTGGTTACAGATGCGCTTCCCAACCCCCTGAGCCAACATAAGAACTGCTCCTGTCTAGTTTGGTTTATCTTTTATGTGGATAACAGGTAGTCAGAACAACAAAAACAAAGCAACAAAACACATTCAAACATACAGTGGGGCAAAAAAGTATTTAGTCAGCCACCGATTGTGCAAGTTCCCCCACTTAAAATGATGACAGAGGTCAGTAATTTGCACCAGAGGTACACTTCAACTGTGAGAGACAGAATGTGAAAAAAAAATCCATGAATTCACATGGTAGGATTTGTAAAGAATTTATTCGTAAATCAGGGTGGAAAATAAGTATTTGGTCAATAACAAAAATACAACTCAATACTTTGTAACATAACCTTTGTTGGCAATAACAGAGGTCAAACGTTTACTATAGGTCTTTACCAGGTTTGCACACACAGTAGCTGGTATTTTGGCCCGTTCCTCCATGCAGATCTTCTTAAGAGCAGTGATGTTTTGGGGCTGTTGCCGAGCAACACGGACTTTCAACTCCCGCCACAGATTTTCTATGGGGTTGAGGTCTGGAGACTGGCTAGGCCACTCCAGGACTTTCAAATGCTTCTTACGGAGCCACTCCTTTGTTGCCCGGGCGGTGTGTTTTGGATCATTGTCATGTTGGAAGACCCAGCCTCGTTTCATCTTCAAAGTTCTCACTGATGGAAGGAGGCTTTGGCTCAAAATCTCACGATACTTGGCCCCATTCATTCTGTCCTTAACACGGATCAGTCGTCCTGTCCCCTTGGCAGAAAAACAGCCCCATAGCATGATGTTTCCACCCCCATGCTTCACAGTAGGTATGGTGTTCTTGGGATGCAACTCAGTATTCTTCTTCCTCCAAACACGACGAGTTGAGTTTATACCAAAAAGTTCTACTTTGGTTTCATCTGACCACATGACATTCTCCCAATCCTCTGCTGTATCATCCATGTGCTCTCTGGCAAACTTCAGACGGGCCTGGACATGCACTGGCTTCAGCAGCGGAACACGTCTGGCACTGCGGGATTTGATTCCCTGCCGTTGTAGTGTGTTACTGATGGTGACCTTTGTTACTTTGGTCCCAGCTCTCTGCAGGTCATTCACCAGGTCCCCCCGTGTGGTTCTGGGATCATTGCTCACTGTTCTCATGATTATTTTGACCCCACGGGATGAGATCTTGCGTGGAGCCCCAGATCGAGGGAGATTATCAGTGGTCTTGTATGTCTTCCATTTTCTGATGATTGCTCCCATAGTTGATTTTTTCACACCAAGCTGCTTGCCTATTGTAGATTCACTCTTCCCAGTCTGGTGCAGGTCTACAATTCTTTTCCTGGTGTCCTTCGAAAGCTCTTTGGTCTTGGCCATGGCGGAGTTTGGAGTCTGACTGGTTGAGGCTGTGGACAGGTGTCTTTTATACAGATGATGAGGTCAAACAGGAGCCATTCATACAGGTAACGAGTGGGGGACAGAAAAGCTTCTTACAGAAGACGTTACAGGTCTGTGAGAGCCAGGGATTTTCCTTGTTTGAGGTGACCAAATACTTATTTTCCACCCTGATTTACGAATAAATTCTTTACAAATCCTACCATGTGAATTCATGGATTTTTTTTTCACATTCTGTCTCTCACAGTTGAAGTGTACCTCTGGTGCAAATTACTGACCTCTGTCATCATTTTAAGTGGGGGAACTTGCACAATCGGTGGCTGACTAAATACTTTTTTGCCCCACTGTAACACTGGGAGAGCACTCGACAGCCACTTTGAGTACTGCAAAAAAATTCATTTCATTTGTTTATGGCTGTAGCAGGGCCTCCTGTGAATTTGACCTTGTGTCCCAGCATCGTTCAATCAATCAATCAATCAATCAGTCAATCAATCAATCAATCAAAGCTTTATTCGCACATGCAGGTTGCCCCCCCCCCCCCCCCCCCCGACCTTACACACATAACACAGACATTACATGGGGATACAAGTTGGAGATCGGTAGTGTTACAGAAAAAAAACCACTGAATGTACACAACATCGGGAAAGTACAAGAGGAAAAAAAGAGACCTCTACTCATGCTGTGCTTCCATGGTAGGACAGCACGAGAACAGGAAACAAAAAAACTCCTCTGCACAAAAAAGCACACAAATGTCCACAGCACAACTTGTGAAAGACATGACAAGCCACAGGATTGGGTGGGGGGTGAGGAGTAATACGAACACAGCAGCACCTCCTGCCTCAATTGTCACACTTTTTGTTCACCTGACTCTACTCAGCAATTAACATGGAATACCTAAGGGCAAAGAGCCTTGCTGGTTTGCAGCTAGTGAGCTGTGTGTGTGATGACTGCTTGCTCTTTTTTGTTTGTTTGTTGATTTAACCTTTTGACTTATTTTTCAGTTTAGTGACCAACTCCTAGGGTTTTCTTTTCTTTTCTTTCTTTAAAGGTGAAAGCAGCTTGCCTGTTGCCTTTAGTTTAATTAATTACATTAATTATTTATTATTAAATTATTATTAAATTATTAATTCCATTAATTTAAATGTTAATAAAAATCTAATTTGTGGACATTTGATTCTCTAAATGTAAAGATACATGTCATATAGAATAATCCCATGTAGAATAGAACAGAATAGCCCTTTATTTTCATTGTGCATATACAATGAAATTATGTGTGATCCATGCCAACTATAATATATACAGTCTAGAGGAAGATATACAAAACCTAAGTAAAGCACACTATGGAGGGAAAAGTGCTTGGAAACAGTGTAAAAGGACTTAGTCTGAGTATTATTGTAATATTATTGTAATAACTAATAATAATTAATATAATAATAACTTTAATATTTAATATTGGTAATATTATATTACCAAAGTGAGATGATTTTAGTCTCCTTTATATCTGTCAATGCTGTATGAAACGTTTCCAGCAGTCGATGTCATGGTTGCTAGGCAACCAGGGCGGGTGGAGGCTAGACCGTCCCATTTCACAAGCCTATACAAGCCTCACACTTCCGGCCTTCTCGGTCTTCGAGGACACGTCCCACGTAGACCGCGAAGGCGGCGTCCTCCAAGGCTGCAGACCCTGAATTGGGATACAGCCTATGAACACCTGTGACACCTGAGGATCACATGTCTAATGTGGAATAAAGGGGTGGCAGGAGGAGGAAGAGTGTGATCAGGTAATCAACGCTTCACAATTACATCTTTGAAGTAGTGTTCATGCAATGGCCAGAAAGGGACTCTTGTGGACAAGCAGGTGAGAATAGCTCATAATTTACCCAGTTTAATCCTTTACATTTTTGATCCTTTTGTTTTTCACCCAGCAATGCCAAAAAAGTGTATTTTTAAGTTGCATGTCATTCATCCATCAGCTAATGTCTGTCGGTGTCAGTCTAAAGACACACAACCACACATGAGGCAGTGTAGGTAACACTAGAGGGAGGAGGTTTATCAAAAGGCAAAACATACAAGTGGAAATGAGGAAGTGCTGCATGAAAACAGATGAAAAAACACATTTGGTTAAGAATGTTTTTAGTTACAAAATGTTAAACTAATGAATCCAGCCACATTTTTCTTCTATTTACAAACGGGTGATGGAGTTCCATTTTCCTCACCCATTCAAGAGTCACCCATAGCGTGCAACATTAGCTGTACACACACAACTATGGGCACACTAAGGTTACATGGAATGTTCATGAAGCTGGCTCCAGAGATCAGATGTTAAAGACATTTAACCAGCTTAAGAAACTACAGGCAGATGTTGTTTGCTACATATGAACTTAAAACATCTGAGTTTCCTAATGTGTTCACTGCCTCCTATAACTTTTGCCAATGGGAAGTAGCAATTTTAATACATAAAAATATTAATTCCACAGTACTCAACACAGTTATAGATCCTGAGAGTAGATTTCTAATCATTAAATTAGCTATACTTAATCAAAAGCTATGTATTGTAAGTATATATAGCCCAAATGTTGATGACCCCTCGTTCTTTCACGTTTTTGAGTGCACTCTCTGAACACCGAGATTGCGCACTTGTTCCTGGGGGCGACGGCCTTGGACTAAATCAGTGGTTCCCAAACTTTTTTTGCTGGGCCCCCCTTTGTTTTACAAGAAAAAATGTTCGCGTCCCCCCTCCGCACACGCGCGCTCAAACACATCCTCCAACCACACACACCCATATTTTGTTCCGTTGCAGTTTATTTCACACCTCAAACATTTAGTAAACAATTAAGCAAATAAAAGTAATCTGCAATAAATTACAAGTAGCAAGAAAATAAACTACTAACTCTTTTACGCTGCGTCCGCACCTACACGGGTATTTTTGAAAACGCAGCTGTTTCGTCCACACGTAAACAGCGTTTCGAATCACCGTGTTTACGTGTGGACGAGGAATACAGAGTTCGTCACGCAACGTCAAAGGTATGTGCCTTTTTCACATCACGCTGTGCGCCATGTTATTGTTTACATGAGACGAATTGCAGACTGGCAGATAAACAGTATTTTGTCTCTATCTTCAGGTTTTACATGCTTACATATACACATGCAGTTACTGTCCCTCTATGTAGAAAGGCAGAGGCGTCACGGTGTCATTGTTTTACATGTAGTTGTTTTTTTCATGTGTAATAATATTCAACATTGCTATCAATACATTTTTCAAAAAATGCCTCTTTGTGCAAAATGGTTTTAAAATAATAAACAGCTGTGGGATACTGTTAGTCTGTGATTTGAACAGGGGGAACAAAATGTGGCAGGAACAGCCTGATATTATTTGTATCCCACTGTAACTTTACTGTATAAGGAGCTAACATCTCCAAAATGTCAGGAGTAGTTAGTCATTACAACAAGTGTTTGTGAACTAAAAATCAAGAATGTGAGATACTGTTTGTCGGTGATTTGGAGAGCCCAGCGTGTGCTCCTGGCGAAGGGAAAACCAATTATGCAGGGGAGACCTACCTCGGCACTTGTGCAGGTGAAACCAAAGGGAAGATTTGCTTCACCATATTTTCTAGTCTTTGGCTGTGTCCCAATTCAGGGTCTGCACGCTTGAAGTACGCGCACTACGCGTACTACGTACGGTGCGTACTATAAGTACGAGAAGTGCGGAAGTGATAGGCTTGTGAAATGGAACGGTCTAGCCTTCGTCGCGCTGTTCAGGTTGCCTAGCAACCATGATACTAACCGCGAGAAACGTCTCATACAGCATTGTGTGACATAAATGAAGGAGAAAAATGTTTTGTTGGTCATTCATTTTTGTTCTGACATCACTTTGATTAGTTGAGTATCTGAGGCTGAGACCACTGGACTGTAAAACATGATTGTTGGGCTTCATTAGTAAATAACAATTAGCTGATGTTGTTCATGAGACTAAAGTCATCTCACTGTGGTAATGTAATTATAATATGGCCAATATTATAGTATTGTCAGATTATTATGATATAGCGAGAGAGAGAGAGAGAGAGAGGAAAGCACAAACATCACTAATGTCACATAACTTTGCTGTTGGCCACATTTTGGCAATGTTTTAATGTTCTTCGTTGTTAAACATTCGCACATAAATAAGTGACATCGTATTCAGTACTTACTTTTGACAGTTCACTCTTGGCCACTCCCACCGCGCTATGAATTGTGGGATATATGGGACCACGAAGCGTGCACCGGACCACGCTTGATATTTGGGGAAATTGACGGCGCATTTGGAGTATGCATTTGAAGTACGCTTCGAATTGGGACAGCCGTTGTCGCGTGGCGGTGACGTAATCACACTTAAATGCGTATACTTAAATGCGCATACTTCAAGCGTGCAGACCCTGAATTGGGACACAGCCATAGTCTTAGAATGAAGTTGGTTTGGAAACATATGCAACATATGCAACATAAACATCAGCGATGCTTCATCTCCTGCTTTGCATTTGTGTGGACGCCCCGTGTTAACAGTGTCCAAGCATTGGTTTATTGTTTTTTGGTTTTTTTTCCCCTTTTCATCCCCCTGCAATGGCTCTGCGCCCACGGGCCCCACACTTTGGGAAGGTCTGGACTAAATGAATAAATGGACAGGCTCAATATAGCAGGAACTAAGCGCAGTTGGCGGTCCACAAATATAATTAAACAGTACATAAACAACTTTGGTCTTTGCGACGCTTCCTTATCCCAACCATAACAAATATACTTTCTTCTCACATGTCCATCACTCCTACTCTCCTCTGGATTATTTCCTAGTCAGCAGCTCACTGCTGATTGACATTTCAGACACTGAGATACACCCATGCTCCTGTATCTTTAATACTAATACATAAGACGAACATTCCACCAAGTAAAAACTGAAGGTTTAATAAATCATCGCTTAAAGATGAAGAATTTATGAAATATTTTAAGAAAGAGTGGACTTTATATTTAGACTATAATAACACTCCTGGAACATCAGCATCTTTTCTCTGGGAAGCAGGGAAAGCTGTGATGAGAGGTAAAATAATTTCTTTCTCATCACATAAAAAAGAAAAGAGAAAACAAAAATATCCATATACAGTATATTTATTAGAAAACAACCCATCCAATCCTTAGAAGCAGCCTACGTGTCCTGTCAGGAACAGAAAATTCTGAACAAAATTTGTAGAAGATAATTAGAATTAAATGATTAATTATTAATAAAAACCAAAAACCAAACAGTTTTTAGTACAAAGACTTTTGAACATGGTAACAAATCTGGTCAATTTCTGGCCAACCAGTTACAAATAAATAAAGAAAAAAGACTGTGTGCTGTTAAAAGATCTGGGAACACAGTATATGACCATGAAAGAATAAACAACATTTCTAGGGATTTCTATAAAACTTTATATTCAGCACAGATAAACCCTAAACAACAAAACTGATCAGTTTCTTGACAATGTAACCCTAACAAAATTACCAGAATGTCAAGCAATGGCACTGGATTCGTCGCTGACACCAGGTGAACCCCTACATCTTCCTCAAAACCTTAGGCAATGGCACCGTTCATCCTGCCAAACAGAAACAATTCAGACAATTGTTTGTTGGTTCAGTTTACATTGGTTTAATTGTAATGTTCAAAATCAGTCACTAGTTCAGGTGATAGCATTCAAATTGAAAGCAGTGTGATATACCTTTCATTCATTTTTGTCATATAGCAGCCTTTGTGCAAGTATTTCCAAAATGCATTCCCATAAGGTCCAAGAGGGTTTTTTTTTATTTACATCACTGAAAAACATGTGCATTTAACAACTAAAAAAAAGTTTGTGTATATATGAGTAAAAGAAAATTGGTTATTATCGCAAGGTTTAGACTTAATAGCTAGAAATTTAAACTTTTGAGTAGAAATGACATTTGCTAAATATTTAGTGATTCAGATTCTATAATCCAAATCACTTAATGATTTGATTACTTATCAGTTCTCTTATTGATTCTCATTGGGTTGGCTCCACTAAGTGACATGTTATACTACTTTCACTTGACCTGAAATGCACTGTCTCTTAATTACCATTTAACAATATAAAGCTAATGACTACAGTTATACACACCAACCCAAGATGAAAACCAGTACAAAGAAAAATAAAAAGCTCTGCTTTTGGTGACAGATGTTACAAAGAGCTCCCACAGTCTCAATCAAAAGTGTAAGACCACTTGAAAAATGGCAAAAAAAATCACATTTTGCATGGTTGGATCTTAACAAGATTCCAAGTAGAGTCTCAAGATGCAACCAGAAGAAATGAGAGTGAGACAAAACATTTCTTTGAGCATGCAATTTATTGAAAACAACGCTTAAACTGAAACAGGCTGTTTAACAGCTGATCAAAAGTTTAGGAACACATGCCTTCAAAAGACAGTCAGGTAGTCACACTGTCATGATGTTCTGATGGCAAAGGCAAAAAACATTCTCTTTTTAAACGTAGTTGGGCTGTTGAACTGCAAAAGCAGTGTCTCTCACAGCATGCCATCGCTGCTGGGGTGGGACGCATTTTTCAAGTAGTCTTTAAAAAAAAAATAGGGGTACAGGCCTCACAGTGACAAAAGGCTGCTTCTGCCACCACCACCTGTGGAGATATAAGAATGAGGCGGAGGAAGATGAAGTAAACATGGTAAAAAATAGATTAAGAAGGGAGAGATTCAAGGATTCAAGTAAATTGAATGGCTACTTAGGGCACGAGGCATTGCTAAAGCATAGCTAATTTTTGTCATATGCTTCACTGCAACTAAAAAATAACATTTGTACCAGTCTGATTAAAACCTGTTTCAATATCTATAATCAAACAAAATTAAATATATGCATAATGTTAATGCATGAGATATATAGCAAGATCATGGTGCAAAAATGCCAGAGATGATTCTGAATTCAGTAGCATTTCACTCGGATCATAAATTACTAGGCATCAACTCATTCAGTGACCACTTGTTCTTCAGTGATAGAGGTTTTGGCGAATGGAGAGGACCATACCTATCATTACAAAATTTCTCTTCTCTCTTCCAAGGAGATAATTGGGGATAATATAAAAATATAAAAAAATAATTTATTTTTATTATATTTTCTGCTAAAGTTAGAAGTTAACATTTTGTCTCGAATACATTCATTTTCTGTTTAAAATAGATTAATTTCACTGTCTGTGTTTCAATTTTGTAATACATGCGGTGCTATGAAAAAGTGTTTGCCCTCTTTCTGGTTTTTGTATTCTGCATATTCGTCACCCTTACTTCAGACAACAGAACACATTTTAATGTCAGACAAAGATATTAACAGAGTAAATTAACAAAAGATAAATACAAACATTTCATTAAAGGGAAAAAATATCATATCATATTAATTTATTGGAATTTACCCACAGAAATGCACTTTAGGATAACAGTGACTTTCTGAGATGAGTGATGATAATCAAATCAACTTTTCTCCAGATGGTTTAGTTTGTGTGTATAGTGAGCTATTACTGCTGGGTCATTTTTTTTGCAATGATAAAACGACAAAAGGAGTTGTAAAAACAAACCAAAAAGCTACCATCATGAGTAAACCTGAGCATCACACATTGTCTCACATACACTGAACAAAAATACAAATGCATTGTTTTTGCTCCCATTTTTCATGAGCTGAACTCAAAGATCTGAAACACTTTCTACATACACAAAACACCCATCATTCTCAAATATTGTCCTCAAATCTGTCTAAATCTATGTTAGTGAGCACTTCTCCTTTATCTCCTTTGTCGAGATAATCCATCCCACCTCACAGGTGTGGCATATCAAGGTTCAATTTTATTTATATAGCGCCAAGTCACAACAACAGTCGCCTCAAGGTGCTTTATATCGTACAGTATATTCTATAATAATAGATACAGAGAAAAACTCAACAATCATATGACCCCCTACACCAGGTGTCGGCAACCTGCATGCAGCTCTTTAGTCCTTATACTGCGGCTCTGCGTGGTTTGGGAAAATAAATTACAAGTATTTAGCTGAAGTGTATTTTTTTGTATTAGTTCTTTTAAACTTGTAGTTCTAAATTGAAAGATTATTGTGATATTAAAATATAAAAATAAAATTATATTTTATAAGCTTCTTCAGTTCTAAGGTCAAATGGTGGAGAGTCCCAGATTTCTCGGATGAGAGGTGAAACGTCTTCAAGCAACTTAAAGAAGTCCAGACACTTTTCTTTGCAAGCTCCTTTGACTACGGTGACCTGGATGACTGAGAACCTTCACAGACCTATCAAATACTGTGCACTTCTCGGCTTTTAACAAAATGCTATACGTCATCAGGTGTTTCATCAGATTTGAGGTGTTACCTCCTTTGCACAGTATTACCTTAAAGTACTTGTTGCAGGTTGCTGAGCTTGCATCTTTTGCTGTGAAGTACAGCCAGACTTTTGACCGCTTCGCCTTGGGCATTTTTAATCTGTAGCTCAGCTCTAAAAGAACATACGTACCTGGGCCCGCCTACTACACTTGCAAAGGTAAAATGATTGGCTAGAATCCAAAGTGTGTGACATCTCAGGAAAAAAAAAAAGCACCAAAATGTGCGCTGCTTTTTGGTCTGGTTACTACCGTTTATGATACCGGTACCCATCCCTAATTGTGGCACAGTGGTATGTTATGATTTGCCCTTTCTTTCAGGTAAAGGGGAAACTGGATGGTGGCTACAATAATACTAACCGCTCAGTATTTCACTTCAGAACACATTTTGATCATTGTTTTAGTTTTCTAGTTTGATTTGATTGGCTCTGTATTTTGAAAGCATGCTGTTAGAAGTCAAAATGGATCTGTCCACGTACTGTTCTCCAATCTTAAAAAGAGGGCAGTGACCATCTCTACTGAAAAAAACAAAAAAACAGAAACCAAACAAAAAAACAAACAAACAAGATATATAGATATCTATATCTCAGTTAAATCAGCTGATGAATTGGGTACAGTGATTTGTAAAACATGAGTTTTTCATACAGCTTAGTGTTGCTCTGTCACACCATCCTTGTGTTGGACAATATTTTAGTACTGTATATGTGCTTTTGTGGCAAAACTTCATTATCTGTCATGTTAATAAGCAGTAAAACATTTAAGACTTGAGCATGCATCAAGACATTTAAGACTCCCTTTTTTTTCCTCACATAAAAATTTACTTTGCTGTTTAAAAAAAAATAAATCAAAATAAAGAATTACTTTTGAGACCACTGCTGCAGCATTTCATACAAGTACAAGAGAATAAAAATGATCAGCGTGTTTGTAAGAAAAACAACATGAGGAATCTAATGACGATTGAGCTTTTAGTACATTGTGTCATGCACTGTAACTGTGTTCACCACTAGATGTCAGGTTTGTGCTTCTATTCAATCAGCAGTCTAATTCTACAACTCACTGGTGACGATAATGATAACTTGGCTGTTTCCTTTTCCTGGTTACCACAGTATATTAAATGTGCTGCTATATGAGTAGTTTGAAAACACAACATGTTCAAATAGTGCAAGCTATAATGAAAATATTGGCAGATTTCAAACATAGTGACAACAAATCAACAGAAATTGACATCCAAAGGCTGAGGATAGAAAGTGAGTCGAAATGTTAATTTTAGACCTGTTACAGCTAGACTTAAAGTCTAGCTAAAGAGCAAACTTAATGGGTGCGATACTGTATTGTTGATCACTCATACTCACTCTCTTACATGGTTCATTTCTCCCCCCCCCAGGTGTCCCATTTGCCTCTCTTCTGTCCAGTCCACAAAGGCTTTTGCATTACTGCAGTTCTAAGTTACGTTCTTTGACCTAAATACATTTACATTGTTCCAAATGCACATGCAATGCTCATGAAAAACTGTAGGTGGCAGAAGTTAACCATAAGTAAAGCACAGTTGCTGTTGTGCTGTTCAGCTATATTTGATGGACCAAGAATGTATCGTACTTGGTTTGCAGCTCTTTTACACCACTGTTGTACTTTGACAACCTGTAAGTATAGTGAAGGCCTGGTGAGGTAGTATTTCTTTTTTCCCTGTAAAAACGACTTGTCAACCACTTTTTCTAGTGAATATACTTTTAAATACAATCACAATGTAAATTCGATATAAATGACATTGAAAATACACTTAGTTATAGCTGTGTTATAATGTATTACCTAATATTCTCATCACACTACAGGACACCAACAGAATCCCCCAAGTAACCTAGAAGATAATATTATAGGGTCAATATCCATGGGTACATTTACAAGTGTACAATCTCCTTAAAAATACCCTGCCAAGTTAGCTCAGTAGCTGGTATGGAGTTTAGCTGCAAACAAATGTCCTTGCATGACACCTGTGTGCTCCATCCCCCACAAAGAAGTAGCACACCTTTTTTGGCTGTGTGTTGACAGCCATCATCTCAGAATTCCTCGGTTTAAACAAGGACACGTATTGATTCAAGATCACACACCGAAAGAGGACTTTTAAGGTTGTAGTTAAGGGCGGGATTCAGCAGTCTTTGTGAGAACATGCACATGGAAAAAAGAGAGAGAGAGAGAGAGCGAGAGAACAAAAAACAAAACAAAACAGGAAAGACCAGAAAATGCACGGATGGGTATTTGTACGATAGTCACTCGTGTTATTACATTTGGCAAACTAGAACACTAACGCAACCTGCAACCTTTAAACTGTAAATGTTCTAACTTTGACATTTACAGTTTAAACTTAGATGAAAGGCATTTTTTAAAGAGTTGCCAAAATATTTCTACAATGACTTTATATTCTACTTGCAGCAATGCAAATTAATGGTTCGAAATCAGTCAGCTTGATGAGGGAGTTTCTACTATCAAAGGAACACATCTAAAAATATTTCAGAGGCAGACATGCATCACTACATTTTGGGAATGAAAACTACTGTAAAAAAAACAAATCTAAAACTGATAAGGACTGTGTTAAGGGTTCAAATATTGAGGAGGGATATAGGAGGAATTCCAAAATAACAAATGGACTGATTCTTATATAGCGCTTTTCTACTCTCTCGGAGCACTCAAAGCGCTCTATACAACATGCCACATTCACCCAACCACACCCATTCTCACAAGCACTTTTTCTATACTTAGTGCTATCTAACTAGATTCACACACATTCATACTCCGATGGATGCATCGGAGAGCACCTTGGGGTTAGTATCTTGCCCAAGGATACTTGACATGCAGACTGGAGGAGCCAAGGATCGAACCACCAACCTTCCGATCAGTAGGTGACCTGCTCTACCTGAGCTACAGCCACCCCATAACAACAACACTTTTAGAAGTACACTTCCTGACTTATTCTGAGTCATCTGTTACCAAGCAAACTCAAACGCAGCAGGTTGCGCACTCAGGTCTTTATTCAGGCCTGTTTCTAGATTATATGTGATATATGTATTATAAGCGTATATGCAATCTTTCCATAGCTCTAGGCCACTTTACTCAATAGATCGGCCGGACATCGCGCCGGACGAAGCTTCTGACCATCAATTAACTGACCGCGCTTCAACTCTTTAATAAGCACCAAATGCAATGTGTAGACAGACTTTGAGGGTGAGGGACAAATTAAAAACGTCTGTAAACACCTCAACCAGCTCTGTAGCACAGAACCTCAAAACATGGAGGTGTTTTCAGCGCCACCTGCTTTTCAGGGGTTAGTCCTCCTCAGAACCTTGACAACCTGTAGGAATAGTGAAAGCCTTGTGAGGTAGTATTTCTACCTCACCAGAGAGAGAACAACAAAAAAACACAAACAGCAAAGACCAGAAAAATGCACCGATGGGCATTTGTACTATAGTTACTCATCTTATTACATTTGACAAACTAGAACACTGTGTTCTGTTCCTGAGACCAACACTAGCACTGCCAGCAGATGAAAATCAGGGTGGGACATCACAGCAACAGGCTTTGCATTTTCATTTTTTTAAAGAGTTGCTAATACACTGAAAAGAAGAACCTAAACTTTTAAATGATCTCTTACTGTAGTCAAAATATGACACCAAAATGATCACTAGTGATACAAGTTAAGTTGCAAGTCAGTTAACTAATTTAAAAAGTTCTCTCCTCTGAGGTGTTGCTGTAAGCACGCAGACTCAAACGCAACAGAAAACCATGCTAAGCCCTTGGGCATCTTGCTTTCATACAGAACTTTCTACATAACATTCTACTACACCACTAGCATGTCACTGTGACTGTGATGTGATACTACACTATCATGCTTTATGCTATCAAGCTAGAACAGTGTAGGTATAAAACAATATATTTAGTGATGGGGACTTTTAAAGTCTAAAAGTCAAATTATAGTACAAATATATGTGTATGTATTGGTGTCACATTTTTCATATTTTGCATGCAAGGAGCCAGACTTTCTTGCAATTCTTAATCTGGAATCTGGTCTTGTATGACCCTAGCTTCAGTGGTGGCGTGCAATTTAGCTTGAACCATGTTTTTTTTTGTTGTTTTTTTTACCTTTGTGCTTAGTTCTCCTACAACAAAGTATGGCCCCTTCCTGTTCCAACACGGCAGTGCACTAATGCACAAAATAAGGTCTATAAAAACATTGATGAGACAGTTTAGTGTGGAAAAACCTGACCTCTACCCAACAGAATGACATGACATATGAAAACCTCACCTCTCCACATGCACCTCCTTTTTTTTTCTTGATCTTAGTTCTACTCCTCCCTCTATACATGTGCAATGTTTTTGGGTTTTTTTTACAAAGGAGTAAAAGCATTGCAGACACAATGCAGAGGCATGCCAAGAGGTGTGGTGAATAGCACAGAAAGAAATATTCTTCCACTAAACACATACCCTGTCATCAAATGACTATAAATCTTTTGGTGTCCGGATGCGTCATACTGATGTTATTTTTTGACACAATCATTCTTTGCAACAGTTCACAGGATGGTCTTCATTGTCTGCAAGAAAAAGCAGCACCTGTGCTAAAATTAGATTTAAAATCCGCCCCAGTTATGCAACAATGGTTCGAAGTTTTTTTAGTGAGTGAGAATGTGTTCAAAGGTTTGAAAAAAAAAAAGTTTACTTCCCGTCCCTTACTTTCGTGTTCCCTGTCAAAATTGACTGGTCCTCTTAAATTAGCACAAAAACAATTTTTCACGACCAAATTTTTATATTATTTAATATTCAGCATTCTTTAACTGTGAACAATGTCTCAAAGTAGTGTTTAACATGAATTTATAGAATTAGAAATGAAATAACTGCAATGAAAAAACAGAAATATGCACTGAAAATAAATGGAAAACCAAAGACCAAACTCAGCATGAAGTGCGATGATTCACATAAATAAAAATAAAATAAAATGGATGAAACTTTGCCTTATCTGCCTTATCAAGGCAGTCAATGCCTCCTTTGTTCTTGTTGTAGTCCTGGATTATAAGGGGCTTCCTGTCCTCTGTGGTGCTGATAGGGACATCTTTGTGTAGCGTGCTCAGCAGGATGACGTTTCTATTCTTCTTTGGAACATTTGACACAAGAGTTTGTGTGTCAGTGAAAGCAAATTTTGATGAGAGTGCCTCTTCCTCTGGCTGATACCAGTGCAGGGGGAAGTTCAGGTTGTCCCTACCATGGTGATCTTTCTTTTTAGCAGCTTCTGACCAAGAGCATATGATGTGAAGAAGTTGTCACTTGTGATATTACGCCCTTGGAGACCGGTTGTCACGTCCAGCACAACACACATGCCCTGGTTTCCTTCTGCCCTTCCAGTACTGGGTTTCCCTGTGTAGACCTGCATATTCCAGGCATAGCTGCTTCTGGCGTCACACGCTCACCAGATCTTTATAACACATTTCCCTGGTACTCTTGCAATGTACACCTTGAAGGAACAGTGACCGCTGAAAGGAACCAGGCTATCATCAACTGTCACCTCAGGGCCTAGATTGTACATAAGTGGTGGGCACGCCACCCACCTGTCCTAAATGTTTATGACTGAAGGGAAAACTGTGTCTAATTAGGTGTCTAATTAGACACTAATTAGACACTAATTAGACACCTAATTAGACACTAAGTCTAATTAGGTGGACTTAAAGTATATAAAAATAATAAAATAGAAATATGGTTTCTACTAACCCCTGTGATAATCAAGAGACTACTGTATTGCAGTGCAGTTACGCAGTTTTGTTCTACTCTTGGAAGGTGGTGATATGCTGGTTCCTGTCGAGTTTAAGGGAGTGAGCAAATGGGTCAGGGTACCAAAGACAGACGATGCCTACAATTACTCCGAATTTTTGCAAGGAGGTAATTTGAGTGTAGTGATTAAAAGTAACTAAGTAAATTTATTCATATACTATTCATGTAAGTATTGTTTTGATTTACTTGTACTTTACTCAAAGCCTTCACTGCAGTCCAAGGGCAAATACTGTAAGTTTACTTCACTACATTGATTGCTAATTTAAATTAGCAATCAAATTAGTAATCGAATGAATAAAGAATTTATAAATATTATCAAAGTAAAACTGTGATTTACGGATTTATGAATCATAAATTCATATAGAACTTTATTGATTGTTTCTTTTTTAGTGCTGGTGAAATTCAGTTTGCCAGGTTCTACCAATTTGGTCCTGATGGATTCTGCGGGAGTGGAAGTGGATTCGGACATATTTGATGAACTTTTGAAGTCATCTCAGGTGTCTTTCAGTGTCTTCACTGAAGAATACAGTGGTAAGAAGCTTAAGCCGTATGTTTCATTTAAAAATGCGTTGTTAAATTTACTAATTTATAGTTGGTGTAATCATGTTTAAATCTATGAGGCTGTCTGTATTGTTAGACAACAGTGTTGCAGGGTCTTCTTCAGAGGCCCCATCTTCATTAGAGTTGTCACCATCACCTGCATCAGGAGGATCATCATCAGGTTCAGACACAACAATAATACTCGAATCTACCAAAGCTCGGAAAAGACAGCTAATTGAAGGACCTCCTGACAGCAACACTGCAAGAAATGTAAGTAATCTTCAGGATATATGAATTTGAACTTGAATCTGTGTTGGGGTAAATAACTGATAGTTTTCGTGTTCTCTGTATCTGCCTTTTAGGAGGATCCCACCAGTAAGTGTCCGCATTATGTATGCACTTGGGATTACAACCTTGTTCCCAAACAAGGACCCAGATTCAAAGAATGGTTATGTAAGTAATGATGTTATGATGCATACATGCTGTCAGTGTCATAGTCCTGGGTCTGTGACCCAGTTTTTATGCAATTAGACTTTTTTGATTCTGGTTTACTTGATAAATGCCTACACCTGCAGATATGACAGTCAGTTGTCTGTGAAAGTATTTTGTTGTTGGCTTTTCTGATGAAGTGGTTAAAGAAATCATATGATAAGACTAATTCAGGTCAGTCTGTCATTCAGGCAGTTTACCAAGTTATTCCCTAATGGACCCAAAATAAATAAATGTAAAAAAATATGTCATTGTGTAACAATTGATTTAAATAGACCTCTAATGCATGATGCCATATCTGGCTTTTTGACATGTAGCACTGAACAATCCCACCAGTCAGGAGTTTTCTTTACTTGCTACAAACAGTGTAGGTAGGGTAGCAGGTAATCAATACCGAACAAATATCTCTCTTGCTCTTAATTCGACAGGAACATTTCTATGATCACCAGAGTGGTTCTGGTTACCTGGCATGGACTGTGCAGCGCAACTCTACTGAAGAGATGAAGAAATCAAAGTCAGCTTTTCAAGACAGCCCCAAGACTCTTTGCAACTTCGCAACAAATGCGAGACAGCTGTCAGGTGATGAATACAAGGAAGCTATGTCAATTATGAGGCACTCGACTGACATAAAAGTTGTCAAAGAGAAAATGAAGGTGACATTTCAACATAGGCAAAAAGTGATTCAAGATCCAGCCACAGCTTCTTCTGTCCTGGACCTTTTCCCAAGATTTCTGGATACACCTGGCTTGGTAAGGCATAAACTGATTGACTGACAGCTGTGTGGTTCCTTTGTTTGTTTGCTCATTAATGTGTTCTTTCTATTGTCACATTTTGTGTTTCAGATTGACCAAGACTTCACAATGCTGTTTGGGGAGGAAGTGTCTGGTAAATTCCTTGCAAAGTGGCCAACATTCTTTAAGCCAAGAATCATCAAAGATTGCAAAAATCTGTCTCAGAGTACAGAATTGGATGAGCTGCTCGTTTCTGCACAGGGTTACTCTGACGAGGGTGGTAAGTTGGAGATGGTAGACTTCACATGCCTTTACAGCATTTTCACAATTCCCACAGCACAATATATTAGTGGACCATACTATTAAATCAAAACATGTTTTGTCACCTTTACAACAAATTGGAATACAGCTGTCGATTTTATAAATTACACTGGGTTTCTGTTCATTTCAGTATGGTATGAAAAGGAATTTACAAACATGGTAAACCTGAAACTTTAATGGCATTTAAAGTTTAACAAAAAAAATGTTACATAATGTTAGTATTGTTATGACTCAATATTTACGTCACTTGGTGGCCAGAAGATTTTAAGTGTCTTGAAATGAATTTTCATACCATACTGAAGACAGTGGAAAACTGCTTTATTTGAAAAAAATATCAGTTGTCTAAAACTGAATAACATTGAAAAAATGACTGCTGTGGACCTTTAAATGACAGTAATGTAAATGACAGTTGCGATTAATTCCTATTCTGTAGTTTGGGACTGCGAGTTGGCTGCCATTCTTTTGCTGCTTCACTTGTTACCTCCAACATCTAAAGGAAGGAAGTCTTCAAAGATTAGCACATCAGATGCTGCTCACCACCTAATGAAATTCATGAAGGTATGATATTTAGAAATGTGTTAAAATAACTTTCTCTTTTGATGAGAAAAGATCCAGATTATCAGATGTTTTAAGAGGGCAAGGGGCTTAACCATAAGTAAAGCACAGTTGCTGTTGTGCTGTTCAGCTATATTTGATGGACCAAGAATGTATCGTACTTGGTTTGCAGCTCTTTTACACCACTGTTGTACTTTGACAACCTGTAAGTATAGTGAAGGCCTGGTGAGGTAGTATTTCTTTTTTCCCTGTAAAAACGACTTGTCAACCACTTTTTCTAGTGAATATACTTTTAAATACAATCACAATGTAAATTCGATATAAATGATATTGAAAATACACTTAGTTATAGCTGTGTTATAATGTATTACCTAATATTCTCATCACACTACAGGACACCAACAGAATCCCCCAAGTAACCTAGAAGATAATATAATAGGCTCAATATCCATGGGTACATTTACAAGTGTACAATCTCCTTAAAAATACCCTGCCAAGTTAGCTCAGTAGCTGGTATGGAGTTTAGCTGCAAACAAATGTCCTTGCATGATTCACCTGTGTGCTCCATCCCCCACAAAGAAGTAGCACACCTTTTTTGGCTGTGTGTTGACAGCCATCATCTCAGAATTCCTCGGTTTAAACAAGGACACGTATTGATTCAAGATCACACACCGAAAGAGGACTTTTAAGGTTGTAGTTAAGGGCGGGATTCAGCAGTCTTTGTGAGAACATGCACATGGAAAAAAGAGAGAGAGAGAGAGAGAGAGAGAACAAAAAACAAAACAAAACAGGAAAGACCAGAAAATGCACGGATGGGTATTTGTACGATAGTCACTCGTGTTATTACATTTGGCAAACTAGAACACTGTGTTCTAACTTTGACATTTACAGTTTAAACTTAGATGAAAGGCATTTTTTAAAGAGTTGCCAAAATATTTCTACAATGACTTTATATTCTACTTGCAGCAATGCAAAGTAATGGTTCGAAATCAGTCAGCTTGATGAGGGAGTTTCTACTATCAAAGGAACACATCTAAAAATATTTCAGAGGCAGACATGCATCACTACATTTTGGGAATGAAAACTACTGTAAAAAAACAAACAAATCTAAAACTGATAAGGACTGTGTTAAGCGTTCAAATATTGAGGAGGGATATAGGAGGAATTCCAAAATAACAAATGGACTGATTCTTATATAGCGCTTTTCTACTCTCTCGGAGCACTCAAAGCGCTCTATACAACATGCCACATTCACCCAATCACACCCATTCTCACAAGCACTTTTTCTATACTTAGTGCTATCTAACTAGATTCACACACATTCATACTCCGATGGATGCATCGGAGAGCACCTTGGGGTTAGTATCTTGCCCAAGGATACTTGACATGCAGACTGGAGGAGCCAAGGATCGAACCACCAACCTTCCGATCAGTAGGTGACCTGCTCTACCTGAGCTACAGCCACCCCATAACAACAACACTTTTAGAAGTACACTTCCTGACTTATTCTGAGTCATCTGTTACCAAGCAAACTCAAACGCAGCAGGTTGCGCACTCAGGTCTTTATTCAGGCCTGTTTCTAGATTATATGTGATATATGTATTATAAGCGTATATGCAATCTTTCCATAGCTCTAGGCCACTTTACTCAATAGATCGGCCGGACATCGCGCCGGACGAAGCTTCTGATCATCAATTAACTGACCGCGCTTCAACTCTTTAATAAGCACCAAATGCAATGTGTAGACAGACTTTGAGGGTGAGGGACAAATGAAAAACGTCTGTAAACACCTCAACCAGCTCTGTAGCACAGAACCTCAAAACATGGAGGTGTTTTCAGCGCCACCTGCTTTTCAGGGGTTAGTCCTCCTCAGAACCTTGACAACCTGTAGGAATAGTGAAAGCCTTGTGAGGTAGTATTTCTACCTCACCAGAGAGACAACAACAAAAAAACACAAACAGCAAAGACCAGAAAAATGCACCGATGGGCATTTGTACTATAGTTACTCATCTTATTACATTTGACAAACTAGAACACTGTATTCTGTTCCTGAGACCAACACTAGCACTGCCAGCAGATGAAAATCAGGGTGGGACATCACAGCAACAGGCTTTGCATTTTCATTTTTTTAAAGAGTTGCTAATACACTGAAAAGAAGAACCTAAACTTTTAAATGATCTCTTACTGTAGTCAAAATATGACACCAAAATGATCACTAGTGATACAAGTTAAGTTGCAAGTGAGTTAACTAATTTAAAAAGTTCTCTCCTCTGAGGTGTTGCTGTAAGCACGCAGACTCAAACGCAACAGAAAACCATGCTAAGCCCTTGGGCATCTTGCTTTCATACAGAACTTTCTACATAACATTCTACTACACCACTAGCATGTCACTGTGACTGTGATGTGATACTACACTATCATGCTTTATGCTATCAAGCTAGAACAGTGTGGGTATAAAACAATATCGTTAGTGATGGGGATTTTTAAAGTCTAAAAGTCAAATTATAGTACAAATATATGTGTATGTATTGGTGTCACATTTTTCATATTTTGCATGCAAGGAGCCAGACTTTCTTGCAATTCTTAATCTGGAATCTGGTCTTGTATGACCCTAGCTTCATTGGTGGCGTGCAATTTAGCTTGAACCATTTTTTTTTTGTTGTTTTTTTTACCTTTCTGCTTAGTTCTCCTACAACAAAGTATGGCCCCTTCCTGTTCCAACACGGCAGTGCACTAATGCACAAAATAAGGTCTATAAAAACATTGATGAGACAGTTTAGTGTGGAAAAACCTGACCTCTACCCAACAGAATGACATGACATATGAAAACCTCACCTCTCCACATGCACCTCCTTTTTTTTTCTTGATCTTAGTTCTACTCCTCCCTCTATACATGTGCAATGTTTTTGGGTTTTTTTTTACAAAGGAGTAAAAGCATTGCAGACACAATGCAGAGGCATGCCAAGAGGTGTGGTGAATAGCACAGAAAGAAATATTCTTCCACTAAACACATACCCTGTCATCAAATGACTATAAATCTTTTGGTGTCCCGATGCGTCACACTGATGTTATTTTTTGACACAATCATTCTTTGCAACAGTTCACAGGATGGTCTTCATTGTCTGCAAGAAAAAGCAGCACCTGTGCTAAAATTAGGTTTAAAATCCGCCCCAGTTATGCAACAATGGTTCGAAGTTTTTTTAGTGAGTGAGAATGTGTTCAAAGGTTTGAAAAAAAAAAGTTTACTTCCCGTCCCTTACTTTCGTGTTCCCTGTCAAAATTGACTGGTCATCTTAAATTAGCACAAAAACAATTTTTCACAACCAAATTTTTATATTATTTAATATTCAGCATTCTTTAACTGTGAACAATGTCTCAAAGTAGTGTTTAACATGAATTTATAGAATTAGAAATGAAATAACTGCAATGAAAAAACAGAAATATGCACTGAAAATAAATGGAAAACCAAAGACCAAACTCAGCATGAAGTGCGATGATTCACATAAATAAAAATAAAATAAAATGGATGAAACTTTGCATTACCTTATCAAGGCAGTCAATGCCTCCTTTGTTCTTGTTGTAGTCCTGGATTATAAGGGGCTTCCTGTCCTCTGTGGTGCTGATAGGGACATCTTTGTGTAGCGTGCTCAGCAGGATGACGTTTCTATTCTTCTTTGGAACATTTGACACAAGAGTTTGTGTGTCAGTGAAAGCAAATTTTGATGAGAGTGCCTCTTCCTCTGGCTGATACCAGTGCAGGGGGAAGTTCAGGTTGTCCCTACCATGGTGATCTTTCTTTTTAGCAGCTTCTGACCAAGAGCATATGATGTGAAGAAGTTGTCACTTGTGATATTACGCCCTTGGAGACCGGTTGTCACGTCCAGCACAACACACATGCCCTGGTTTCCTTCTGCCCTTCCAGTACTGGGTTTCCCTGTGTAGACCTGCATATTCCAGGCATAGCTGCTTCTGGCGTCAAACGCTCACCAGATCTTTATACCACATTTCCCTGGTACTCTTGTAATGTACACCTTGAAGGAACAGTGACCGCTGAAAGGAACCAGGCTATCATCAACTGTCACCTCAGGGCCTAGATTGTACATAAGTGGTGGGCGCGCCACCCACCTGTCCTAAATGTTTATGACTGAAGGGAAAATTGTGTCTAATTAGGTGTCTAATTAGACACTAATTAGACACTAATTAGACACCTAATTAGACACTAAGTCTAATTAGGTGGACTTAAAGTATATAAAAATAATAAAATAGAAATATGGTTTCTACTAACCCCTGTGATAATCAAGAGACTACTGTATTGCAGTGCAGTTACGCAGTTTTGTTCTACTCTTGGAAGGTGGTGATATGCTGGTTCCTGTCGAGTTTAAGGGAGTGAGCAAATGGGTCAGGGTACCAAAGACAGACAATGCCTACAATTACTCCGAATTTTTGCAAGGAGGTAATTTGAGTGTAGTGATTAAAAGTAACTAAGTAAATTTATTCATATACTATTCATGTAAGTATTGTTTTGATTTACTTGTACTTTACTCAAAGCCTTCACTGCAGTCCAAGGGCAAATACTGTAAGTTTACTTCACTACATTGATTGCTAATTTAAATTAGCAATCAAATTAGTAATCGAATGAATAAAGAATTTATAAATATTATCAAAGTAAAACTGTGATTTACGGATTTATGAATCATAAATTCATATAGAACTTTATTGATTGTTTCTTTTTTAGTGCTGGTGAAATTCAGTTTGCCAGGTTCTACCAATTTGGTCCTGATGGATTCTGCGGGAGTGGAAGTGGATTCGGACATATTTGATGAACTTTTGAAGTCATCTCAGGTGTCTTTCAGTGTCTTCACTGAAGAATACAGTGGTAAGAAGCTTAAGCCGTATGTTTCATTTAAAAATGCGTTGTTAAATTTACTAATTTATAGTTGGTGTAATCATGTTTAAATCTATGAGGCTGTCTGTATTGTTAGACAACAGTGTTGCAGGGTCTTCTTCAGAGGCCCCATCTTCATTAGAGTTGTCACCATCACCTGCATCAGGAGGATCATCATCAGGTTCAGACACAACAATAATACTCGAATCTACCAAAGCTCGGAAAAGACAGCTAATTGAAGGACCTACTGACAGCAACACTGCAAGAAATGTAATTAATCTTCAGGATATATGAATTTGAACTTGAATCTGTGTTGGGGTAAATAATTGATAGTTTTCGTGTTCTCTGTATCTGCCTTTTAGGAGGATCCCACCAGTAAGTGTCCGCATTATGTATGCACTTGGGATTACAACCTTGTTCCCAAACTTGAAGGACCCAGATTCAAAGAATGGTTATGTAAGTAATGATGTTATGATGCATACATGCTGTCAGTGTCATAGTCCTGGGTCTGTGACCCAGTTTTTATGCAATTAGACTTTTTTGATTCAGGTTTACTTGATAAATGCCTACACCTGCAGATATGACAGTCAGTTGTCTGTGAAAGTATTTTGTTGTTGGCTTTTCTGATGAAGTGGTTAAAGAAATCATATGATAAGACTAATTCAGGTCAGTCTGTCATTCAGGCAGTTTACCAAGTTATTCCCTAATGGACCCAAAATAAATAAATGTAAAAAAATATGTCATTGTGTAACAATTGATTTAAATAGACCTCTAATGCATGATGCCATATCTGGCTTTTTGACATGTAGCACTGAACAATCCCACCAGTCAGGAGTTTTCTTTACTTGCTACAAACAGTGTAGGTAGGGTAGCAGGTAATCAATACCGAACAAATATCTTTCTTGCTCTTAATTCGACAGGAACATTTCTATGATCACCAGAGTGGTTCTGGTTACCTGGCATGGACTGTGCAGCGCAACTCTACTGAAGAGATGAAGAAATCAAAGTCAGCTTTTCAAGACAGCCCCAAGACTCTTTGCAACTTCGCAACAAATGCGAGACAGCTGTCAGGTGATGAATACAAGGAAGCTATGTCAATTATGAGGCACTCGACTGACATAAAAGTTGTCAAAGAGAAAATGAAGGTGACATTTCAACATAGGCAAAAAGTGATTCAAGATCCAGCCACAGCTTCTTCTGTCCTGGACCTTTTCCCAAGATTTCTGGATACACCTGGCTTGGTAAGGCATAAACTGATTGACTGACAGCTGTGTGGTTCCTTTGTTTGTTTGCTCATTAATGTGTTCTTTCTATTGTCACATTTTGTGTTTCAGATTGACCAAGACTTCACAATGCTGTTTGGGGAGGAAGTGTCTGGTAAATTCCTTGCAAAGTGGCCAACATTCTTTAAGCCAAGAATCATCAAAGATTGCAAAAATCTGTCTCAGAGTACAGAATTGGATGAGCTGCTCGTTTCTGCACAGGGTGACTCTGACGAGGGTGGTAAGTTGGAGATGGTAGACTTCACATGCCTTTACAGCATTTTCACAATTCCCACAGCACAATATATTAGTGGACCATACTATTAAATCAAAACATGTTTTGTCACCTTTACAACAAATTGGAATACAGCTGTCGATTTTATAAATTACACTGGGTTTCTGTTCATTTCAGTATGGTATGAAAAGGAATTTACAAACATGGTAAACCTGAAACTTTAATGGCATTTAAAGTTTAACAAAAAAAAATGTTACATAATGTTAGTATTGTTATGACTCAATATTTACGTCACTTGGTGGCCAGAAGATTTTAAGTGTCTTGAAATGAATTTTCATACCATACTGAAGACAGTGGAAAACTGCTTTATTTGAAAAAAATATCAGTTGTCTAAAACTGAATAACATTGAAAAAATGACTGCTGTGGACCTTTAAATGACAGTAATGTAAATGACAGTTGCGATTATCCTAATTCCTATTCTGTAGTTTGGGACTGCGAGTTGGCTGCCATTCTTTTGCTGCTTCACTTGTTACCTCCAACATCTAAAGGAAGGAAGTCTTCAAAGATTAGCACATCAGATGCTGCTCACCACCTAATGAAATTCATGAAGGTATGATATTTAGAAATGTGTTAAAATAACTTTCTCTTTTGATGAGAAAAGATCCAGATTATCAGATGTTTTAAGAGGGCAAGGGGCTCCACTGTGCAGCAGATATATCTATGCCAGATAGGCTTGGTGTTGCAGCGCCGGCACATTATTGTTTCCATTAAAACTAAAATTACACATTGGAACAAAAATAACTGTGGGCCAGAAGTAAAACATTTTAATATATTCTTAATTTTAGGCAGCACTGCCACTCAACATCCGATTAACAATTTTGTTTAATGTGAATCATTTGGTTTCTTTCACTCCCTCAGGTGGGAGGTAGCACGGAGACTTTCCTTAAGGCTGGCCCCACTCAGCCATTCCTCCTGTGTGTTGGAGAAAGAAAGAACATCATCCAGAGTTTCTACATTGTCCTAGATCAAAAGGTAATTCCCTGTGTGACGCAGACGGGAGTTGCAGCTTTTGACGAGCTTTTCAAGGCACATTTTGTATTTGCCGTGTCCTATGACGAAGCATTGCACAACTTCTACACATTCATCCAGACCACCGTGTATGGCATTGATGTTGGCAGTGTGAAGGAGAGTCCTCGGGTCAGGGAAATCAGAGCAAGAATCTTTCACAGTACAGTCTAAAGACATCAACTATACAGCACTTTGACTGGAAATGTTCTTGTGTTACTTTTGCAAGATACACCACACACAAAGTTGCTCAGTGTTATTTAGACATGTCAAGTTCCAGCAAAGTTTTTACGTTTGACCTTTGGACAGCCTAGATATTAATTTATCTTTTACAAGCAACACCTCTTCCAAGCACATGGAGACCTTGTTGACTCAGAGGTCATCAGTAATTTTTATTTTGAGCCTGCACCTTATGATAGAACCTCTGTTTCACAGCCTGTAAATGTGGCTCATCTTGTGACAGGCAAATACTAGACATGTATAGGACTGTTATTTCTCAACTACAATCCTCAGGAGTTCTGAAAGTACTGTGCAGTGTTTAGTTGGTTCATTGGAGGAAAGTGTTAATGACATACAAGCACATGCAAAACAATCTGTTGTTGAATGTTTGTCATCAAGAGAAACCTCGGAAAAGTTGAATGTTTTGATCAGCTTGAAAATCCATTCTCATATCTTAACATAATCTAAAAGGATGAGACATTTTGAGCAAAAATGGAAAATAGTTGAACCTGTAGAGCATGTTTTCCTTTGTGTTTTGATGTACTTAAAGCTGCTTGTGCATGATCTAAATAATTTAGAGACTGAAGAAATGATCAATGGTCACTTAAATGCATTTGTTATTGAGGATAAACTGGATGCTGTTGCACTGATCTGTGTAGATAATGTGGTGTATTATAGACCTTACAATAGGAAATTTTCAAATGACACTAATGACAAAATCTAGATTGACCAATATTGTAGTTTTGTATATCTTTTGCGTATACGCTGTTTATTTGTGGTGTATCTGCTGTTTGAATACAGAGTATTTTGAACACTGTCTTGTTGTTTCTTTTAATGGGTAGAGTGTCTGTAGCTGTGAATACATTCTAATTAATTGTACCAGTAGAGATATCAGAGATTAATGGGAGTTTATTGTAATCTGGCTAGTATTGATGATTTGACTGACACTAGTGTTAGTGTTAGACAATCAACACTATTCAGTGTTGTCAAAGGAGCTTGCAAAGAAAAGCGTCTGGACTTCTTTAAGTTACTTGAAGACGTTTCACCTCTCATCCGAGAGGCTTCTTCAGTTCTAAGGTCAAATGGTGGAGAGTCCCAGATATAACCCTAGTGGGAGTGTCCCCCCACAGAGGGACAAAAGGACCCCCTGATGATCCTCTAATCGCCTGAGCCAAGGTGTGGAACTGGGTGTGGGTCCCAATCAGCCAGAGTTTCGGGTGATTTCATTGTGAAACCTGGCCCCACCTTATCATGCGAATTCCTGAGGTCAGATGGCCCAGGGTGTGAGTGGGCCTTAAGGCGTCTGGGAAGGGATCTCAAAACTGGATTGTAGATGGCAGAGAGTTGGTGTCGTAAACCACCGCCTCTGTTCAAAGATGGTCGCTCACAGTGGACATAGATGGCTTCTTTCACTCCTCTTTCAAACCATCTGTCCTCTCTGTCCAAAATGTGAACATTGGCATCCTCGAAAGAGTGTCCTTTATCCTTAAGATGCAGATGGACAGCTGAATCTTGTCCTGTGGAGGTCGCTCTTCTGTGTTGTGCCATGCGCTTGTGAAGTGGCTGTTTGGTCTCTCCAATGTAGAGGTCTGGGCATTCCTCGCTGCACTGTACGGCATACACCACATTGTTAAGTCTGTGTTACCTTAGAACTGAAGAAGCCTCTCGGATGAGAGGTGAAACATCTTCAAGTAACTTAAAGAAGTCCAGACGCTTTTCTTTGCAAGCTCCTTTGACTACGATGACCTGGATGACTGAGAACCTTCACAGACACTATTCAGTGTTAAATTTTTAAACACCAGGGCTAGTGTAAAGTACTACCAACACTATTTGGTGTTAATTTTTAACACTTAACACCAGTGTAGAATATTGTTGACACTGGTCAGTGTTAGTCAGTGTTAATCTTTAACTCTGTACAGTGTTAAAATAACACTAGCTCATTGTTAAAAATATAACACTTTGAAAAGTGTTAATTTAACACTCAAAAGAGTGGACACATATAGACACTTTTCTAGTGTTAAATTTAACACTCACAGTGTCAATTTTACACTGGCAATTTTGCTGTTTGCCCGAGGGATTAATAAAGTTTCATCGAATCGAATCGAATCTAATATAATATAATATAATCTCTCATTTTTCTTAGAAACAAACATTGGGTAAACCCCCCCCCCCCCCACATCTGATACATCCGCATTTGCAAGTCTCAAGTCAGCATCTCTGCTTTACTGGAACAGCAGGAAAGTTAAGAACATAATAACACAAAGACATGTTGTCAGGTGTGGTGCAGAAACTTCTTGAACTGGAAACTTTTGTCTCATCCTCATGCATTATGCTGATGTCACCGTGAGACATTTCATTGACAAAATCTTTCTTGGATATCAAACAAAGCAGAGATATGATCAGTTTATACACAATTCAGAGGATGTTATGTGTAATCAATTTGAGGAGCAGTAGAAGGCCAGCTTTTGGTCCAGATTACGCACAAAGCCCCCCCCCCCCTCCCCCCTTTCCTTACCGGAGTCTTTGTCTTGGTTCTGGTGGCATAGGGTCCGGCCCAGACAAGTTCAAATTACGCTGACGTTGATCTCAAAGCAAAAATATTCAGCTTCACCTCAAGTTCAAGATCACAGTTATAGTTATTCTGAGAATCTTGTCAATGTTATAACTCAAAAGGAATTGGATTACCTTGGATTAGGGACAAGGTGCAGAGTGGGACTAGGACCAGGGACACTGCATTTCTGCCTTATTGCCTACTGACACCATGAATTAAACTGGCACTCTTAGCCTTATTTACAAATCATGCTCATTGCAACAACATGTTCACACACCCATAATAAGACTTGACATACTGTTCTGTGACTTTCTAAAAACGTTTCTCCTACTAGGAAGGGCATAGTACGATGAGAGTTCTAAGAACTTGGGTGGAGGTTTAAGGGAAAAAAAAAGAGCCATGTCGAGAGGTGTGATTAGTACAGGTGCGGATATAGCACACAAAAACATGATTAAAAAGAATCACCTTGAACCCACAACATGAATAATAAAAAAACAGGAAAGTGCAGTGATCGCATGTCCTGCCTTGTAACGTTGATTTAGTTATTGTTTGTTACTCATGTTCTTCAAAAAAATAAAAAAGCAAAACATTATTACTGTCACAGTCTACAGGGTCAAGTTTGAGTTTCTTTTCCTATCTGACTTTTTCTGTTTTTTTCTCTTGTACTTTGGTTCAAGTTTTATATCCTCTCATTATCCATTATTTATATTTAAGTTTTCAGTTTCCCTCTGCCTTTTGTCATGTCCTCCTTCACATTTTCCCTCTTTGAAGGTTTGTTGATTTTGTTTCTTTGTTTTTATACCTTCCTTAAATTCTGCAGTAATTTTGTTTTATAGTTTAACCTTTGTTTATGAGTCCTGTGTAATCAAAAATTATTGGTTCATGACTTCATTATGAACTGCACTAACATGCAGTACCATGATCAACTTCTCCCTTGTAAAAAAGGCAGCCACCTCTGTGACACAGAACTTTTTTTTATGAATCTTGCTTCCCAGTGAAACCTTTGATAGCCATGCTCTGCTTGCTTGTTTTGCTTTGAATAGAATTAGCACTGCTACTTTACTGTGGCAAGCATAAGCTTGTCTTTACTGGAACTGGTGCAGACTTGTGTAGAACTGGTTTGTTTGCATGTGGTGTATTTGAGCAGTTTGTCAAGGCATTAATGTTTTATTTGCTTTTTTCTACAGCTGTTTATTTTGTCTTCATTTATTTTGTTTTACTTTAGTTTTATATTATTTCAAGTGGACCTTTTGCTATATTGGTCCACTTGATTGTCATAGTTTATTTGCTCTTTATAATTTATTTTTATTTGAAGTTATTACAATCAGAAAGGACAGAACTCGGGGACAGAAAAGAGAACTAATATGACTAAAGAGAAGTTGGGAAGAGAGTTAACAGAAGGAGAGGAAAAGAAAAATAGAGGAAAAGAGGGATAGAGAGAAAAGACACTGAAAATCTGCTTCTCTAGTTGATTTGCAAAACAGGAAAACAGCACAGAAGGGAAACTACAGCAACAACCAACATAAGCATAGGTAACAGTAAATAATAAATATTGAATCTTATTGAGTAGCACACAAAGCCAACAACGCATGAGATGTTTAAAGGCAGCAGCCAACCAAGATAGTGTGTGTCTGTGAGTACCTGTTTGTACACCTGTATGTGTGTGTGAAAGCGCAGGTAGTCACATTTGACCTTTGTGACTTTATTCATAATGTCTATTCTGTGTTATTTTTATGAGATTCATGAGCATGAGATTGTTATTTTTTCACAGGAAAATGCAAAAAAGGATATTATGTGCTATTAAGGACATGACAATGTGATATTCTTATTATTATTATTATCATTATTTATGGTACTACATTCATAAGCTCATATCAAAAATAATCTGACATGGATACATGGTTTCCTTCCATGTATGGTTTTCATGGGTTAAACAGATCATAAATAAACCCTCCCAGGTAATGTTACACTGGCTGTTGCACAGTTAACAGACAGGTTTTTCCTCTTTTCTCAATTCTGAGAACAACCCAAACAATTCAGCTTTCCTAGAACCAAAAATAAACCCCACTAGTTGAATAGTAGCTCACCAATTCAACTTGCTCTATCTTTCACAGGCTCTCTGCCTGCTTTCTACTTCCTTTACTTTTGAAGGTAAGAGAAAATATATTACATTTAACACTATTAATTACTCATGACAAGCTTTATAGAACCTCTTAAAAAAACCTTGTTCAGATGTTGTTAAATATATACATTTAAAAAACATGTTAGCATTATAGTGTGACTCAATTGTGTCTTTCTGATTTTTTTTCTTTAGCATTCTCTTGTGTTCTGTACATAGATTTTTGTTTAGTGATGAATAAGTTAGTTGTTTATTTTCTTTGTAAATAATGCATCTGGGAGGCCAGCAGAATAAAGTATACACACTGAACGTTTCCTGACGATGCCTGCATTTTTTCGGGCGAAGTGTAGGAGAGGACCCCACGAAACAAATAATTACAACTTTTAATTTTAATAATAGGGTACTTATTTAGAGTCCTCTTTATATTTATGAGACTTATATTTCTGGAGTCACTGTTGACTGTCTACTAAACCGCTGAATCACTCACACACTGAAATATGCATATTGTATGCTTTAGTCAGTAGTTAATAGCTATTATTGTGCAAGAAAAATTGCCTTAAACTGAAAAACCTTGTAACTAGCTGTTGGGTCTGCACCTCAGCAGGCCCTCTAGTTCAGACTTTATTCCCGTGAAGAAAGCAAGTGTAACGAAATCAGTTTCACCCCGGTTCTTTTTATTCCTCGGGCATCCAGGGACGTTTGGGGCGATCGTGGCTCAAGAGTTGGGAGTTTGCCTTGTAATCGGAAGGTTGCCGGTTCGAGCCCCAGCTTGGACAGTCTCGGTCGTTATGTCCTTGGGCAAGACACTTCACCCATTGCCTACTGGTGGTGGTCAGAGGGCCCGGTGGCGCCAGTGTCCAGCAGCCTCGCCTCTGTCAGTGTGCCCCAGGGTGGCTGTGGCTACAATATAGCTTGCCATCACCAGTGTGTGAATGTGTGCGTGAATGGGTGGATGACTAGGGCTGGGTATCGTCACTGATTTTTAGAATCGATTCAATTCCGATTCACAAGGTCCAGAATCGATTCGATTTAATTCGATTCGATTCACTTCGATTTGAATCTGGGAAATTTTGACAGTCAGAAATATTATAATTCAGATTAGTACATTTACATATTTTTGTATCTATAAAAAGGAAGCTGACACACGCAAGACTTTATCAAAGGTGTGAGCGTCACAGCAGATGCCTTTGTGTCAAAGTAGCTGAAGATAAAACACAGAAACACATGAAGGTGATTTTTCCTGGCCTGGGATTTTATAAAAATATTCTGCAGTACATCAAAAACGAAAGAAAACCATTAATCAACATATGAACATTACCTCTGAAGTTACAGCGGTTTTATTAGAGACACGGCTAAGCATTTTGCATTTTGCATAATTTTAAAAAGTTTAAATTTGTTCAGCATTGAACGGCAGAAATTAGGTTTTCTTTTCGGAAGTATATAAAACAGAAAAAAAAAAGTCGGCCGATAGCGCTGTAAACAACGGTAGTCTTGTGCGTAACAAGCAAGCGAATAATGCAGAAAACGTACAGAGAGAGAGGGGGGGGGGGGGGGGGAGAGAGAGAGAGAGAGAGAGAGAGAGAGCTGTGCATCATGGTCGAAGCAAAACAGTAAAAGTAAGAGTGAATACATGACGATGTTTTTGTGAAGCGTAGTTTAAATGGACAGAAAAGGAAAACGCCTCTCTCTGCTATGCCTCCATAACCTATTATGTTCATCAATTGTTCTCTTAATTCTTCAAACTTGGTTCAACCTATCATGTTCTAGGGTCTATCATTTATACATATATAATCTTCAATTTTATTCATTTGGGTAAGCTACACTATTAACAACCTTTGACACCCTTTTATAAAAAAAACCTCTCTTCTTCTCTTATCTGATCATCTCAAGCACGTCCTGTACTCAACTTACCTCCTGTTTTTAGTCACACATACATTTACAAGCTCTACCACATTTGCCCTATATGGTTGTCTCAGTCTCCAGATGTTTCGTGTCGACCTATTCAGAGCAGGCCTATTTTCATACCTTCTGCATTACTTCTTGCTAGTAGTAATACACCTGCACTTTTTTTGCCCCCCCCCCACCCCCACCCCCCCACCCCCCTCACCCCCCACCCCACACCTCCCACCCCGTTTGGTCGGATTCGTGCGTGTGCGCATGCGCGTTCAGATGTGCTCGGCGCATGCGCGTTCAGGTGTGAAAACACACCCTCTGGGCGGTATCGACTCCTCCTAGTGGGATGGCTTAGGTTATATAGGTATAAAAGTGATCCTTTCACATTCTAAGACCATCACCGCCACGGCCTAAGGAGCACAGACACATCGCGCTAAGGACCCCAACGACTCACCGACCTAAGGAGCACAGAATACCATCTGTATCAACCATGACACCCAGCCAGGACATCGCCCATGCCACAGCCGCTCTAGGTATGTCTACAGGAGTATGCAGCCGGGGTCCTCAACGTAAAAAGCAACGCTGTGAAAATGCCGTAGATGGGACTGTATTTAAGTTAGAATATCGCGGCGCTGAAGGGTATGTGTATACCATTAAATATACCGAAGGGACAGTTGTGCTTAGTGTAGATTGTGGCGAGGGATTGTTTTGGGGGGAACCCCAAAGCATCTCTACCAAAAACTGGAAGCTCTTCCGGACCGTAGTGTGTGCGGACCTGGACAATGTGGGCTTCCCAGAGGTGCTGTATGTTTCCCAGTGGAACAGTGCATCAGGCCCTGAGCTTTACAGGGTTGAGGCTGATCGTTTCAATCGCAACCCTGAAGACTTTATTTTTCTCAGTGCATGTGATGACAGGGATAGTCTTATTGCTTCCAGAGGGCTTGAAAACTGGAGGTTAAATCCTTACCCTCTAAACCTTGAAGAGCGCACAAGATGGTTTAAGGACTTGTTTTTTATACAGTGGTGCGACTGGAGAGGTTTGTCGCGTCTGTTTAGCCAGATTGACGACGCGATCAAGAGGGACAGACTCAACACTGCGTACGAGAGTATTAGAAAACGCCTTGTTTTTGACGATCTGGCGAGTTGTCCGAAGACTGGTTTGCCTGCTACCCTGTGCAAACCTAAAATCATAAGACCTTCCGACAACTAAACAATAAACTGGTAGGTTTAATGTGAGGGGTGTGTGTGGGGTTGCGTGTGTATCTATGTGACAAATTAAGAGCTTGTGGTTTTCATTTTACAGAGAATGACTCGCCGTCGTGGGACCTGTCAGAGTCACCATCAATAGGGCTGCTAATCCCGACCCCCCAGACTCCACCACCCTCACCATCATGCTCGCAGGACCCCCTCATATCAGACCTGTGGGAGGAAACTGTAATCGACATCAAACTCGCAACTCTCCACCTGTTGATGTTGGCGCTGAATGAGTTTCTACAAGAGACATGTTACGGATGCCAAACAGGCCACCCCAGTCAGGTGCAACACAGCTGCTTGCAGGAATTGTCTGAGTATTTCTTCGACACCTACTATGACGATGTGATGATAAGGCTCAAGACTGACCGATTCATCCCAGCCATCCAGCTGTTTGTACGCTCAAACACCACAGATGGGACTGGAACACAAATCCGCAGAGTTGCAGAACACCTCATGTGTGAACTGAGATCAGAGCGAAATATAGTATGCGCCATTAATGACAACATTGTGGACCTGCTAGAAGCAAGTACTTGCGCCCGACGTGTTAAACCAGCCATGCTCCGCATGATTGGAAACTACTGGGGTGGGAGACACCTGGTTTAATGTGTGCTGTTCAAGTATCCATTGTCTGTGATTGTGTCTGTGTGAAAATTAAATAAAAAGACGTGTTAACACCAACTTCTTAGTCATTTGTGGTTTGCACAGTCATGGAAAGCACATTGCATAAAATATATCATGATCCAGCCCATCCTGCGGGGTTGGCCAGTTTAAATAAGCTACGTATAGCGGCAGGGGAGGCATCAGGTGTAACACCTCCAATATCTCAGGTCAAACATTATTTAGAACAAGACGACACTTACACACTCCATAAACCTGTGAGGATCCATTTCCCCAGAAATAGAGTATTGGTGACAGGGATCGACAAACAGTTTCAAGCCGATCTGGTTGACATGTGTGAATATGTGTCAGATAATGATAATGTGAGATATCTGCTAACATGTATAGATGTATTCTCAAAATACGCATGGGTTAGATGCCTAACAAACAAGACAGCGAATGTTGTATCAGCTGCTTTTGAGGATATACTTAGTGAGGGTAGGATCCCTGTGAAACTACAAACAGATGAAGGCAAAGAGTTTTATAATACAACCTTTAAACACCTAATGGAGCGATATAATATCAAACATTTCTCAACAGCTAGCGAGGTTAAATGCAGTATTGTCGAGAGATTCAATCGTAGCTTCAAGGGTAGAATGTGGAAGTACTTAACATCAGCCAACTCCCGGAGATATGTAGATGTCATACCAGATCTCACACAAGCATATAACAATGCTTATCACAGATCTATCCAAATGGCTCCGGCAGAGGTGAATAAGGATAATGAGAAGTCGGTGTTTAACGCGCTGTACAAAACGAGGCCTCAGAGGGAACTGTGCTTTAAATTTAATATTGGCGACACTGTACGAATATCAAAACTGAGAGGAAAGTTTCGAAAAGGATACGAGCAGACCTACACCGATGAGATTTTCACAGTCAAGGAACGTATAGGGAGACAGCCCCCAGTGTACAGACTAGCGGATCTAGCTGGAGAGGTATTGAAAGGGTCATTTTATGAGCCTGAGATACAACGTGTGGTTGTTGATGAAAACAAAACATTTAAAATTGAAAACATATTGGCTAGAAAAAAAGTGGGTCGGAAAAAGCATGTGCTAGTGAAATGGCTAGGATGGCCCGACAGCTTTAATTCGTGGATTCCAGAAAAAGACATCGTTGAGGCGTAATTAACTCAGATGACGCAGCTCTACACACATTCATTCAACACTGAGCATAGACGGAGAAAGCATGAATAAAAAGAACAACAACAATGCAGGCTTCTATGTAAGCCTCTTCTCGAATGCTTCGGCGCATGTTTACCCGGGTAATAAGATATCTAATTTTAGAACAAAGCTAGCAAAACCTATCGTTTTGGATCAGCCGTATGAGGTTGCTGTTATAGAGATACAGTACCCACGCATATGGATGTCTTTTCCACAATCAGATTCGCAAGTGGAAATTCATGACCCAGTCAAAGATGGAACCATCGCCGTAACCATGATCGAACTGTCTGTGGGTCATTATGCATCTGTGGAACAGATAATAAAAGAATTTAATTTTAAATGTCAGCAGTACCAAACCACTGGAGACCTTAAAATGCAATACAACACAGTTACTAACCATGCCTGTGTTATGGGACCTAGGGGCACTATTCTCACATTTAGAGGGAGACTGGCGGAAATCCTAGGATTCGAAACAGGAGAGCCGTTTGTACTTCATTATAAAAACACATATGCCCCGCACCCCGCAGACATATACGGGGGAAAATATAACATCTTTATTTATGCAGATATCGTTGATTACCAGCTTGTGGGTGACGCCCACGCGAGGCTATTAAGAGCTATAAATATCACGGACGATGACCGCCGCTTGCCTATTCTACAATTTGACAGCCCACACTACACACCTGTGTCAAAGACATTGATCGACGACATAGAAATTGATTTGAAAGACGATCGAAATCAACACATACCCTTTTTATACGGCAAGGTGTTTGTCAAGTTACACTTCCGACCGATAACCCACCATTTTTGAAAAAAAGGATGGCCGTCTACAACACTGATGACTCAAAATATGTAAAATACTACTTATCACAGGCTGGTGGAGAGCTCGGAGGGTATGTTGGGACCAGTACGCAATATGGGTCAGGGCTGGGTGGTTTGTTCCGCAGCTTGTTTAGATTTGCTGTACCACTGTTTAAAAAAGGAGTTAGCATAGTCAAACCACACCTAAAAACAGCCGCATCGGGCATAGTGTCTGATGTCATAACCAACATAACCAGACCCTCAACCACTAAGCAGGACGGTAGCGGATTGTATGTGTATACGCCCAGACCATCTAAGACCCCACCCCCAGGGCAACCGTTGTCTAAAAAGCGTAAAACCACAAAACCTAGCAGGAGAGCTAGCAAACGGACACCGCCACGCAGAGTGAAAAGACCCAGAACCAGTCGTTCTAAAACTGCAGCGTTTGACATATTCTAAATGGCACTGTTACACAGTCATTCTGGAGAATGTGTAAAAACAGAGCTGGACCTGTTTACTGTTCCCTACACACAGACTAGCATTGAGAAAAGTACATTTATCGAAATCCCACCTGTATCTGCAATCACTGATGGAGGGCCGATCGAGTTTTACATCTCATCGTCCGGTGAAGATTACCTGGATCTAAATGACTCATATATCTACACACGTGTGAGAATCACAAACGCTGATGGCTCAAACCTGGCTAGGGACGCTAATGTAGGATTTATTAATTATCCTGGATGCAGCATATTTAGTCAAGTTGATGTTAATTTGGGAGACCGGCTCATTAGTCAATCATCCAACACATATCCATACAGAGGTGTGATAGAATGTCTTATCAATTATAATAAGGACACTTTAGACACACAGTTCAGCACCGGGTTATTCTGTAAGGATACATCATCACACATGAATGACACATCTATAGAAGGAGAGAACCAGGGCCTGGTGACCAGAGGTGGCTACACAGCAAATAGCAGTATTGTTGAATTGATTGCACCAGTACATGCAGACCTATTTTTTCAAGAAAAACTGTTACTTAATGGAATCGACCTGTCACTGAAATTTGTGCGCTCTAAAGACGAATTTGCTCTCATGACAGCGGATGCCAATGCATACAGAGTTAAAATTGTCTCAGCCAGTCTCTTTGTCAAGAAAGTTAGTGTATCACCGACCGTCAGACTTGCACACAGCAAGGCATTGCACCATGCAAACGCAAAATACACGGTAGACAGAGTGTCTTTAAAGACCTTCTCCATACCTGCAGGGGCTAGAATATCAACAAATGACAATTTATTTATGGGTAGGATACCTAAATTTGTGATCATTGCATTTATAGACAATGAAGCATACACTGGCTCCTACCAGCGTAATCCATTTCATTTTGAAAACTGCGATATAGAATTTATGTCTTTATATGCTGATAGTCAGGCTTATCCTGCTAAACCATTCCAGCCCAATTTCCAGAGAAAACACTATACCAGAGAATTTTACCAGCTGATACAAACCACAGGAAGACATTTAAAGGACAGGTCCTTAGCTATTACGCGTGCGGACTTTGGTAACGGCTACACTTTATTCTGTTTCAATCTGGAAGCTGACGAAGGACATTCAGGGAATGTGTCGTTAATTAAAACAGGGAACGTGAGATTGGAAACCCGTTTCAGAAATCCACTACCCCGTACAGTGAACCTCTTGTGTTATTCGGTATTTGATTCAGTCATTGAAATATCTAACATGAGACAGGTGCTCTTGGACTACTATTGAGACAAAAACGGTCATGAACACTATAGAACTATCAGCCGTGATCGGCAGCATTATCAATAAAAACACACATTTCCTAGGCGTGTTAGCCTATGATCAGCTAACCACTGAACGGCTTCAAAGACTCCCTGCTATGAGTATTGTAAACACCCACCCTTCTACGATGCCCGGGGAACATTGGCTTGCTGTTTATATTTCGAGAGACAGACGCGGTTATTTTTTTGATAGTTTTGGTCACTCGTTAGACAGTTTTCCCCCAGCAATAAAGATGTTTCTTCTAAAAAACTGTTCCACTGTTTTATATTCAGGAAAACAAGTGCAGAACGACTTCTCCATCACATGCGGTCAACATTGTGTATTTTTTTTATATCATGTGCAAAATGGTGTATCTTATGAGCGTGTGCTTAACATGTATGGGTCTGATTTAATTTGTAATGATGCTATGGTGTGTCGATTTGTCAACAACATACAACCTGTTGCTGTATGCAGTGATTACGTGTGTGTGCAATGCGGATACTGACATGTACTAATGAGAATAATAAAAACAACATGAGAGCATGATAATCGAGTCAATGGTATTTATTATCAAATCTCGTATATAAATATATAGATTTACAACATACATTGTTTAAACATAAATAAAAGAAATCAAACATTAAGCCGTAATAAAAAAGAAAAACATATATTTAACAATAATAAAGACATAATATATTTAACAGTAATAAAATAAAACAAAACAAAACAATTTAGCAGCAATAAGTGAAAAAAAAACATTACAGTAGAAAAAACACCAAACAGCAAATATTTTTAGCAGAAAAACAATTTCAGGTGCAATAAGAAAAAACCTGAATTCAAAAATCCAACCACTCTACAGGACCCCCCTTTAATTTGTTTTTTTTATTCTTTATTTTTTTTAGTGTACTATGTCGCAGCGGTCCACCAGGGGTGATCTTTTTTGGTGTGTGTTTTAAAAAACCAGGGTCTTCAGACAGTGTGTGATCGGTTTTATACATGGCGACGGTCTTACGTATGCCTGTGTTAGATATGGCTGATAACGGTACGTTTAAATCTGAGACAGCTTTTAAAAACTCTGTCCAGCCGATAGGTCTCAAACCCTCAGAGGGTGCGTGTGTGGTTGTGACGCCTTTAATTAGATCATAAATGTGTGAACCAGGGATGGTGTGTTTATCAACAACAATTTCGCCTTTGTCGTTGTAAGAGATCAAGTGTGGCGAACGGCTCACCGCTGATAGAATAAGTTCTGCATTCCTCCTACACCTTTTAGGTATGTATGTTAAAACATTCTCCGCAACAAGATCCCTCACCCCTGCATCACCATGAACAGGCGATGTGTCCGTCGACTGGGGTTGCACATCCCTGTTAAATTGTTCAGGTAATGATAAAGACAATACATTCTTTTCACGGGCACCTTGTCTCACAAGGGTAAGGTATCTTTGGAGAATATCGCTGTATTTTTTAGCCTTCTCATACACATCTATGTCAGAATCTTGTAACACTTGTAACATCTCCTTGTCCAACTCGTTCTGAGACTGTTGTCTGATGCTGTCTGTTTGCTGCTGCTGCTGCTGCTGCTGTTGCTTTATTAAGTCCAACTGGTGTTGGGGTACCAAAAACATCTTTTGCACATGTTCCATTTTCACCTGTTTGCTATCAGACTGGTTATGAAAGGGATTGCAGCCCCTAATAGCGGCAGTAAAAACCCTCCAGATTGGTTGATTGTCTTTCTCTTTTTCAAAGTTTTTATTTTTTTGTCTGCAATCAGTCTGATTATTGATTTTTTCTTTTTCAGCTGTTTGTACTGCTGATTGGTCAGTGGTATGTTACCATGCAATACATTAAAGGCTATCTCACACAGCGCATTGATAAAATCTAAGTTTGAATTACTAATAATAACTCTGCGTAGAGTAGGAGGAGCCCTGTATATCATCTCCAACAGAGACAGATTCCTCCGCATGCGTGATGACATCCTTTCACCTCTTTGCTGATTTTTGTTTTGGAATGTAAACAACCGGACGCTCTGATAGTAAATTTGTTCTGAGTCTTAAATAGTCCGGGGTCTTAGCTTTATAGTCTATTAAAAGATACCCGTATGTTGTGGATGTGGCATCATTAAACGCTTCTATAAAATATTTAGTATTACCCGGAAACATTTGCCTACCTAAAAGCATAACCTGATATTTATCTCTCGGATTTTTAAACAATATTAGATAGTTAGTGTTCAAGGAAATGGTTCTACTGGATTTTCCTTGAATAAACAAATTCTGAACTAGATATATACAACTCAAATTCCTATGATGCACATACTTTGTGAACACATTTTGAACTTCTAAATTGTTAGCTGCATCGTTCATTACATCGTCTATAATTAACAAATTGTTCTTTTCTGCAGGAAGAAGGGTGTCATCAGCAAGAGATTCGGGTATACCGTTAACAAAGTTTATGTCTCTTATCTTAAGAAGCTGGTCATATAATGGCTGCCAGCATGAGTATATATATACAATATTGTCAATGCTGCATGATATAATCCGGGAAGAATTTTCAATTATGCTTTTAACAAAAAAAGTCTTGCCGCAGTTACTGGGACCGCTGACCACCATACTGAACGGGTGCTGCAACCGGGCGTCAAACCCCTGTTCTAATTTAAAATCCATAAGGTACGGTTGTATAGTCTGGGAGCACACGGCGCTTATTGTAAACAACTTTAACTTTTTTCACAATGGTTTTATTCTTCAAATGAAGCTTCTTTTTATCGCGTCTGATGCTATCAGACACGGCAACTAGGTGTGCGTCTGATGTCTGATTGGTTACAAACTTGTGGACTAAACCTTTCAAGGATTCATGGGTGACAACTTTTGAGTTTAGTGCGTTCAGTGTCACGCCTTTACATTTGACCTGGGTCTTGCCCAACGATGTGTGATACGCGTAGCATTTTGGCCCACCGGAAACAAATTCCGCTATGTAATCCTCCACACCACCCTCTCCACAGTCTAATTCGCTTGTGAGATCCCCCAGAAACGGACCTAGAGGAGGCATCCACTCGCCAGGGCGTGCCGTGAAAATGACACTGTCCGTGTCACAATACAGCACGCGCTGCTGCAAGTTGTCTAGCAAATCATACAGCATGAGTCTGGCGTGTGCAGTGGTCATGGCCCCGACAAAAACATTAACGTCCTTAACACGGGAAGCTCTACCATCAGCATGCCGCCACTGCACCATTGCGACGTTGTCAGAGATGAAACAAAACTGACGCACGTCGTACTGGTCGCTAAACATTAGCTGGCTAAATCTGGAAGGGTCTGTAATGAGCTCAGATGATGCCATATTTGACCTCATGCTGAAACGACCCCATAACGAGTTTAGCAACAGCTTGTTACAGTTACGAACAGCTTTATTTACACAAATCTTGGATGGGTCTAGCATTATTCCCTCCTTCTCATAATACTCGTCTATGTACTTCTTCTGTTCGTCAGGTGTCTTGACGTGTTCAGGATACCCCGAGGCCTCCTGTTTGAGTTTTAGGAAGGCTTTCACATAGTCTTTAAACAATGTGTCGGTCTTATTGGGGAAATGCCACACCTCATCAATAGCAAGAACCCTGTATCCCTTCTCAACAGCTTTTTCAAGCTCAAATGAGACCCAAGTGCCTTTCAATACCCGCTCACTGTCCCTGTGCCCACATGCAGTATGCTGGTTTTGGTCTTCAGCACACATGCTGCAGAGTGGAAACATCAGTTTTCCGTGGCACCTGTAGGGAAGGACGGGGTGAAAAAGACCCTTAGGGGGGAGCACTGTGCATTTAACAAAGCCGAAATAATTTTCTAGCTTGTCAAAGTTGGTGTAAATGACTTGAGGGTGTCCTACAGGATAGTCTTTTTTAGACTGCACTGTGGGATAGAGACTGGTGAAGTCGTAGTAAATATTTTTTCATCACAACCAGTCTTGTGGTACAGCTTTATAGCATTTGTGCGACCTCCAAAAAGAGCGTCTCGGGGATTCATGCGTTCTGGCTTTCTGTATGTGTGCATGAAAGCCACAACTGTAGGGTCTGTCTGCTTCAAGCCAGCCCATTCACATTCCCACATCACTATTACGTTCACACTGTGTTGTGATCTCAGTGCATCAACTTTGTCACAAAACATGCGATGCAGCAGTCCATAGGATGCTTTGCTGACAGGATTAACTTCGCTCTCGGGGTAACATTTAACACAGCCGTGGTGAAAACATCCTGCAAATTCATAAGCTGTATTACTTGTGGGGTCAAAACCGTCCACAAAATACGGTCCAACCCTCTGTTCGCCTCCTCTGAGAGCATGTTTTACCACTTTGTTGGTGGTGTGGGACACGTATTGAAGCCATTCGATAGAGACGTTAGAAAACGTCTTATTCTGCTCAACGTATGCCCCGTCATACGTGAGAGCGAGCGTGTCTCTAGGCAGAAACAGCGTTTTATACACACCCATACTAAATGCAGCCAAGGTGGTATACATGAATGGATCAACTTGTGTACAACCCAGTAACGTGTCACGATAAATGCTGCATGCTTTACGCAGGACATCAACATCGTTAACACAGTAACGCCTGAGTTCAGCCTGAAAATCAAAGGGATTCTGTGAGGCAACCTGGTACCATTCCATGAATCGCACCTTATCGCTTTCAGACATGTACTCATAGCCGTAGAAGGAGGGGTCTGGGTACGGGCCCACATAATGCTCATTATCCCTCGTATTAAACCTGTGTGGGAAATGGCCCTTCTGCAGGTCTTGAAAACCTAAAGCAGAGGGTATTTTGGCAAGGCCCATGGGCAAAAAGCTGAACGAATCAATCCATCGCTGGTCATAGTCCCTGTCATACATCAAAATCACACGGCTGCCGCTCATTATGACACTAGGTGTTATGCACTGTCTGACAAAGTACTCGAGGAGTATGTAGTTGTCAAAGCCAGATGCATTATGTGCTATGAAAGTGTACCCACGAAACCTTGGGCGTCTGTAATGTTGCACAAACGCCTCCACACACTTTAATGTGTTAAATGTGAACTTATTGCCCTTCAGATCAGACGCACACACAAAGTTAGCCTCGTGTTTACCGTTGTGGTACCTAGTCTCGAAATCATATAAAATGTATTTATCGGTAGGCTTCTGTTTTTCAACAGGCTGTATGAAACACTGATGGTCGGAGTCTCCGGTTAATTTAGGCTCGCGGCAGTGCTCGCATCTAGGCTGGGCACATCTGTGTGGCGATTTCTTGGATTCTTTATATGTGGTGCCACAGTGCATGCAATGTTTCATATTATCACAGGGGATCATGTTGTGTTTTAATTCTGGTAATTTGTGTTGCTGGTAACAGTGTTGTGATTTGCAGATGCGGTTACAGTCGCTGCATTTCACTGTGGGACCCCTGTGGTGTTGACAGAGTGTATAACATGTGTTACATCTATGTTTACAGGAATGATGTAATGGTGAATTATATGTACTGTAACAGAAATTACACACATAGGATGCACCAAGAAAAGCGGTTGGGTTTAAAATCATGTGGTAATGTTGATTATGGAGATACATCATCAACGTGTTTGTGTTTGGCTCTTCATGTGTGAAAAAACATTCCAGGCGTTTACGCCCTTCTGTGTGGTAATAGATTACAATCTTAATGTTGAAGTGCTTCTCAAATTTACTGACATCTGTGAATGATACTTGCTGCTTGTCGCATAGACCTACTTCAGCATGCATCCGTTTAGCTGTAGCGAGTTTTTCTAGCTCAGAGGCTGATGAGTTTAATGAATGTGCTATACATAGGGAGAAGCACAAATTGTTGTGTGTGTTGTTTGGTGTGTATAAATGTCTGCCTTTCTTTGAGAGAATCTCATCATAAGGGATTTGTGCCAGTCTTAAGCGAGCCCCACCACTACTGTTCTGAGCTACCGTGACAATAAACTCTAATTCATCATCACCGATAGATTCATCATTACTCTGCATAACTTGTGCAATTCGATCGAGAAACAGCTCCGGATCATACCGATCATCAGCGTTTAAAACAGCCTGAACATCTGAAGCCAGCGAGGGGCCACGCAGGACTACGTTTAGAACGCTGCCCTGTTGAGATCCAGCCACAGCTCGGTCTACCACATTGGCTAAGCACTCGCGCACTCGCGCAGGTACTTGTTCTGGATGATCAAGACTTATACCCCTAAAATCAAGGCGCTCACGCAATTCGCGAGCATTAAAATTAGGTATCTCTCTAATGTGTGGCTGGGAGCGCCTGCCAGATCCAGATTGCACAACGGGCTCAATCACGATAGTATCACTTTGTGAGAAATTTACAATGACTGAGGGGGTGTGTGGTGTTGCAGCGGTGCCCGGACACGCATGTGCGTCTGTAGTACTAGTAGAAGCGGTAACAGACTCAATAACAGCAGCAGCAGCAGCAGCAATACGGTTAGCATCAGTAACAACAGTGGTCCGAGCATCACCTGATGTACTACCACTATTATTAACAACAACAATAGACCCATCAGCAATAGCAGGCGTAGGAACAGTCTGACGAGGATGTGTATCAGATGAGGCTGATGCAGGCACACTATTAAGTCTAGCTATAATATTGTCTAATTTGTTATCTGTTTCTTCAGCCCACTGCATAAAAGCCTCTAAGTCAAAACATCTAACAGGACTGGAGGTTCCGTTATTATGTTTAAATAATTTATTTGGAGGGTCCATGGTCTGGATTTTAAAAGTCAGGGACTTGAAATTTTGCTGCAGATGATGTCTAATGTACTACACACTTTTTTTATGAATTTGATAAACTGTTGGTTTTGTATCTGTGCTTCTTGGTGGTATTGATTGAGTCTAGCTTCAATCAAACAGAATTTATCAACTCATATAGAGTTGATAGTCATATAGCTTCATTAAGCTATATGACTCTGTTCAACAGGTTGAGCGTCTGAAACCTTCATGTAAGCATCATACGCCGCTGATATTTGAGAGTCTGTTATACCGTCGTCTTCAAAATCTACGTGTGAATCAATGCTATTTCTGACACATTCTGGTGGGGTGGGTATATGAACAAGATCGAAATCTGATATACTGTATTCAAAAACATCAGAGAAATCACGAGGCAAGCACTCACTCGGGGGTGTTGCAGGACCGCTGATGAAGATCGCTTCTGATTCTCCACTGTTGCACAAAGCTCCAGGTTTTTGTTGTTCTGGGAGGTCGATACTGCTTAAACATTCCAAAAACGTCTGGAGTACGGTGTCCTGATCATTATGTGGAGGGGTACTGTGCTGCAGTCTGTGAAGATAGATATGTGTTAAAACATTTATACAAGCACCCATTTCAAACAGAATAAGCGTGTCTCCCTCTCTATCTCTTTTTATCTAATTTATATATATACCTTGTAGTGTGCGTTATTCCTGACGGCCCTGGTTCTCCGCACATAAGGTTCTCTGGCGTGGCTCTGTATGTGTAAAACGGTCGGTTTTAGAACATTTGGAATTGTTTAAACCCATTTGCTGTTTTTTAAATACACAATTATACACCCCGTTGTATACATACCTTTTGTAAGGATGGGCTCTGTGGTCGCGGTGTCTGAATGTTTTCCTGCTCAGTTTGTTAACCCTGGAACAAATCAAAGAAAAACTCTGTTATTATATAATTTAAAACAATCGCAAGCTTAAAACATACATACGATTAAAAATCGCGTAATTCTGTACACACCTTGTGCCTGTTAGAGATGTTGTTCCATCTTTAAAATCCCCCGTTTCTAAAGAAAAGGGTGCTGTGCCGTTCTCCCGAACTCCTGAAAATTAAGCTTTTGTTTTAGGAAAAAGATAGTTTGAATATCCTATAATATGTTAACATAACACTTTTAAAAATACAATAATAGGTTTTGTTTTACTTACCGCTTAAGATGTCCATGTTATAAAGAACGATGATAGTTTTGATGGTCTCAAAGAAAGTGATGTTGTCGCGACGAATGCTGAGTTCACCCTGAGCTTCGCATAGGTCTCGGTTAAATACCTTCTCCAGGAACAATGCCAGTACACAACTGCTTCACACCTTAAGTTCACACTCCCATGCTACTTCCCAGAGTTCTCGAAGAGACAAAAGACACCTAGTCTGGAGGTCCTGTTTCCCACCATCAACCTTACTACACCCCACCCTCCCCCTACCATTTGTCTAGACAGGTTTGCCTTAGTTCAACATTGCGAAATCCCGATTTTTAAATAAAATGATCGCATCAACCCTGTAAAGAAAACTAGTTAAATTAAATAAAACGCTTGTGAACATGCCGACATTACCCATTCGGAAGAAATTCCCACTTGTGCCGTTTTCAAAATAAATTGCATGCATCGCAGCAAGCTGAGATATTGTCAGATTTATAAAATTAGTCTAGCCTCAGTACACAACTGCTTCACACCTTAAGGTTCACACTCCCAAGCTACTTCCCAGAGTTCTCGAAGAGACAAAAGTCTTAGTTCAACATTGCGAAATCCCGATTTTTAAATAAAATGATCGCATCAACCCTGGAAAGAAAACTAGTTAAATTAAATAAAACGCTTGTGAACATGCCGACATTACCCATTCGGAAGAAATTCCCACTTGTGCCGTTTTCAAAATAAATTGCATGCATCGCAGCAAGCTGAGATATTGTCAGATTTATAAAATTAGTCTAGCCTCAGTACACAACTGCTTCACACCTTAAGGTTCACACTCCCCAAGCTACTTCCCAGAGTTCTCGAAGAGACAAAAGACACCTAGTCTGGAGGTCCTGTTTCCTCAATGTCTGGGAGGTGTGGGGTGGGAGGTGTGGGGTGGGGGGTGAGGGGGGTGGGGGGGGGGGGGGGGCAAAAAAAGTGCAGGTGTATTACTACTCTTGCTAAACAAAGACAAAGAAAACAGTTTTTCACCTCTACCCCAGAAACTAATCAAATGTCTGTGTCAGTAAGCGTGCAAACTGTAAAAAAACTGTTGGTACAAGTGAACCTTCATGTTATCTGTGTCTAGAAGCATTTTGTTTTTACATTGACCCTTTACTTATTCTGCTAATAAAATCAAAGAGAAAACAAAACAAGCATTTTCAATCAATTAAGTTTAAGCATAAAAGCAATTACTTATGAGTAAGTTTTATTGTAGCTAAATTATCAAACACCCAGAAAATCATAACATGATCACAAAACCCCTTATTTCAAATTAAACCCAAAATCACCCCTTCTTGGCACACTCCGTGTGTCACTAAAGACCAGCTACTGAAACTCAAAATACTGAAAACACTTCACCACCTCTTATAAAATGAATAGAAAAGGCTTAGTCAAATTATTTCTCTAAAACCCTCAGCAATTCTCCCCTTGGGTACATTTGCTCTGGGCCTCCAAACCTGTGTTTAGGAATAAAATCAGTTTAATCATCATGTTAAATCTTTTAAACCCCTGGCTCCATTCAGAGCTGCCTAGAAACAACACCTGTGTGTTAACACTAACTTCATTTTCTGTTTGTGTGTTCGATTTTGTATATGTTTCTTTTTGCAGTGTTTCAGACTCCTTCACAATTTTCCCACTTAAGCAGTCAGTTTTCTCTTTCCCAAGTTTGCTAACCAAAGTTTTGATTTCCCACCTTAAATAACAGCATCCCTTGTCTTCAAACAGGAGTTAGAGCTCGCTTGTCAGGTTTAGTGACGCATGTCAGTCTGTTTGGCGCCCTGGGCGAACACACCCTCTGGCGCCCCCCCTCCCCCACCACACACACACACACACACACACACACACACACACACACACACACACACACACATATTAAGGATTGTCCATTGACATAAAACTGTTGTCGGAACCATACTGAATTTCACCAGAGAAACACACACACACACATGAAGAGAGAGAGAGTATGCATAGTATGCAAACGGCTACCAAACAGCCATCATAATTCATCATACAATGAGAACAGGACAAATCAACAATTGATAATGACTAATTAATATTAAAATCTGTAACATAATGTTTGGAGTTTAGTCTGTTACTATTTTTACCATTTCTTCTTGGAGCAACTGTAATCCACGTTATTTCCTTAGGGATTAATAAAGTATTCTGATTCTGATTGTTTCAGGATACATGACCTGCCAATGACACATCTGCTTACCTGTATCTTTTGCTCGTTTCTCCTCCTCTTCTTTTCTCTTTTTTCTAAACTGAGCACCTGATGGCTTTGAACTTTTCTTGTCCATCTTCCATTGGTTTTAATTTTGCACTCCAGTATGAACAAAAATCCCCCAACCCGAGAATCGCCACAACATAACCTAACAGACCTACACCTTAGTTCACAGATTCACTTTGTCTAAGGTGTATTTCTGGGATTTCACACAACCCAGGATTCAAATCATGAATACACAATGGGCTTGGATTTACAACATTATGAATGAAATGTGCTCTATTTGGATAGAAATAATATTATTTCTATTTAAATCATCAAACTGTAAAATATAAATTTTAAATTGTTATTGATCCCTTTTCCCCTGGTCCTAAAGTGTATATTTATTTTCTTACTCTTCTTATATATATTGTTTGTTTACTTGCACTGCTGTAACTGGAGCCTCATCGTCTTGTCTCTCTATATTCTGTACTGTATGTAGCGGAGATGACAATGAAGTTTTATTTTGACTTCAGCAGCAAGGAGGCGCACCGAGGGCTCTCGCGCTCACTTTTCGCGTACAGAATTTCAAAAAAACATTGGTGCAAATGATAAGTCTGTATCATAATGTCTGGTGTTTTCGTGTTTGTTGGTTTGTTTTTATTTTGCGAGTTGGTTAATTGATGCTGCTCCAGCCAGAGAATCCCCCACCACCCCGCCCTCTCCTCCCTGTGCCGCAAGCAGCAGGCGCACCTCGCAAACGGAGGGCGCCCTTACTCCTAGCAAATGGCGATAGAAAACCGATCGGTGCCTATGCCATTCCCAGTATGCGCTGGCATGACGTCGGGGCAGCATGAATACGAGCAATTTTTTTTTCTTTGCCGCCCCGGGCAACCGCCCGTGTCGCCCGTATCAAAAACCACTACTGCATGTAACAATTTGTATATGTGTGTTTTCTATTCATTAATGTACTGGTTAGTCAATTTCTCTCTTTTTCTTTTAATCTTTATTTTTAACCTTTTTTTTCTAACCTCTTTGTTGTGATGTGGTGAACCTTTCTAAACCTTCATGAGTTCAGTCTCCACCTTCAATCCAATTTTCCCATATGCATTCACTATATAATGTCCAGGTTCACCTCTGTTCTCACAGTTTCCTGTGTGGCCTCGCAAATCAACACAGGCCCAAATCAGCTCTTTCTTCTCTCCATTGCTTCTCTCTTAATCTTTTCAGTCTTTTCTTTGAGGATTACTCCAAGCATGGCAAATATGAAACTCCAGTACTGTCCAGTGCTTTCACACAGTTATTTATCCCACTGTTCTCCACAGCCTGTAATTCACAGGGCATGTTCCATCACATGATTTCTTACTTGCTACTGCTGGAGTCTTATAGTTTAGTTGCACTATCTTTTGCTTGCTGTTAATTCTTCAAGTACACGGTGTTCTGTCTTTCTTCTGTCTTCATCAGGAGATTGACTGTCCTTTAAGCTTCTTCTCAGGATAAGGAGACAATGAGAGGTGAAGCTGTCAAATTTTAAGCCAAAGCCTGGCCTTTTTTCCTCCCAATTCTGTTAATCTATGCTTTTGCCACTGTACTCACGTTTTCAGGTTGAGAAGAGTGCACCTAAGTCTCTCTCTGGACCCACACTACGCGCATCAGCCAGTGTCCTTTTATGAGCATGCAAGTTGTCACACACGCAGCTTCCTGTCACACACACACAGCCACAGAGACTCATGTTTTTCTGTTTCTCTCCTTCCTGTTTCTACAGGCTAATCGAACTCTTGTTTTTTGTTTTTTTTTCGGAGGGGGGGGGGGGGGGGTTGTATTTACTGTCTATATTTACAGTCTATAAACCCTCTGTAATTCTGCTAAGTCTTGATCTAAAAACAATGCACCCTTATTACACGCACACACACTTCAATATACTAAGCTCTTTCATTTGCCAGGATTCACATCAAAATCTTCAGCGTGCTCAGCAAAGCTCTTTCAGACATCAGGACAATTAACAATTTTCCACACATATCACCATTCTTTCAGCTCAGTTTTGTAGCATCATCCACGCAATACTTTCATCATCGTCTCACACACACACCGCCTTTTCTCTCAAAACAATGTACATCTTTAATCATTCATCCAAATAACAATTTTACACTTCACTTATACATTCACACATTTATATATAACAAAAGACTGCCACTGACTGCCAAGATAAATTATTTCCATTACCATATCACATCTTCACTTCATGTTCAAAACCTTAGTACCGGTACACCTAACTTTTCGACTATTTTAAAAGCCTCTAAGCCCAGGTTCGCCCACCTTGCTGGTCAATTACAGCTGTCATCTGTCCGGTACAGCGGCCCAATCTCTAAGCGCTATATTAATTTATAAGCGCTTCCCGCAGCTCGACAGGAAGCCCCACTTATAGGCGTATAAACTTACGCCTTAAAGCTTTACTTAAGGCTCACTTGTCAGCTACGTTGAAATGGTCATGCCCGAGGCCCCGCCCCTGTCGGTCATAAAGCGCAGTACGGAAGTGGTCAATGGCCACTTGGTTTTTAACGGGTGCCCGAAGTTCCGCGGTTACCAACCGGGCTAACTGGATATCGCCAGGGATGACCATGTGTCCACGATCACCAGTCGCTGCCACACTCCTAGGAATTGCCGTTCCCGTCCTAAGTAATTTAAATCATTTTAAAAGCATCACTGTGGACTCTAACCACCAGTTTATTATCTGATGCCCGAGTCCAACTCTGCTAATCAATACAGGGATAAATCCATCCCTTAACCAAATATCCTAACCTAAACTCTTTTTCTTGGCTGACGTAACAAACACACATATCCCACCAACTTCAAACATGCGTCGCAACAATTAAAAATCGACCCCAATATTAACAACAATGTGCTTTCATCAAATAGCCCCCCTCACTATTCAACAAGCTGGGGAGGACAATATAATCTTGTCCAGGGTAACACCAAGTTACCCTGGACTTTTTTTTAGGACAATTAACAATTTTCCACGTATAAATATATAGATTATATATTTATACGTATGTATGTATATTTGTGTGTGTATGTTTTGTGGGTTTACATAAAACATTTAAATTCTGTGCAACAGTTGTGTGGCAATTCACAAGTCAGACACAACCCCAATAACTGTTTGCACATAGTCCATAACCCCTCCCTCCCCTTTTGAAAAGTTCCTCTTTTGTTGATAGCTACATAGATAGCTTGATAGATGTATCATACAGGTTCTTCTTGACTTAGGCTATGTCCACACGTACACGGGTATTTTTGAAAACTGAGATTTTCCGTTTTCGTTTTAAAAAATAATTCCGTCCACACGTAAAGGCAGAAATGAAGGAAAACGCTGCTAGGAACATGCCAAAGCAGCAGGTGGCGCTATATCAGAAGTCTAGAAGCCTCGGTGGGAAATAGTAAACAAAGCTGGGGCATAGAAGCAGAACTAAGTCGTATGTGTGGAGGGACAGTAACTGTCTGTGTATATGTAAGCATTTAAACACTGCAGAGAGGACAATTAACAGTAACAGAATTGTAGAAATTCTGTTTCCCAAATGTATTCTTCTCTCACTATATGTGTGTGTGTGTATATGTGTATATATATGTATGTATATATATGTATGTATATATATATATATATATATATATATATATGTGCTGAGTATAACCTGGAAATCCCGGAGTCAAAATGGGAGATGCCCCCAAGGGTGATGGAGAATGACCGAGCTAAGATCCCTAAGATCCTGTGGGACTTCCAGATACAGACGGACAAAATGGTGGTGGCCAACCAACCGGACATGGTGGTGGTAGACAAGTATTAGAAGACGGCCGTAGTGATCGATGTAGCGGTTCCGAATGACAGCAACATCAGGAAGAAGGTACACGAGAAGCTCAAGAAATACCAAGGGCTCAGAGAAGAGCTCGAGAAGATGTGGAGGGTGAAGGTGACGGTGGTCCCAGTGGTAATCGGAGCACTAGGTGCAGTGACTCCCAAGCTAGGCGAGTGGCTCCAGCAGATTCCGGGAAAAACATCAGAGATCTCTGTCCAGAAGAGCGCAGTCCTAGGAACAGCTAAGATACTGCGCAGGACCCTCAAGCTCCCAGGCCTCTGGTAGAGGACCCGAGCTTGAAGGATTGACCGCCCACAGGGGCGAGTGGGGAATTTTTTAAAATTATATATGTATATATATATATATTAGACATGATATTTTAGGTTATTCATCAGCAACAGAGATAGGCTAATACAACAATGGCATAAGTAATTCATGCAAATACACCAACTGACAGACTCTGAAAGTATTTTAAGTTCTGTGTGTCCTTTCCGTTGGCTGTCATGCTATTTAATTCAACGTGATGTGCTCATAATATAGCAGCTGGTTGATGCTGGTAAATGCTATCTGTGCAAATACCATAAATACAAGAGGACATTAAACCTTCTATGTTTATCTGATTTTTCTGCCTTCCAGTGCAGTGCTCTTAATATGTTGCAAACTTTAAATAATTTTAATTAAAGAGTTATCATTTCTGTTACTGTTTTCTTAAAGGCTTAGTGCTAATTTTCACATTCGCTCACATTGTATTTCTTCACAGATTGGAACTCCATCAAGATGTATTTCAAAAGGGGAAAATGCAGAGTGCACATTTCCACACTACTGAATATCACAGCAATTGTTTTGGTCTCCATCCTTTTATGGAATTTATCTGGATATACCTTCTGTCATCAGGAGTCAAGACTTTGTGCCTGTCACAAATGTCTAACAGACAGTGATCCTTGGTTTAATTACATCATTAGTGAATCTCCTAAACCTTTTATGTCACAGAAACATAAACCCTCGGAGGAAGATTTCAACTGGTGGAAGGTAAATAATGAAAACATATTACAATAAAACTTTGTCCAACTGTGGCTATGTTAAAGTTATTTTAACTGCCCATCCCTTGTTTATTTTATGACACCTGTGTTTACTGGTACAGCAAAAGTAGTATATTCAAGTCTGTGCAACCTCCACCCAAAAAACAAACTACACTAATTAGATACGTTTAAAAAACCTTGTTTTACACTTATCTTCTTTTCTTTTATGTATACTCAACTCTTTATCCTCGCAACCCGTATTTCTAACTGGCTGAAGAATTGTAAAATACAATTACTTATATAGATATCTTTAAAATGACAAAAGAAAAAAAACGAAGTTTCACCACTCATCTGAGAAGCTTCTTCAGTTCTAAGAGCAACTGGTGGAGAGTCCCAGATTTTAATCCTATTGGAAGTATCCAATTGGAGGGATAATAGGTACTTTGTATCAAACTAGTCATTTATGACCCGCCGTCAAATGATGTATGACAGAAGAAGTAATAAAGGAAGTAATAAAGGTTTACAACAGTCATAATTTTTATGAATATCATAAAATTATATAATAAACAATATAAATAATCACCACACTTCCATATAATCATGGAAGTATGGTGGAAGTTTGGTGATATAATAGGATGATGAATAGGATGTTTGGATTTTAAAGCCAAAATGTTTACTTTTTTAACAAAAAAATTACATCCTTTTTAGACAACTGTTTTTGGGGACCCGTGCGTGTGTGTGTGTATGTGTGTGTGTGTGCGCGTGCGTGCGTGTGTGTGTAAAAACGTGTTAAAAGGATCTCTTCACAGCCCCCCTCACCCTGTTTTCAATTGAGAAGAAATGTTACATGGAGATGCTCCATGTTTCAGCCATAACTGAAGAGTCCATGCCTGGAAATGGCTTGCATTACCTGGATTTAATTGACACACAACTGAGTTTAAGATTGAAAATAATGAACAGTGATGACTCTGATCTGGCCCCTGATGCCCTGGTTGTTGTTATCAATTATCCTTTAAATACCATTTTCGCACAGTGTGAGGTTACTCTGGGTAACAGGTTGATATCCCAAGCCAGTTCAACTCATCCCTACAGGCAGTGGCGGTCCTAGCCTGATTGGCGACTGGGCGAACACTCCCTCTGGAGACTCCCCCCCCCCCCCCCCCCCCCGCTCTCACGGTTCGGATCACGGTTTTAAGTCACGGATCAGATCAATTTTCAGATCAGCAAAAAAGAAAAAAGACAAAAATTGAACATTTACTTATTGAAGTATTTTTTGCGTGCTAAAAACATTCAACTCAAGACTCATTCCACGCAATTATTAAAAAAAAAATGATACAGTATAGGGCTTTGTTTCTACCACTCAATTCAATTCAATTCTATTTTATTTATAAAGCGCCAAATTACAACAACAGTCGCCTCAAGGCGCTTTATATTGTATGGTAGACCCTACAATATTACATGCCGCTCATTATATCGCACTCCGCTGTGATATAATGAGCTGTCACGGTCACGTAGCTCTCCGTTGCCCTGGAGGTCCACCCATTTGTAGTAGTTAGAGCAACAAAAGATGCCTGGGACAGTTCAGCCATAACTTAAATCTTTTCCTGCTCATACATGCTTGGAACGATCTTGCCACTAAAGTGGACGTGCAACGGGATATCACTGCGTGGCTCAAGCACGTTCATCATAGTTTAAACCCCTTGTTTTGCACAACGTCTGCAGCTATACACCCCAATAGCTTCTGTAATAGCTTTAGCCCGGTCGTACTGGGCAGCAAAGGGCTGCTTAAATACTGCAAACTCCTCTGCTGGCACTGGCCATAACTATTGCTTGACAGACCCACCACGCGCACCATACGCATACTTTTTTTCTTCTTTTTCGAATCTTCGGATCACGTGCGTACCGAACCGTGGAGTGGGATCGGTTCGGATTACGGATCAACCGTGATCCGTTGCACAACTAATGAACACCCATTTCCCAACCAGAGAATCACTACAATACCACCTAATAAACCAGGCATGTCCAAAGTCCGTCAGATTTCAAGTGGCCCACAGTTTCAGTCTAATTATGTATAATTTATGGCTCACTTTCTAAGTCTGAATAAATAAATCATGACTTTAAAGGTGTAATTCCTTTTTTCACCACATGGTGGCAGCACATTTTTTCCCCGCTACTTGCACCTGTGCTGCGAGCCCTTCTCTGCTCTTTACTGCCATGGCGACTGTACAAAAAAAGAGAAAGGTTGATGGTGAGAGCCGCAGCTTTCAGGAGCAGTGGGAATTGCATTTTTTTTTTTTTACTGAAATTCGAGGCAATTGTGTTTGCCTGATCTTCCAGTAGATGTGAAAAACTTTGGCTTCCTGAAAGGTCTTGTAAAAGTCAAGGGCAAAATTCACTTAAAAAAAACTGTTTCTGGGATCTCGCACAACCCAGGATTCAAATCATGAATACATCATGGGCTTGGATTTAGCCCTAAAGCGTATATTTATTTTCTAGCTCTTCTTATATTTATTGTTCGTTTACTTGCACAGTTGTAACTGGAGCCTCATCGTCTCGTCTCTCTATATACTGTACTGTATGTAGCGGAGATGAAAATAAAGTTTACTTTGACTTCAGCAGCGAGCAGGCGCACCAAGGGCTCTCACGCTCATTTTTCGCGTATAGAATTTCAAAAAAACATCAGTTCAAATAATAAGTCTGTATCATAATGTCTGGTGTTTTCGTGTTTGTTGGTTTGTTTTTATTTTGTTTTATTTTGCGAGTTGGTTATTAGATGCCGCTCAAGCAAGCCAGAGAATCCCCCGCTGCCCGGCCCTGTCCTCCCTGTGCTGCAAGTAGCAGGCGCACCTCGCAAACGGAGGGCGCCCTTACTTAGCCATCTGCCTCCAGCAGAGCTGTCCCTCGGACCCTCCAGCAGAGACAGGCGAAGGCTTAAGTGGCCCCTCGGACCCTACAGTGGAGATGAGCGAAGGCTGGACGGGTCCCTTGTACCCTCGAAGTGCCACTAAAGGCAGGGGTCCGACTGTGGTGAGGGGCATCAACGGTATTAGCACCACTTCCCATTTGAAGGCTGGACTGACGGGCCGAGCAGCAAAGCGGTAGTGGCTGGGTGAGTGGTAGTGCCCGGGGAGCAGAGGTGAAGCTCGTTCAGAATAAAATCCTGTGCAAGCGGATGAAGTGAGCTGAGCAATCAGGGGAGACCGGAAACTAATTGCTGTAGCCGATTAGCTATAGCTGTCCCCTTGTGCTAAAGGGACAGATTGATTAGCCGCTCCACGGAGTAGATGACGTCCATCTGGAGCTCCTCGGATGGATTAAATGCAGTGGGGTCCACGGTGGCTGGTTCGTACTGTCACGGCTCATGGGGCAAGCCATGTGGATTTTAATGAAGGACCCAAGATGCAGACAGCTTTCAGATGCAAGGGAGTTTCATTAGGGAAGTGAAATAAACAGAAATACAGTGCGCATGAAACAGAACCTGAGGATAACCTAAACTGGAGACAACTAATAACAACAGACCTAAAGGTGGTACCTAAAGTGTGTGAATGTGTGTGTGAATGGGTGGATGACTGGATGTATAAAGCACTTTGGGGTCCTTAGGGACTAGTAAAGCACTATACAAATACAGGCCATTTAAAGGGGAGATGCAGGGAGACTTGAGAAAACCACACAGGAAAACTATGTCTACTATGAGAGACCATCTTTGAACAGAGGCGGTGGCTCACGACACCAACTGTCTACCATCTATAATCCAGTTTTGAGATCCCTTCCCAGACACCTTAACGCCCACTCAGGAATGCACATGATAGGGTGGGGTTAGGCTTCACAATGAGCTCTTGGCTGATTGTGACCTACACCCGTTTTCACACCTTGGCTCGTGTGATTAGGTAGAGGATCAATAGGGGGTCCATGTCCCTCTTGGGGGACACTCCCACAGGGCTTAAATCTGGGACTCTCCACCATTTGACCCTAGAAATGAAGAAGCTTCTCGGATGAGAAGTGAAATGTTTTCAACCAACTCAAAGAAATCAAAGATGCTTTTCCCCCCCAAGCTCCTTAGACTACGATGACCTGGATGATTGAGAAACTTCACAGACATATCTTAATAATTAATAACACAAATGTGCATATGTTTGATCCTTGAAGACACTTAGAAATAGATGCTGGTGCTATCTATCTGAAATTGAATCAAACTGAATTGATTTCATGATTTTTAGAATATTGTGTTTCTGTGACAAAAGTCAGAAAGTTTGTTTTTTAACAATATTGTATGATTGGAATACTTAGAATCAGAACACTTTATTAATCCCTAAGGGAATTACACTATTGCGCACAGTTGCTCCAAGACAGTGCAGATATTTTGTCATTAGCAGGGATAATGTTAACTTATCTTTAACTTTATTGTTTTTTCTCAGCCCTTACAGAGGGAAAAACAAAACTTCACTGTCTACAATAAAACACTAGAACGTGTGTTTCAGACAATAACACCCATTGCAGATGTTGAAGAACCTCGCCCTGATCGCTGCAGGAGTTGTGCAGTGGTGGGGAATTCTGGAAATTTGAGAGGATCTCAGTATGGACCCCTGATTGATTTCCATGATATTGTGATAAGGTAATAATAACGAAGTGGGATGGACTCAAGCGCAGACAAGGCAGCTAGAATACAGTTCCGTTTATTACTATACAACACCAGGTGCAAATATATACAACTGAGAGGGTGGGGGGAATCCAGGTCACAGGGAAATCCGGGAAAGGAGCTCTTCACACACAAGGGACTTCACAAAAAACACAGCACACCAGCAGCCTGCACACCAAGGGTTCCAGGGAAACGGAATTCCTGTTTACAGACAACAAGTGATTAATCCAAAGGGTCAGCGATACGAAAAGGCAACACGAGACTAGTACTCTGGAGCTTACTACCGAGGTTACTCAATAGTCCAGCGATGAGATGTTTCCAGCCACTGCCTTAAGTACTGGATGAGTTTAGGCGACGAGCCACAGGTGTGTGATTAACTTCAGGTGCGAGGGCCAGGGGTGGGAGCCCGCAATGAGCTCCGCTCCGGTGAGACACAGCAAGCGTGAGAGAGGTAGATGTAAACAAGAAACATATGTAGCCCACCTGAGTCAGCCGGGCAGACACAGGGACCATGACACCTTCTCGCGTTAGACAAAACATCACATGTATAGGTTATCATTAACGACAGTTCAACAAGTTTCCGTGTTTAACAGCATTTTTCCCTATATGGTTGTCTGGCTCCTCCAGATGCTTCCTGTAGATCCCGGATCACTAGTTGCCAAGCAGAGACAAAGCAAGATGTCTTTCACCTTTACCCTAAAAATTATACTTCATGTCTATGTGTATGTAAGCATGTTAGGCATTCATTCACAGCATTCAAGTCATTTCATCAATATATCAGTTCAGACATAACTCTGAACGACGCTTTTAACCTTCATTAGACTGTATGCTTAACTCTATCATGAGCACAAATGCAATGTGTGTTAATAACATGATTGAAACTGTATATTTAATACATGGAATAAATGTTTAATCAAATGCCATTGCTCAAAGCTTAATAAAAGATAGAAAAGAATCAACATGATATAAAATGATATAAAATGATATAATCCCCACACATTATAACCATCATTACACAAAAACAAAACACAAAAGCTAATTTCAACAGCACTGTTCACTGACAAAACCTGAAAAGCCTAGATTCATGTCACAAAAAAATCTAAGTTTTGTTATGTTTTGTTATACATATAATGTGATGTAAATTACAATGTGTCTAAAATGCTAAATATGTAAACTTATATATCCCTCTGTACTATTTAGAGTCAACCGTGGGAGGACCAAAGGTTTTGAAAGAGATGTTGGAACTAAAACAACTTATCATGTCATGTATCCAGAAAGTTCTACTAGATTGGACAACACCACTCATCTTTTGTTTTTTCCATTCAAAACACCTGACTTTTTGTGGCTTCTGAAGTCATTAATTCCAGGGTAGGCCAAACATGGTTTCTGTCTTCACTTTAATTATATTTCAATTTCTTTTAAAACTTATGTTGCTAGAAACTGTACTGCAACTGTACTGGAATGGCATTATGAAATTTCAGATTTTAATAGCTTTGCAACGCAGTCTTAGCTAACTATAAGTAAAGGTGCAATCCAGGTTCGTCTGTTTGAACAAGCAAATTAAACAAGGTTCAAAATTTAGTTAAACCTTAAAGGTCTCAGATCGATGGTGTATATTTTGTTTGGCATTCAAATGACATATTTTAATGTTCTTTCTTGGCCCTTAAACTCATTTATACGGTGGCCCCGACAGGCCAAATGGACTGCAACTTAAGAAAACACCAGCAATGAGAAAAACACCGCAAAAGCAAACAAAACACAACGGAAATAGAAAAAACAAAAACAGAAATAGGAAAAAACAGATTTCCAAAAACACCAGGGAAGTGTTTCTGGGGAGACAATTTGCAGTAACCAAAATATGCTAAGTATTGCGCTGGAAGATACTTAAAAGAAGTGGAGGATCTATCGGTTTTGTGAGGAAAGAAAAGATGAAAGGCAAGTGTGTTAGCCTAACTATTAGCCCATCATCAGTATTATATGAATCATGTTTTTTCCTATTTCTGTTTTTGTTTTTTGTATTTGTGATTTCTTTTTTCCTATTTCTGTTGTCGTATTTCCTAAACTAAATGTTTAAAAAATGTCATTGTTTTGTTGGCTGACATAAAGGGGCAAAAGATTATTTGGGGTAGTATCTATCCACCTAATGTTGATGATCAGACTTTTAAGTGCTTTAAACCACAATATTGCCCTGGTGGTGATTTTACGGTGTCAGTGGATCCAGTTCTAGATCATAGTGCCACTGTAATTTGTAGGCTTGAAAACAAATGTACGCTGGAGAAGACATTTGAAGGTGGTAAACACACTGGACACAGTGAAATCATCTCCTACACAAATCCTTTGTTTTCTCCAACACAGATGACTCAAGTTTATGAGCAATGCTGCAGCTATTAGGATATATCAATATCAGGCCTATATGTCATTTCCCAGCCTAATGTATGGGTAACTGAACCCACAAAAAAGAAACCATATGTGGTTCTGTGTCTGTCCTGGGGTGTTCCCACAACTGTTTCATGGGGAAACTTTAAAGAGTGGAAACACAAACATGTTCTTCATCGATTCTTCTACCAGGCTCATCTTTGATTCATTTTCTCACAATCTACTTCATTTTTTCTGCATACAAAAATGCCTTGATTTCCTGAGGGTCATGAATTGAACATCTTGCATTGTCCCATTGTATGTGTGGTCAAGCCTTTGACAGAATGTTAGCTTCAAACCATGTTTCCCTAAAACAGGCACTGCATCTCCCCATTAAATCTGCTCTCTAGTTGCCGTTGGGACCATTGGGAGTAATTTAACTTACAGCTGAAGCAGTAATACTATTACTTTTAGCTGCATATCCACTTTCTTTAACAATTTTCACATTTTTTAGTGGGCTAATATAGGAAATATTAAAACACAATTTTGAGACACCCCACTCCCCAAGAGCTGTTTGATATTAAAATATATTCCTATGATATATTCTGGTTTTTCACATAGCTAGCAGCAACTCTTTTTTTTACACGGAAAAAAGTTAAATAAATTGTTTTATGAACAACTGAACATCTTATTGTGATTCTTAAGTCTTAGGTAATTATTAGCATTTGTTTGTTAAACAATTTCTTTAACAAATTCAACAATATATTTTCTTTTCAACAGGAAAAAAGGTGCTCCAAACTCTAAAGAGATAGCTAACAAAGATTTGGTGAGTATTTTAGGTTTACCTTAACAAAACTGGCAAATGTTGATACCCAAGAAGTCCAATAATAACTTTATGCTACCATTAATTCAGGCATGCATGCTTACATAGACACACGCAGTCACTGTCCCCCATTTAGAAAGACAGAGGCGTCAGACGGTCTCACAAACCAATCCCGACATCAACGTCGTCATGTTGAATAAATTTAATTTTTTAAAATAAGAATTTTGTATGCTCCCACTAAAAATCAAGAATGCTGGATACTGTTTGTCGCCAATTTGGACAGCCCAGCGGGTGCTCCCAATGCCTTTGGAGTAGGTGAAGCCAAAGGCAATATATGCTTCATCACATTTTCCAGTAATGCCCCCCTCCCTCGCAATGTCTCTCCCCACCCCTCAGCCTTTACTTTGTTGCAGTATTTGTTGTTTACTCTGTTCTGCATCGGGTATTGTTATTGTTTTCCACAGTCGCTCATACTTGACAATTATGTGCTCGGAAGGTCATGCATGTCACTGAACAAAGCCATGCCACTAATAATGGCATCTTTTAGCCACAGTGGTATTTTGTATATTAGTATATTGTGCATATACTTCATAAAAGAACAATTAATAAAACTCAGATTTAAAGATTTGTCTGATTCATAACAGGTGTCGATCCTTCATCCAGCTTTCATGAAATATGTTCATGATGTCTGGCTGAGAAAGAAGGCTGCTTATCCATCCACTGGCTTTCTTGCTGTGGTTCTCAGCTTTTTAATGTGTGATGAGGTATGTTCACCTTACACAATCTACTTCTACATCATGCATCTGACTGACACTCATGTAATGTAAATTTTGAAAGTATATTTATGGTTAGTACTTTAAGTGCACCTTTGATTGTGTAGTTTTTAACACTTTAGACTGGCAAGTGAAAAGTTGCTGGTTTGATTCCAACTGGAGAAACATATTGTCATTTGGGGTTGTGTCTGAAATGGCATCCAACAGAAGTTCTTCCCATTCAAACATACAGAACTACCCACTTGTGTCAAATAGGCAGCCAAAAATAATTTTATGCAACTCTCAGATAGCACTGTATACAAATGCCAAACGTTCAAACTGATCTAATACCAAGTAAAGACAGGACCAATGTTGGAGTCAAGGAGACTCAACTGATACATTGCACTTATAAATGCAGTGTATTCATGGCCATGTAGTGTGACGTGACCATTTGAACAGAACGTATCATAAACATATTACATTTGAACACATTCTAACGACACTTTATTTTGCTTTCTTCCCTGGAATATTTACCTATCTAGTTGGAACCCTAGCTTAAACCCTGGGTCAAAATAAGGCTGTAAATGTGAGAATCAGATGCTCTTGTAAAATAGAATTTATATTTTATCTAAGGTAATACAATTATTATTTGATTATAACTTTCCTTCCAATTTAATGTTATCCCTTCGCCTGTGTTTTCATGTTAACAGACTCACAGTACCTGTACTGCAGCAAGCCACTAGAGGGCAATTGTGGTATTTTAGGCTTCATATTTGTGAGGCTGTTAAACTATCCAGCACTGCCACATGCAGTGTTGTAGTTTATGGAGTACACTTGCAAGAGAAAGCACTTCTGAATATATTTCAAGCATGAAAAATGGTACTCTTGAAGCTCCTTAAGTGGAAGGTTGACGCAGCTTTAATGAAGAATGCTCTTGTAAATATGTATTCATATTGCCAACTTATAGAAATACTGTTTCTATACTGCTGTAACTGCTATGAAGCTGTAACTTTCACGAAATAATATATTCTGATGTGCCAGCAAAGCATGCCGTCATATGTATTAATTTCTTTATATTTTGTAGAGTTCAAGTTCAACTTGTGATAGGAATACTGTCCACAGTATACTGGTGCATTTACAATCTGAGTCGATTAGAGATGATGCCAGTGGCAGTGATAAAACAAAAAGGAGGATGGGGATTATTTAATACTAACAGTTTCATCAGTGGATCTCGGGATGTTAAAGGATATGTGGATGTCAGCTAATTTTTCATGGAGTTACAAACATGTTCACTCGGCTGGTTAACCTAAGAAATATTCAATTCAATTCAATTCAATGTTATTTATATAGCGCCAAATCACAACAAAAGTCGCCTCAAGGCGCTTCATAGATAGAGAGAAAAACCCAACAATCATATGACCCCCTATGAGCAAGCACTTTGGCGACAGTGGGAAGGAAAAACTCCCTTTTAACAGGAAGAAACCTCCGGCAGAACCAGGTTCAGGGAGGGGAGGCCATCTGCTGCGACCAGTTGGGGTGAGAGAAGGAAGACATTATGTATTTAACAAACCAATAAGTAAAAAATGAGTTATCATTTATATAATATTTTAACATATTCTAATACTTTTCAAAGCAATTCAAAAATGTTGCATCTAGCTTTTGCCTGATTAATTCAGGGCTTGCTAGAAAAAAAAACCTCATAAAACTTAAATTTGACTGCAAGGAATTTTGGAAGAACGTCTAGGGAACAAACCAAAAATGATCTTTTCATTAGCTAGCAGGTGCTATGCATAGTCTTGCCATCAGATAACACAATGCTGCACGCATGCATACGAAAAACAACATATGTCTGCAGCCTGTGTCTGGATGTTTGTTAATCAGTTACTTGAAAAAAGTAATTAGTGACTAATTACTGATTATGTCTCCAAAAAGTAATCCAATTACTTTACTGATTACTTATTTTCAAAAGTAATTAGTTACTTACTTACTTTTTGAAAACATGATACACAACATGAATACATAATAAAGCAATAGACCTTTCAGCCCAGTTCTATTTTTTATGCATAATCCATCATATAAAATTGAATTAAATGGAAAGCCTCTTTTTAAGAATTGTTTTATTAGTTTTAATCTTTTAATTTTATGTACACTGCATTAAGCAAAAGTGAAATTATATACAACTGTCTTTGACTTAAAGAAATTGTTTAACATTTAAACCTACTTTCTGCATATTACAACATATAAAATAAAATAATGTTTTGTGTTTACATGCTTTCAAATGGATGCAAGTAAAACACAGCGAAATATAAATAAAATCAAAGATTTAGCAGCACTGAGTCCTGTCGCTCTTAAATTTATTGTCACTTGTTTAGCAGGAGTGGGGCGGGTGGAGGTTTGCCCGGTGCCGCAGCGGTCATGTCAGTGGGAGGATCCGGGGGTTTCTCTGTGAATTTAACATTCCTGTGGCAGCGTGCTAGGTGCTTTCTAAGATTCGAGGTTTAATTTTTCGCTGAAGAAAGAAGTTTTCTTCCCACGCAGAGTGTACAGCGGACACTAATGTTTTTGTCACTTTTTACAGAATAAAACTTAAAGTAATGTAAGTATGTCCACACCACGCTGCAAGGTCATAGTCTCTCCCACACTCCATGTGATCTATTGTTGATCTACACACGTCTATTGCTGCCACGGGCGTCGCACATGCTTACGTCATTGTCATGAGACACTTTCACAAACAAAATCATGACAGTTTAGTAACGCAGTAACGCAGCGTGCTTACAGGAAAGTAACAGTAATTTAATTGCATTTTTTTAATAGTAATCCCTTACGTTACTCATTACTTGAAAAAAGTAGTTGGATAACGCAATACTGCCCATCTCTGTTGTTAATGCAACATAGATTGGAAGTGGAGATAAGGGGTGTGATGATGTGAGAGGATGATAGCAAATCAGAGGGGTTAAAGAACATTTGTAACCTTCCTCTTCTTTATGTCAGACTTAGGTCATAGGTCAACAAAAATTTTTTTTGTAATCATCAGAAAGCACAAAACACTTTTCTAAACCAGTTTTTCATGCTGATTTCAGTCACATGAACTTTTTGAATTATTACTAATATTCATTTGCAATAGACTTGCATGCAGTTTTTTATTAAACGGCGGGCACCAATCAAGTAAATTTTTAGTGCAAAGTCAGATAGTCAAACACTGTGTCATAGATACAATGACCAGTGTCAGTCAGCTACCACTGTACTTCAAAAACGCTTTTAACTACAGACCGGCCCACCAGGTATTAAAGCCATAAAGCCTTTGAACGAAAACAAACACTGTTGTGACAGTTATATACACTGTCCTGTTGGTATATGTATGATTTCTATACATTTTACATCAGATAAAAACTTTGGTTGTAAGATTCAGATAATTATTTAATAAAAGCTAGACATTTTAAATGAGAATACAAAAGAAAAGTATTTCTTTGTGCCCAACCAACTCTTAATGCCCTACCTGCCCCCTGGCAAAACTTTGCTGGACCCGCACAGTTACCAACTGTCAGCTACTTAGAAAAGGATCCTGGTGTTATTTGTCTCTCAGAAACAGTTCATAACTTCCCATCAACTCATTCATGCCACCTTAAAGGTTAACCGGTTTCTCCATCACCTGTTCAGGTCTGATGATTCAGCAGGGATCTCTCCTGGTTTCATCTTCATATTTCCTTCTCACCACATATCCAAACCGATATCATGACCAGCTGCTTTTACGGCTGTGGCTCCAGCAAACATCAGCTGATACTAAGTAATACTAAATAAATTCTAACAACAGCTTATCACACTGTTGTTTAGTGCGACATCGCTGGTTTCCTCTTTCTGGCGCAAAGTGGGAGATAAACAAACAAGAGAGACGGGACTTGCGTCAGAAAAGCCAATCAGCTGATCATTGATCAGTTTCATGATTGAAGTAGCTACAGGAGAGGGAGGGGGAGAGAATGAGAGAAGAAGAAGCAGCTGACAGAGTAAAGACAGAGTAACTCCAGCTTTGTGTCTCTTTCCATTCTAGCTGAAATCCGGGACAAACTGCGTTCCTTTTCAGCTCAATGCGAAACGTTTTCTCTGAATACGAGATGATACAGTTTTTTACGGGACGGTTGGCAACTCTACTAACTAACCTTATGAACAAAATAAACTTCACTATCAGCCCAGCAGTATAGAAACTCTGTCATGCTAGCTAGTACGCAGTACCAGTTATTGTAACTAACTGTAAAAAGTCAGCATAACGAAAATAAACTACACCTAAACTTGGTTTATATCTGACCCAGAGAGACTGCAGGTCATAACACTCGGACCCTCATCTACCTACTGGCCTCTGTGGCAACTCCACCATAGCCACCACCAAACAACTGAGTTATTTTTACACATCGGCCAGCATCTGGCCAATCCACCACCTTTCATTGTTTATACCGTTACAAGAAAAAAAAAAATCATCGGCCCATAAAAACGAAAAATCACCATCGGCCCACCAGGCAAATGCCTGGTCTGCCCAATGGCTAGTCCAGCTATGCCTCAAGGCGCTTTTTCTGGAAAGAACTCAGAAGTGTGAGTGTAGGAAGTGTATTTTCATTGACATGCGACAGCCCAGTTTGTAAGAATCAAGCAGATGCTGAACTCCTTCCTTGTATGTAGGAGACTTTTGGATGCCCACAAAGTTTTCGCAGAGCCACTTGAATGTCTCCCAAGCTTCAAACTCTGCTGTTGAGAGTTTTTTTGAAGCCTTCATTCTGCAAAACTGACTTGATCTGCGCACTTACAAATATCCCTTGCTTCATTTTTGCAGCACTTATGTTTGGAAACTTTTCAGCAAGGTACTTAAGATGTAGTGAGTTCGCTTTGCCTGTGGCTTTGACAAGATTCTTCATTAAGCTTCTTGATATGGAGAGGTGGCAAAAATATTTTATGCAGTTCAACCAGAGGCAGAAACTTGACATAGGCATCTAGTGGCTGCCAGTTAGGCTTGATATAATGCTCCACAGTAGATTGACTGTCCACAGGCACCGGAAACCGGAGTATTTGGTGAATTGCATTCCCAAAAGCTTGCATTCCCATCAACATACCAGTCACCTACAGATCACTACTGGTGAGTTTTATATGCAACTGACTCAAGCAGTGTCTTCATGTTGTCATAGGACTCCTTTAGATGAACAGAATGGGCAATCGGCACACTTGATCTGGCATTTCCATTATAGAGTAGGACTGCCTTCAAGCTTTTTTGTGAAGAATCATTACAGAGATGACATTCAGCTCTTGTGTCTTGGAACATGCTCTTGTGACAAACTGCTGAAGAGTCCGTTGACGTTATGACAAAACCACAGTGAGTCATCAGCAGTGAATAATGCTGTCAAGTTATGACTTTGACCTCTTTACAGTAACATCCTTGGCAAGCAAATGCTTCAGCTTAAGCCTCAAAGGCAAGAAGTTCTGCTATGTCTTTTGACAGATTTAGATCATGAACGAGATTGTACAACTCTGCTTGTGCAAAAGTCTCTGGTTCTAAATAGTCATCATAAAGATCTGATGACTCTGGATTGATCTGGAATACCGCTCCCTGGCTGAAGAAGCAGATTGCATCCTGCTGGCTTCCTGCACGTTCGGAGTGCATGGCCTGGCTGCGAACCCACTGGCAACAGCCCCACCTGCCTTCTCCGGAGAGGACGGGCTGGCACTGACGGCAGGAACCGCTACACAGCGGCACCGTGGGAAAAGACTTTGTTTCTACCGTCAGCGTTTTTGGCGTCATGCTTCTCTGTTGTATGTTAATTACCCCTTGGGGATAAATAAAGTCTTTCTGATTCTGATTCTGAGAGCGCGTCGCTGCCTGCCACCCTGCACTTTTTACGGCTCAAGGAAACGGGACTGCCACGGTGCCATAGCAGCCGCGGTCACTGATGATACTGAAAGGCTGCTCTTCATCTATAATCTTGGTGTGATTATAGATGATAAATTAAACTGGAAGTCTCATATAAATCATATACATAACAAAATTTCAAGAAGTGTCTCAATCTTGAGTAAAGTAAAACACATTCTGGACCACAAATCACTCCACATTCTCTATTGTTCCCTGATTGCACCGTATTTGAATTACTGTGCAGAGGTGTGGGGCAATACTTACAAATGTTCGCTATCATCAGTCTTTATATTACAAAAAAGGGCCATAAGGATAATCCATAAAACCGGTTACAGAGATCATACAAATCCACTATTCTTAAAATCAAAAATTCTCAAATTCACAGATCTGGTTCATTTTCTCACTGCACAAATTATATATAAAGCAATAAATAACCTGCTTCCTGACAATATTCTAAAAATGTTTTCTAAAAGGGAACGGGGATACAATTTGAGGGGGGAATTAAATTTAAAACATCCTCGTATCCGTACAACATTAAAAAGTTTTTGCATCTCTGTGTGTGGAGTGAAACTGTGGAACAGACTAAGTAAAGATATAAAGCAATGTCCAAGCATGACGCAGTTTAAAAAGCGGTTTAAGGAGATGGTTTTTACAGGGTACAGGGAGGAGGTAGAGATTTGATAGGGTGTTCTTGTCTAATATTTTCATGTGTGTGCGGGTGCACGGGTATGTTGGTATGGGTATATATATATTTGTAGGTTGTGTATCCTTTGAGGTGTTAATGGGGTTATTGAAAATGTGTATATGTGCGTATGTGTAAATACGTATGTATGGATAGATAGAAACATATATGTATATATATTAAAAATAAAAAATAAAAAAATAAAATAAAATAAATAAATAATAAAAAAAAGAATAATAATTAAAAAAAAAAATACACATGACATATAATGTGATTGCAAGGAGGTATTTCGGTAGTCTATAAATTACTAGATAGTGGAAAAGGGGTGGGATTAAATAAGCTCATGCTTCTTCCTGCTCCTTTTTGAACATAAAAGATATTTGTAGTTGTGGTTGCTCGTTTTCTTTTTGTTTTGCTTTGTTTATTTGTCTCTTTTAATTCTATGTTGTTGTACTTTTTTAACATGTTCAAAATAAAGATTCAATCAATCAAACAATCAATCAATCAAGACTCATGCTATGGGCGCTGTTTTTCTGGTGGAATCTGACTCCCAGAAGAACGTAATCCCGCCCACCACCGCGGACAGCTTAGCGGCAGGACACGGACCGCAGCTGATTGCGGATAACGGTTCTCCTATTGCAAATTATGGGGAAAGGCTAGTGACTGCTAGTTTCCACGGTTGGGAATTCGAGTGGAACTTTGTTGTTGATGCCAGCTCAGTGCCTATCTTAGGCACTGATTTTCTTGCTCACGGGCTGTTAGTCGATTTTGCTCACAGACGTTTGATTGACGCTCTGTCGTTCTTTTCGCTGCCCTGTTTTACCCAGGGCCGCTAACCCCCTCATCTGGGCTAATTTGGTAGCCCCCGGGGACGTGTTTCAGCGTTTGCTGTGTTTCGGTCACTGTCAACTCCTAATTTCTGCAGCGCGGCAGCGAAACAAGGGGTTGAGCATTATATCCCATGGTCGGTCCCGGTGTTTGCGCACGTGCGTCGCCTCGACCCTGCGAAGCTGTCTGTTGCCCGGGAGGAGTTCGCGGCCATGGAGTGCCTGGGCATTGTGCAGCACTCGAACAGTGCCTGGGCCTCTCCCCTTCACATGGTGCCCAAGTTGGACAGGCAGTGGTGACCATGTGGGGATTTTCGACGTTTAAATAACGTTACGGAGAACGACCGTTACCCGATTCCCCACATCCAGGATTTTTCCACCCATCTCGCTGGGACCTCAATTTTTGGTGCAGGGGTCAGTAATACCAAGTGCTGGTACACGCTGAGGATGTTCCTAAAACCGCCGTCATCACTCCCTTTGGTTTGTTGGAGTTCCTGCGCATGCCATTTGGGTTGAGGTGCCGCTCAGACGTTTCAGTGCCTGATTGACTCTATTTTGTGGGGCTGCCTTTCGTTTTCATCTACCTGGATGATATATTGGTGACCAGCAGGTCAGTGGGCCAGCACGAGGTTTTCCAGCATTTGGTGGCACATGGCCTTATCATTAACCCGTCCAAGTGCTGGTTTGGTTTGCCGGTCCTGGATTTCCTGGGGCACCGCATCTCCGCTGACGGTGTGGACCCATTGTCAGACAAGGTTCAGGCTGTCACAGCTGTTCTGCGTCCCGCCTCAGTTAAGGTGTTGCAGGAGTTCCTGGGTATGGTCAATTTTTATAATCGTTTCGTTCCCCGGGCCGCTCACCTGTTACAACCGCTCTACGCTGTTTTAAAAGGTAAAACGTCTAAAGACCCTGTTGACTGGTCTCCAGACCGCATCTGTGTGTTTTCTGTGGGGAAGTCAGCACTGGCCAATGCTGCTCTGCTGGCCCACCCGTCCCCATCAGCGGAGATCGCATTGACCATCAACCCGTCGGATGTAGCTTTGGGCGCTGTGTTGGAACAGCGGGTCTCCAGCATCTGGCAGCCCCTTGCCTTTTTCAGTCACACGCTCCGAGACGCTGAGCGCAAGTACAGTGTTTTCCTCAAGGGTCGCAGTTTTACCACGTACATTGACCATAAGCCTCTGACCTTCACCATGTCCAAGGTTTCTGATCCTTGGAGCACGCGCCAGCAGTGTCAGTGGCGGCCATATTGGAGTTTACTATGGACATTCAGCACGTGGCTGGCAAGTCCAACCTGGTCGCTGACTATCTGTCCCTCCAATTTATGTCGGTGACGACTACTCCGCCATGGCAACTGCTTAAGCCCTGGGTCCTGGACTAGTGGAATTTTTCTTTGGGTTTTTGCAGGGGTGGGGGGTGGGGGGGACATGTGTGGTGACCCACTAGAGGGCTTGACTCCCACCCAAGCTTGGAGGAGATGTTCTGTTGTTTTTGGGTGCGATATCCTCAGTTGATGTGTGGAGGTGAATAAAGTTTACTGTTCCAGAACTAGGTTCAACATTTTTGTCAGTGCTTTGACATACATCTTTACATGTTGTAACTCCATGAAAAAAAATGGTTCATAAAGAAAATTTCAATTACATTGGGGGTTTTGTATGCCTAAAGAGGAATAAAAAAAAAACTCTGGAAAGTTTTTTTTTCCATGACTGAGGTTTTTATAATTCATGCATGAAAGGCATAAGAGTGCAATTTGTGGCAACATTTATTTAAGTTCAATACTAAAGACTTAATGACTGTAAAAACTTTGTTTCTTTAGGTTAATGTCTTTGGGTTTGGAGCAGACAGCGAGGGAAACTGGAGCCATTACTTTGAAATCCTTAAAAACAAACGGATAAAAACAGGAGGCCACCCAGGAGAAGAAGAATATAAAATGCTTGTTAAATTACACATGAAGAAGAAAATAGTTTTTTTTAAAGGATGGTAATTTCCTTTACTTTTTCATTTTTCTCCTCATCATTTTCAAGTCATCGTCAGTGATAACCATAACTTTTTTTTAGTTCTAAAAAAAAAACCAGTGACCAGCAAAACCAAACAGCAAAAAACACAATTACTGAAACTGACATGCACGGTTTGGGATTGTTAGTAATGAAGACTCAGACCTCAGGAGATAAACATCTGTTAATAGAATCATCTGTTAATCCAGTGGTTCCCAAACTTTTATTGGCAGATATAGACAAAATACTGTTACTGTTAATCTTACTATGTTGAGTTTTTATACGCTTACATATACACACCCTTTCTAAATGGAGTTACTGTCCCTCCATTTAGAAAGGCGTAATTATTTCACGTGTAGTTGTTTTTTTTTTCCCCCTGTGTAATAATATTCAGCATTGCTATCAATACATTTTTCAAAAAATGCCTCTCTGTGCAAAATGGGTTCAAGAACATAAACAGCTGTGGGATACTGTTTGTCCGTAATTTGAACCGTGGGAAGAAATTGTGGTTCAGACTGATATTATTTGTATCCCACTGTAACTTTACTGTATAAAGAGCTAACATCTGGGCCCCACACTTTGGGAACCTCTGTGTTAATCTATGACAATTATTAAGCACTATGTAGCAGAGATGTTATACCTGACCAAAACAAAAACCAAACCAAAGTTTTGGGATTCGAGTCTTGAGACCTTGTCATGAATTGCTGTGTGAGGCAGGTAGGATTGGACCCAAAATTCTGTTTATTGCAACAACCCTGAGTGAGTGTGCACTTATCATTTTAAATGCTGTTGTACATCAATAAAGCAAAGGCCATATGAGATAATTCATAACATTTTACAAGTGTTAGAGAGACTAGTCAGTTTTATCTAACAATAGAATATCAGTTTCATCCATTAGACTCTTGAGACTTGACTTGGACTTGAAAAAAAATTGCTGGTGAATATTTCTGCTATGTAGTATGTCTACATTTTGTCTCCAAAATAAAATGAATACAAAATGCAATGCTGCTTTCAGTTTGTCACTTTTCACTCCATTACCTGATTAGACGTTGAAGACTTGATGAATGGGTACAGTGCCATTTAGTATCAATCATGAATTCATGCCATTCACATTAAACTCCTGTAACTTGTTCATTATCAAGAAACTATGTATAGATGTTTGTTGCTAAAAAGTTATTGAATATATTCTACACTCATACTGGATGCTCCCATCCAAACAGAAGGTTTGGAGATTTTCTACAACACTTCACAATCAGATTTATAATAATGAATGGATTATATCATGGTGGCTATGTCCACCCTTTGCATGTATAAATATCTGCAGAAAACATGGTGCGGCGATGGTAGGAAGCTGAACTGATACTTTGATACAGTCCAGATCAAAAGTGTAAGACTACTTGAAAAATGGTAAAAATGAATAGATAAATAAATCCTATTTTGCATGGTTGGATCTTAACAAGGTTCCAAGTAGAGCTTCAACATGCAACAAGAAGAAATGGGAGAGGGACAAAACACTTTTTTGAGAATGCAATTTATTGAAAGCAATGGTTAAACTATGGTAGCAAATGGTCGCAAGCTTGGCTACCATTTGGGCCAGCGTCTCCTCTGGCTGGCTCACTCGTGTTTCCGCCATGCCCCAATCCTGAGTTTCGGCACCACTGTCAACTGCATGATGGACCCGACCACGTTTCAACACTTTTCAGGATTTTCCGTTATTCCCGGTTGTCATCTTCACAGACACCAATGGACGCAGATTTTCGGCGGCGTCCTGGACATAACAACAACGACAATTTAGAACCCAGTTAATTCTTCTTAAGCAGGTGAGGCACAATTGCTGATGCAGCTCCAGCGTGTCAGCCTCCTTGCAGCGTCCCCATGGATCATGCCCTTATACAGGGACGCCATAAGACAGTCATTTGGAATTTTTTAAATGATCCCGGGGGTTATGGAACAAAAAAGCCAAGTGGAAGACCCCAATTACACCAGCACTGAGGCAGAGGATCCAATTGGCTGTCTGTCATGACACTGGGCAATCCTAGACGGCACAAAACCGACTGTTTGGACTTTGCAAGAGAGCTTGGGGTAGTGAAAGGTGGAATAAAGTTTCCAACGTTACTGGCATGACAAGCAAATCCCACCCAAGATGTTTTCTACGTGGACTGGTTAGACAATGAGTAATAGCAGTCACCTGTTGAAAGGACTTGTTAAAAAATTTGGCTCAGCACCTATACGGGAAGAGGCCCAGACTCCAGGAAGGAGCACGTAAAAGCCAGGCATGAGAGAGAAGGACCAGCTGCCTGATCGCCAGATGGAGCAGCTTGTGCGACGATCGGTGGGACTTTATTTTTCAGTTTCAATATTTGTTTCAGTTTAGTTTTAAGGTTGTATCGTTGTAACCCCATACAAGCGGGCCATCACTACCATTCAGCAAATAACGCTGTGCTTTGAGTTAACGTTATTGTGCTCCCAACTCAAAAAAGAAAGCTAACAAGGATTTTAGTTTTACCTTAACAAACAGGCATATTGATATCAAAGAAATCCAGTAATAACTTTAATCTACCATTAATTCAGGCATGCCACAAAGTCAGCTGATTTTACTCATTGAACTGGCAAATCTCATATACAGTTGGTTTTACTATTAACCTGCTTTAGCCGAACTACCATTGCTATAAATGTGCAAGCCGTTTCACAAGCCACCTGCACCTAAACTTTTACTTTGGGCGTTGTCGGGTATTGTTATGGTTTTTCCAAGTCGCTCACACTTGACAGTTATGTGCTTGGAAGGTCGTGCAGGTCACTGAACAAAGCCATGCGACCAAAAATAGATAGTGGCTTCCTTTAGCCACCGTGGTGCTGATTTAAAGTATTTTATTGTGCATTCACTTCAAAAAAGATAAGAGAAGTTTTTGGTTTCCTATTGGCCAGTGGTGGGAAGTTGTGTGAGCGTCAAAAGTTCTTCTTATCTCCTATTCCTAACCTATTTTTCTTGACCTCAATGACATTTTCATTGAGTAGAAGATGGACTGCAAAACACCCATTAAGACTTAAGTAAGTCTGTTCAATAGCATATAACATTTCATAAATTGTATTTATTATATTTAGCTGCTGTATAACTCCTAAGTAAAAATTAATCCTAAGACTGCAATACAGCAAAGGACTTTACTAATGAACACTGATTATAAAGAAAGTTAATCACACTTTTATCAGTTAATAGAGATCATAATCTTGAGCTTATCTAGCATTCTGTTCCAGCGGTGTAATGCTCAAAATTCAGTTGTGAGTTTAGAAAACCGTTAAGAGCTATAACTATATCAGGAAGTTATGGCATGGAATGGAAAACACAGTTATAGTTAACATTTATAGATCTGCACAACTTTGTCTATTGTTTTAATCAATGGTCGATGGATAATAATAATGGATTGCATGTATATAGCGCTTTTCGAGACCCTCAACGCGCTTTACAATTCCACTATTCATTCACTCTCACATTCACACACTGGTGGAGGCAAGCTGCAGTTGTAACCACAGCTGCCCTGGGGCAGACTGACAGAAGCTGCCATATCGTGCCATCGGCCTCTAATGGCCAACACCAGTAGGTGGTAGGTGAAGTATCTTGCCCAAGGACACAACGTCCAAGACAGACAGAGCAGGGGATCAAACCGGCAACCCCCTGAACCATGGTCCCCTCAAAAAAGTACATATTTCACACCTTTGATTAAATACTGTCAAGGGCTGAGTGGGCAGCTGGTGTTTTTCCATTCCTGGGTGGGATCCTGGACACTCACCTCTTCCTTATTCAGTGACAATCAGCATGGCTGCATTTAAGCTCGGCATGGTCATCTCTCCTTCGTTAGTCCATCAGGTACCTATGGTAACAACACGGCCACAATTCCTTGTTATTTAGCTATAGTTTGTTGCATTCTTACCTCATCTCCTTGTGTAAAGCTTGCCTTGCATCCACTTTCAACCTGACTCTGTCTGCAGCCTCATGCCAGCCTCACTTGCCTGTCCTCCTGCCCGCCCTACTCAGAAACCTGAGTTTGCATCACCTGCAAGAAAGCGCTTATCTCCAGTTTAATGTTACAGAGACCCCTGTCCCGTGCACTCCAGTCCCAAGCCCACTTTGCGTCACTCACATCCAGTTAGAAATAAGGTGCTGTTTTCCCTCGCATAATTTCCCTGCCTGTTTCATTCAGTTAATCAGTTAAATAAGTCTTTACACCTATTTAATAGTTCAATAAACTGATCTCTGTCTGTTTTGGCTTCTGCACTTTGGTCCATCTTTTGTGCTGGCCTCCTAGCCCTGTGTCAACTAGAGATGGACCGATCCGATATTACGTATCGGTATCGGTCCGATACTGACCCAAATTACTGGATCGGATATCGGCGAGAAATAAAAAATGTAATCCGATCCATTAAATATCAAAAAAGCACCTCACAAAGCTTGCTACAAGGCGTAACTCGTCTCATAACCGTAGCACGTTGCAGCAGTATGCATCACGTGATAGAGCCGCTGTGTGTATTTGTAGCCTTGCTAGCAAACCAGCATTTCATCTCCGAGGAAGTTTTCCCAGAGAGAAGTAAAGCAAGTGTGTAAGTTCATCTCTGAATGTTTGTAAAGCATTCCCACGTTAAGCTTAACAACAGATATATGGAGCGACTGCCTCTCTCTCCCTCTCTCTCTCTCCTGCTGCTACTTCAATCGTGAAACAGATCAATGATCAGCTGATCGGCTTTTCTGTTGCGAGTCCGTCTCTCTTCTTTGTTTTTGGCCCACTTCTCACCAAAAAGAGGAAACCAGCGGCTGAACAACAGCAGCACTATTAAGCTTGATAAGCTGTTGTTAGAATTTATTTAATATTATTTTCTACACCAGGGTCTTTTTCTACGTAGCTGACGGCTGGTAACTGTGCAGGGGCGGATCTAGCAAAGTGTAGCCAGGGGGGCCAATAGGGCATGAACAGGCAAAAGGGGGCACAAAGACATACTTTTCTTTCTTATTCTCATTTAAAATGTCGAGCTTTTAATAAATAATTATCTGAATCTTACACCCAAAGTTTTAATCTGATGTAAAATATATAGAAGTCCATTACTGTATATAGTAACTGTTAAGTCTAATATACCCTAGTAAGCTATAGTACTTTTTCCTTTGGGAAGATGCCATCTGTGCAGTCTGCAATTCTGTTGAAGAAAGATGTTGAATCTATTTAATTATTCTTGAAAAATAATTTATTTCTGTGCATTTTCCCCCTGCATCAAATTAAATTTGATTACATCAATTAAGCATCATGAGGTGGAGGGTGGTTTGTTTGCTTTTTGCTGGGAGTTTGCAACCCTATTAGTTAGGTTGCTTAATATTTGTGCTAAGTACTCTTTAAAATACCAGAATAGGGAGGATGGAGCAGGTTTAAGTTTATTAGATTGATCAGTGTTGCTGAACTATGAAATATAGTGCAGTGTATTTTTTACATACAGGTATAACAGAATAGCTTTAGTTATTTATTTAAACTTGAGTATAAACTTATACAAAATGCAGCAAGATATTAAAAAAACGTTTTATTGATTAAAAAACACACTATATCGGATTCATATCGGTATCGGCAGATATCCAAATTTATGATATCGGTATCGGTATCGGACATAAAAAAGTGGTATCGTGCCATCTCTAGTGTCAACTACTGGAACTTAAATGAGAGTCTGATATCTACAGTCTGATATATTCTTTTCAAAGTGTGTGTGTCTCTACAATCTAACTAGATCCTTGGCTCTACGTTTTGATGCCTGTAATTCTGATAAGGAAAAATCAACTGCAAGTGTCACAGATTTAAAAATGCTACCAGACTGTCCAGTAATGACTACTGTACTTTGTCACAATATTATATTAATAATAATAATGGATTGGATTTATATAGCGCTTTTCAAGGCACCCAAAGTGCTTTACAATGCCACTATTCATTTACTCTCACATTCACACACTGGTGGAGGCAAGCTACAGTTGTAGCCACAGCTGCCCTGGGGCAGACTGGCAGAAGCGAGGCTGCCATATCGCGTCATCGGCCCCTCTGGCCAACACCAGTAGGCACAGTAGTGGTTTGTGATATGGGCAACACGGGCGGTTGCCCGGGGCGGCATCGTGGTGGGGGGGGCGGCATCACGGGCATCAACAAAAAAAATTAAAAATAAAATAATTGCCCGTACTCATGCTGCCCCGACATCAGCCAGCGCATATTGGGAATGTCATAGGCACCAATCGGCTTTCTATTGCGGCTAGCTTGACTTGACCTCGTAAGTGAGGGCTCACTTGACCGCGGTCCCATTTGCTGGGAGTAGGGGCGCCTTCCATTTGCGAGGTGCGCCTGCTGCTTGTGGCACAGGAAGGAGGGGGCGGGGCGGCGGGGGATTCTCTGGCTGGCTGGAGCTCGCAAAATAAAAGAAAGTAAAAGCAAAACAACAAACACGAAGACACCAGACATTATAATACAGACTTATGATTTGCACCTATGTTTTTTCGAAATTCTATACGTAAAAAGTGAGTGCGAGAGCCCTCGGTGCGCCTGCTCGCTGCTGAAGTCAAAGTAAACTTTATTGTCATCTCCGCTACATACAGTCATAGAGAGACGAGACGACGGGGCTCCAGTTGCAGCAGTGCAAGAAAACAAACAATAAATATAAGAAGAGTAAGGAAATAAATATAACTTTAGGAATAGGGGTAAAGGGATCAATAACAATTTAAAATTTATAATTTACAGTTTGATGATTTAAAGTCTCACACACAACTCGTCGAAAGGGGAGGGGGGTGGCTGCTTCCAAATAAAGAACATTTCATTCATAATGTTGTAAATCCAAGCTCATTATGTATTCATGATTTGAATCCTGGGTTGTGCGAAATCCCAGAAATACACCTTAGACAAAGCGAATCTGTGAACTAAGGTGTAGGTCAATCCGGTCGTTAAGTCTGACGTCACTAGCCGTGTCTGGGTTTAAACTCCGCTGCAGGTCCATATATCAAACGATAACTATGGCATTACTGAGAGTTGAAAAACTGTCTAAAGTCTTTCATCTTTAATAAAATGATCAGCGTTCTGCTCTACCAGGTGTAACAATTGAGTTTAACATCCAGACATCCATGAAAACGGAGTTAGAAGTTAGCAGGAAGTTAGCTCGCTAGCTTCTATCTAAATACAATATAGCATGTCCTGACTGCGGGGTTTTGGAAACACATTAAAATGTACAGCTCTGTTGTCAAGAGATTTATTCTAAGAGACACTTCTTCAGCTGGGAGTCAGAGAGTGGAGACACACACGCTGCAGATTTTACTTGCAAGGGTGGTCACAGAGCGCTCACATCAGAGTGGGGGCCCTGTGAAGTGCACTCTGTTACCGCTCTGGTCTTTATTTATATACAAAAGTAATACAATGGTGAATACATCTGTTCATAGACAGAGGAATGTTAGTGCGTATGCACGTGTGTGTGTGTGTTGTGGGATTCAGGTGTATGTGTGTGTGTTGTGGGATTCAGAAGGGAGTGAAGATAAGATATTATCGCTGTGGGAAACTAAGAAAGAGAACAGAACAAGTTTTTGTAGTGAACAACAGTCTAACACATAAAAAGGTCATCATGCAGTATTCTATCATACTGTTAGACCTCTGCCTTACCACAACATACTTCAAATACAACGAAGGCTTCTACAGACAAAAACATGGCTGTGCCATGGGCTCCCCCGTGTCACCTATTGTAGCCAACCTTTACATGGAGGAAGTGGAAAGGAAGGCTCTTGGCTCTTTCAAAGGAAGAGTACCCAACCACTGGTACAGATATGTAGACGACACCTGGGTCAAAATCAAGACACAAGAAGTGGAATCTTTCACTGCGCACATTAACGCTGTGGATAAAAACATCAAGTTCACCAGGGAGGACACAAAGAGTAACTGTTTGCCTTTCCTGGACTGCGCTGTGCACATTGAAGAGAATGGCAACCTCAACATCGAAGTTTACCGGAAGCCCACAAACACGGACCAGTACCTCCTCTTTGACTCCCATCACCCTCTGGAACCCAAACTTGGAGTAATTAGGACCCTACACCACCGGGCAGAACATGTTCCCTCTAAGCCTGAAGGAAAAAACTAAGGAACACACGCATGTAAAGGAAGCACTCAAAACGTGCGGCTATCCTAAATGGGCGTTCTTAAAGTCAGCAAAGAGGCACAGAAAAGGAGATCAGACACCAGCGAGGGAGGATAAGAAGGACAGACACAACAACATTGTCATCCCCTATGTATCCGGTGTATCAGAAAAACTCAGGAGAGTTTTCTCTCATGCTTGGTGTTTTCTCCAAGCATGACATCCCAGCATTTCAGACCCAGCAACACGCTCAGACAAAAACTGGTTCACCCGAAAGACAAAATTCCAAAACTCAGACTTAACAATGTGGTGTATGCTGTACAGTGCAGCGAGGAATGCCCAGACCTCTACATTGGAGAGACCAAACAGCCACTTCACAAGCGCATGGCACAACATAGAAGAGCCACCTCCACAGGACAAGACTCAGCTGTCCATCTGCATCTAAAGGACAAAGGTCACTCTTTCGAGGATGCCAATGTTCACATTTTGGAGAGAAAGGGCAGATGGTTTGAAAGAGGAGTGAAAGAAGCCATCTATGTCCACTGTGAGCGACCATCTTTGAACAGAGGGGGTGGTTTACGACACCAACTCTCTGCCATCTATAATCCAGTTTTGAGATCCCTTCCCAGACACCTTAACGCCCACTCACATCCTGGGCCATCTGACCTCAGGAATTCGCATGATAAGGTTGGGCCAGATTTCACAATGAACTCACCCGAAACTCTGGCTGATTGGGACCCACACCGAGTTTCACACCTTGGCTCAGGCGATTAGAGGATCATCAGGGGGTCTTTTTGTCCCTCTGTGGGGGGATACTCCCCACCATTTGACCTTAGAACTGAAGAAGCTTCTCAGATGAGAGGTGAAACATCTTCAAGCAACTTAAAGAAGTCCAGATGCTTTTCTTTGCAAGCTCCTTTGACTACGATGACCTGGATGACTGAGAACCTTCACAAACCTATTCTATCATATGCAAACTTATATCATTAAAAGCTTATACTGACTACTAAGTATGAAATATGCCCGTTGTCCACATAGCCAAGCCATTCCTTGCACCCAGTATGTGCCATTAGATAGTCCAATCGTGTTCACAGGGGCACCTTCTCCTCCTCCAGCGGTCCGGTTGCAGTTGGTGGTGTTTCCAAGCAGCCTGTTACCTTTGTTTTGTTTCTAGCACATGGAGTGTTTTTTTTTCCTGGAGTTTGGTCCAAGAACACTGGGAAATGGATGTATTCTGGTTTGTCACATTGAAGTTGATCCAGAAAAGTTGATCACATGCTCCTTTATCAAGTACAACGTCTTCAACTGTGATTTTATTGGGGTGGGGTGTGTCGACGTGCTGGGCATATAAGAGCAGACATAACAGTCTGTATTTTCCGATTCTGCCCTGGTCCTGTCGTTTATGTAGCGGTACCAGGAATTGTTCATCCAAGGGTGGATGTGGTCTTGTGTCATGTCTCTTAGCTGGGAGTTGTCATGCGTCCATCTTCTCTGTCTGCCTCGTGGTTCAGCTGTTGTTGGCATCAGCTGGGGTCCTGTAAGGGTGAGCATCGTAGTCAAGGTAACCAAGAGGGTCCACCTTCCCATGGCTGCGTACAGGTCCGTCACACCCTACTGCTTGGTTACCCTGGTAACCAAGCAGGCCATTGGTCAATGGCTAGAGGTTGAAGTGCGAGCAATACTCAATCAGCGCTTCCCCCTCACCACTGAAGCAACCAAGCGAGGGTGAAACTTTCCTAGTTGATTTCTGTGGAGGAAGTGAATGGTAAATGGCCTGCATTTGTATAGCGCTTTTCTAGTCCCTAAGGACCCCAAAGCGCTTTACACTACATTCAGTCATTCACCCATCCACACACACATTCACACACTGGCGATGGCAAGCTACATTGTAGCCACAGCTGCCCTGCGGTGCACTGACAGAGGCGAGGCTGCTGGACACAGGCGCCACCGGGCCCTCTGACCACCACCAGTAGGCAAACATGGGGTTAGTATCTTGCCCAAGGATATTTGGCATGCAGCCAGGAGGCAGCCTGGGATCAAACCACCGACCTTCTGATTAGTGGCTGACCTGCTCTGCCACCTGAGCTACAGCCACCCACCAGTGGAATCCTCTGGGACCTCGACCTTTTTGCAGTGGCTCTGATCTATCCAGGAGGGTCTCTCTGCTATTTTGCAGGCAGTTGGAGTAGTCAGAAGCACTTGGTATGGACCCTCCCACCGTGGCGAGCTCCAATTTTTTCTTTGGAGTACTCGGACAAGGATCCAATCAGCTGGCTTCAACCTGCAAGAAATAGGTGAAAAATCTTGCGGCAGTTTATTGTTCAAAACAACTTCTCTGTTTGTCAGCAATTGAGTTATCCAATCTGCCAGAGTGGTTTCACAGATTGATTTATCTAGTGGCTCGCTAATAACTGGCAATGGAAAAGGTCGTTCATGTATAATTTCAAATGGGGACAGTTTGTTATTTCCTTGTGTTATTCTCATCCACATTTTGACTAGGCCTACACATTCTGGCCATGGTCTGCCAGTTTCTTCCATTGTTTTCCTGAGCCTTTGTTTTATAGTGCCATTTGTTCTTTCCACTAATCCTGCACTCTGTGGATGGTAGGCACAATGGTGTTTTAAACTGAAACCTAGTGCTTCAGATACTTTGCTGATCACATCATTTACAAAATGGGTTCCATTATCTGATCTTATCAGAGTAGGAATACCATATGTTGGAATGAAATGGTTGCATAGACACTTTGCAACTGAGATTGCGTCTGCTTTTTTCACTGGGTAAATTTCTGGCCATTTTGAGAAAACATCTATAATTACTAGAGCGTATTTTGAGCCTTGACACTCATTCAATTCAATGAAGTCCATGTGAATTGTATGAAATGGGTGAGGTGGTGTAGGAAAATGTCCTCTTTTTGGTCTTAAGTTACCTTGGGTATTGTGTTTTTTGGCAGGTCATACATGTTCTCACATATTCTTTTGCTGAAGTTTCAAAATTTATGGTATAGAATTGTCAGTTTATCATAAATACCCTTCCTCCCGTTGAGACATGGCTTAAACCATGGCTCACTAGAGCAACTGTTTTGTGTAATGATTTGGGAAGAATGGGTTTTCCTGCTATTTTCATTATGTGATCAGTGTCTACTACTGCTCTGTGTTTTAGCCATTATTTTTGTTCTTTTGGTGGTGCTGCTTTTTGTTCGTCCTGCAATACAGATAGTGGAATGGTGTGATTTTCATGAGTTGTTAGTAAGACTGTGCAGCAAAATTGTTTCCCTTTGTAATTTCAGAGTCATCCTTCTGATGTGCTGCACATTTGCAAATTGCTAAATGTCGCATCACATAAGGAGTTTCCTCCCATGTAAACAGATGTGTGCCATGATAAAACCTTTCTCCACACACTAGAAATAAGAAACTAATTTCAACCCTCTGTTACATTTTATTCACTTATTTTATAATCCAGTCATTTTTTTCAAATCTAGTATCAATTAACTAATTTGCATATCAGCTTATAATGCGCTAAGTTGATAGGTCAACAGAAATGCACGTTCAAAATATTATCATAAAAAAAATTTCCTTCATACAGTAAATTTCTTGTGTTGCATCAATCAAACAGAAATCATCTCACAATTGGCTGTATTACCAACTAAATTTATTGTCTGATTACTGCTTGGTCATACCAGACTCTCTCTGTCTTTATTTTTTATTTATTTTTTTTTATTTTTTATTTTTTTCACCTATTGTCCTCCTGAAGAGTTAAATGTCAGCAGTGGAGAAATTCAACATTTGATAACAAAACTCTGTTAAGTTTTCCCTGCTTTAACACCAATGAGAGATACAGGCGCATGTATAGTGTGTGCTATAGTGTAAGTTGTTCTTCATTGCATGTATGTGTATTAGTACGCTTGCATCATACTTCTGAGTTAAAAGAATGTGAAAATCATTAGATTTATTAGATAGGTTTGTATTATCCTATACTGCTAATTTACTGTGAGTGAGTTACACTGTTTTGTGACATTTCATACTGCTGAGTTATGAAGAGAATATCGTGTTCAGAGAGTCAGGGCCTTGCTTTTCTGAACAGAGCCTTTGGTCATAACTCAGGCTCACTGAGAGTTAGAAAAAATGTGAATGCTTAGTTTGTGGCTGTGGCGCATTTTGTATAGCTTTTTTTCTTTTGTTTAGTAGCGGGGTGTAAAGGCACTGAGAAAAAACCATTTGATAAGTCTATCACTGAGAACCATTGTTCTTTTGGAGGGACTTGATTCAGTATAGTGTGGGGATTTGCTACTACTGGTGGCATCATTTCAGTGATTTAATTTATTCCTCGCAGATCATGCACTAGACAGTATTTTGCAGTATTAGCTTTCTTCACCACTAAAACATCAGTCTTTGTTTGTTTTATTATTATTATTATTATTACTTTTTTAAATTCTCTTTTCTCAAAAACAGAAAATTAAATTGTAGTTGTTCTTGTTTGTCCTCCTTGAATTTTAGAATAAACTTCATCTGCATTAGTAAATCATATGCCTAATCATTATGTGTCACTGTGATCCACAGGTGTGATCAAAAATTTACTTATTTTTCAACCCCAAAAAAAAACAAAAAAACAAAAAAACCCAAAAACAAATTGCTGATGCCATGAACACTTTACACACATGAGTCAGGATGCAAAAAAAGCTGCTGCCAAAAACAAATTGGCAAAACAAATTTTGTAGCTTTAGCTGTTATATACAGGGTTTATCTTATTAGTTATTAGTATAGGTGTGCTCTACATCTCAATAATGTCTCATCTAGGATGACAGGTTTTCAAGCAGGTCAAGTGCCTCTATGCACTTAATTAGTTTAGATATTTTCTTTTTTTTCTTCATCTCATATATCATTGTACTGAATTTGAGCAACCTTAAGCTTGATGCAGGCTACTTTTAACAGTTATCGACCTCACATCATAACTGACTAAGGTGCCTCTTCATATTAATATTATTTCATTATTAATGCTATTATCTTTTATATAACAGCAATAGTATATTACAATATTTTATTTATATTTTATTTGTATCCACCAAGGGCTGTGGGTGATCTGCAGTTTCACCCTTTCCCAAGCTGGAGACATTTTCCTTTTCACACACTCTCCTTGGCTGAACAATGACATAACCTTAATATACCTTATGCATCTCTCTATTTCATTTAATATGTGTTTGTGTGAATCATGTATTTTCTTTCATTCTATTCATTCTGGGCATGGTCTTCATTCCAACCATGTTTCATTGTTAATACCAATTTACAGGTTGTTATCCTTGCTATTATCAGTTTGAATACATTACAGTTAAGCTGTAAGTGAATTGTTTATTTTATTTATTTTTTTATTTTCACTTGCTAGATACTGGACAGACTTGAATGAGGAAAAGAAAAGGGAGAAAGGAAGAGGGGGAAAAAACAGCGGAGAAGAGGGACGGGGATAAATGGCAAAAAAACCCAAAAACCAACTAAATAAGCAGACAAAAAAAAAATACATATATCAATCACCTGGATCACCTGTTGAGAAAGAGAAAAGAAAACAAGCAGAAGAAAACGAAAGCAATACAATAAACAACATCACGATGATATATGGGTATATAACAGTAAATACTAAATATTAAACATTATTGTGCAGCATGTAATATCAACAGCGCACAGTGTGCTTTGAGGTAGGAGCCAAAAAGGGTGTAGTTTGTGTGTGTCAGCACCCGTGTGTACACTTGTGAGCATGGACGTGCTTGTTTTTACAAGGTTCCTTCATGTAATGATCTGCTAGAGCAGTGGTTCCCAAACTTTTTTTGCTGGGCCCCCCTTGTTTTACAAGAAAAATGTTCGCGCCCCCCCCTCGCGCACGCGCGCACGCACGAACACATCCTCCAACCACACACACCCATATTTTGCTCCATTGCGGTTTATTTCACACCTCAAACATTTAGTAAACAATTAAGCAAATACAAGTAATCTGCAATAAATTACAGGTAGTGAGAAAATAAACTACTAACTCTTTTACGCTACGTCCGCACCTACACGGGTATTTTTGAAAACGCAGCTGTTTCGTCCACACGTAAACGGCGTTTCGAATCGCCGAGAACGGAGATTTTTTAAAACTCCTTTTTTGCGTTTATGTGTGGACGAGGAATACAGAGTTCTTCACGCAACGTCAAAGGTATGTGCCTTTTATCACGTCACGTTGTGGCCACGTTATTGTTTACATGAGATGAATTGCAGAATGGCAGATAGAGACGAAATACTGTTAATCTGACTATCTGCAGGTTTTACAGGCTTACATACACACGCAGTTACTGTCCCTCCATTTACAAAGGCAGAGGCGTCACGGTGTAATTATTTTACATGTAGTTGTTTTTTTTTTCCTGTGTAATAATATTCAACATTGCTATCAATACATTTTTCAAAAAATCCCTCTGCAAAATGGGTTCAAAAACATAAACAACTGTTGGATGCTGTTTGTCCGTGATTTGAACCGGGGAACAAATTGTGGCAGGATGAGCCTGATGTTATTTGTATCCCACTGTAACTTTACTGTATAAAGAGCTAACATCTCCAACATGTCAGGAGTAGTTAGTCATTACAACAAGTGTTTGTGAACTACAAATCAAGAATGTGAGATCCTGTTTGTCCGTGATTTAAACAGCCCAGTGCTGCTCCCAACGAAGGGAAAACCAATCCTGCAGGGAGACCTACCTCAGCACTTGTGCAGGTGAAACCAAAAGGGAAGATTTGCTTCACCATAGAATGAAGTTGGTTTGGAAACATATTCAGCGATGCTTCATCTCCTGCTTTGCGTTTGTGTGGGCGCCCGTGCTAGCAGTGTCCAAGCGTTGTTTTGGGTTTTTTTTTTCCCCTTTTCATGCCCCCCCTGCAATGGCTCTGTGCCCCCCCTAGGGGGCGGGCCCCACACTTTGGGAACGTCTGTGCTAGAGGGTGTGGGGAGCCACAGCTCCGTCCTCCAGGGCATGAAGCAGGTATGGAGGAGATCAAGACTCCAGACATCCAGAGGCCCCCAGAACACAAGAGACCAAGGAAGACCAACAAAGGGGCAGCTGCGCCACTATCCCAGAAGGAGCTGAGGAGAGTCCCAGATGAGGGGTCACTCAGCAGCCGCACAGCAGAAGCAGGGGGGGTTGCAGTGACGTGCCCGTGAGCTCCGCCGGCAGCCAGCTGTGCCAGAGTGACCGAGCCCCAGGCCGAGAGGCCGAGGGCACCCCACCCCCGAAGTGGCCCGAGTGAGCCCCAGGCTCCAGGCCCCGATAAGCAGCCACCAAGGAGTGAGCTGGTGTGTACCTGGGCGCCCATCCCCGGACACAAAGAACAGCCAACGCACCGATGTCTGAGGGTATCTGCCACTGGCAGGGGAAGTGGTGGGGGGCCTCCATACCTTAGAGGGCCTGAGATGTCCCCAGAGAGGTGGCGTCTGGTACCCAACCTGACATATAGACACAGACATACAGGCACACACAGATACAAACATCCATTCCCACCCTCATGCTCTCATAAGCAATTACTCAACACTCAACCAATGTGGAGACAGACATAGAGACACACTGTACACACAATCACACTCCCCAAGCGTACTCTAAGAACCGGGTCTAGGTACCCTTGCCCCTGGAGGGGAAAACTGCCCCCAGACCCAGGTGGCGTTACCCTTTTCCCTGCGGTGGGGAGAAGCAGACCGCCCCGACTCCGCAGGAGCAGGGAGGCCCACACTCCAGACCCCAGTCGGACGGCCAACTCCTCCTCCTGGCCCACCGCTCCAGCAGGTCGCAGAGAACGGGGGTGTGAGAAGACTCCAAACCTCCCTCCGCCAGCTCATATGTAGTGTTGATGCATGTGTGTTCTAAGGTGCATTTAAAACCAAGGAGGGCATGGAACTACCTGCCAGAGAGAAGCAGGTAAGCGCATAGCCCCTCCTGATAGCCCTCAGTGTCTACATGTATTTAAAATTGAGAGGTGGGCAACGACGCCAGGGGTGCGGTGTATACCCTGATGGTCTTTTGGAGTCCGTGTAGTGTGCCCACCCCCAAGATCCTATATGTATGTGTTATGAGAGTGTGAGTAATGTGAATGTCTAAGTTGTGAGATAAAATTGAGGCACAGGCAGCCAGAAGGGGACAGAGGGGGGGATGCCTCCCCTGCACCCTGGTGACACACCTTTACCCCAAGGCCCTGCATGTGTGGGTGATTGTGGTTGAGCGGGAAGAGGGAGGCAGCTGGAGATGGGGAGGGAAGGAAGGGAGGGGCAAGTGACCCCTCCCTCGGGCCTATATATCATAATCCGCAACCCGCCAGGGAAAGGGGGCCCAGCCCCATCCGTACCGGGGTCCAGAACAGCAGCACCGCCCGGCCCCACAGAACCCGGGACAGCCCACCTGACCCCACCACAGATAAAACTGCACCCACCCCGTCATCCACTCATCTTCCAGACTACACAAGACAATAGACGCCCAGGCTGAGATCTTCCTCCACCTCTCCTGTATCTCTCCCTCCTGCAGAGTGAGTTCTTGAAGAGAGGAGAGCTCCTGCAAGGTGTAACAACCTCCCCCACCAGTTGAAGAGCCCCCCAGGTGGCTCGATGCACTGGCGGCACCCTGTGCCAGGGCCGGGCCCCCATACACCCATACACCCACCCGCCCACAACCCCAGCAATATACCAACCAGGACCCAAGCCCCCGAGGCCTGGCCAGGGCCCCAGCCCAGAGACGGAGGGCCCCTAGAACCTCCTGCCCGTCCCGGACCCACCCAGGGGCAGCCAGGCTACCAGGTCAGTAACCCACGTCCGTCAGCACAGACCCTCCCCTAGCCCCGCTGCACGCAGCCACGAGGAAACCGTCACCTAAGAGCCAACAGAGCCCCTAATAGGCCATGACCGCTACCCCGGGTTGAGCCCCCAAGGAAGATGCTCCTGGGGAAACCCCCAATGCCCTAAGCCTGTCCCTACCCCCACACACCAATCACAACAGCGAAGGTGGGACCAAACTATGACCCCCCACCCCCACTAGGTGATGGAGCTAATCAAAGGAGCCCAGAGCAATTGATCTGATGTGGTGGCAGAGGTTGTATCAAGACTAATGTAATCTAATAGATAATTTCTATATTGGTTAGAATTAAGACTGTTTTTATTTTTCCAGTTCATGAGGACTGTTTTCCTGGCTATGCATAGGGCAGTGAAAACCATATGGGCTATATTCTTATCTGTAGTGACATTATCTAAGCTGCCCAACAAACACACTAAAGGGGAAGTTGGGATGTTACATTTCAGACACTTTGATAAGTCTTCACATACGCGCCAAAACTTCTGAACTGGTGGACAGAACCAAAGAGCGTGGATATAATTGTCCGGTGTTTTGGTTTGACAGTGTGAGCAGTTGTTGGTAGACGTATAACCCATCTTGAACATCTGATGACCTGTGTAGTGCACTCTATGTAGTATTTTGTATTGAATTAATTGAAGACTGGGATTTCTAATTAGATGAAAGGTTTTTAAGCAAATCTGAGACCAGAAGTTTTGGTCTAAGTTAACTGATAAATTCGCTTCCCATTTTGCAATAGGAAGTGATATTGATTCATCTGTTTTAGAAAGCATTCTGTATATTTTGGATAGTAATTTGGGGGTTTTAAGAGTAAAAATTGAACCACACTTGGTGGTGTTTGTAGTTCAACTTGACCCGGTTTAAATTTCTTTTTTACTATGGATTTAATTTGTTGATATTCTAAAAATGTTTTCTTGTTGATCCCATATTGTGTAGTCTGTCAAATGAAATAAATTCTGTTCCTTCTAGTATATGTTCTAAATATTTGATTCCTTTACCACTCCAATCTGAAAAGTTGATCATATTATTGTTTTGTAATATGTCAGGGTTGTTCCAGATAGGTGTACGTTTGCATGGGATTAATGAAGACTCCGTCAATTTTAGAAACTCCCACCATGCTGTCAGAGAAGAGCTGATGCTGATGCTTTTGAAGCATTCATGTCATTGGATGTTTGAGCTGATAAATGGTAGATCTGAAATCTCTAGATTATTGCAAAGTGCTTGTTCTACATCTAGCCAAGGTTCATCTAAGAGGGTATGTTTTAGCCATCCTGAGATAAACTGAAGCCTGTTGGCTAAGAAGTAGGGCTGAAAGTTAGGTAGTTCTAATCCTCCATTATCCTTGGTCTTTTGTAGTGTTTTTAAGCTTATACGTGGGGTTTATTTTTCCAAAGGTATTTGGACATACTTTTATCTAGAGATCTGAACCAATCTCGTGGCGGTTTAGTTGGGATCATTGAGAATAAATAATTTATTTTTGGTAAGACCATCATTTTTATAGCAGCAACACTTCCCATAAGTGATATGGGTAGACATTTCCACCTAGCCAGATCACCTTCTACTTTCTTTAAAAGTGGGACATGGTTTAATTTAGTTAGATCTGCAAGCTTGGGAGAAACATTAATACCTAAATATTTTATATTTCCAATTGCAGTGGTGTAGAAGAGGAACTATGGAAGGAGCAATTAATCGGACGGACTGTAGATTTTGACCAGTTAATTGAGTAATCTGATATTCTTGCAAAAGAGTTTATCAATTCAATCACCCCAGAGATATTGGTTTGTTAATTTTGGAGAAAAAGTAACACATCATCCGCATAAAGGCTGATTTTATGTTCCACGTTCTTGCATTTTATGCCCTCAATTACTGAATTCTGTCTAATTGCTGCTGCTAGTGGTTCAATAAAAATTGCAAACATTGAAGGGGAGAGTGGGCATCCCTGCCTGGTGTCCAGTGTTGGGACTAACGCGTTATTAAGTAACGCGTTAGTACGTTATTATTGTGGTAACGAGCACGGTAACTAGTTATTATGCCAAAATCAGGAACGCGTTAGTCGTTACTGAGATTTAGATAGGGTCGTTACTCGTTACTTCGTGTGGTGGCTATCGCGGAGCATCCACAGATTCAATAACATTAGCAAGTGTTGGAGGCCAGCAGGTGGAAGAGAAGGAAAAGAGACCCAAGGCGGCCGCCGGTCCAAGTGTGAACTAAACTTCAGGTAAGAAGTTATGACCTGCAGTCTATCTGGGTCAGATATAAACCAAGTTTAGGTGGAGTTTATTTTCGTTATTCTGACTTTTTCCGTACTGCGTACTAGCTAGCATGACGGAGTTTCTATACAGCTGGGTGGGTGCTATGATGTTAACGATGTTAAACTTTATTTTGTTCATAAGTTATTAGAGTTGCCAACCGTCCCGTCTGGTATTCAGAGAAAATATTACGCGTTTCTTATTGAGGTGAAAAGGAACCGTTTGTCCCGTAATTCGGCTACATTTAAAAAGACACAAAGCTGGAGTTATTCTGTGTCTTTGCTGCACAGCTGCCTCTTCTTCTCTCATTCTCCCCCCTCCCTCTCCCGTTTCTACTTCAATCATGAAAACTGATCAATGATCAGCTGATCGGCTCTCTTGTTTGTTTATCACCCACTTTGCGCCAGAAAGAGGAAACCAGCCGATGTCGCGTTAAACAACAGCAGCACGTTTAAGCTTGATCAGCTGTTGTTAGAATTTATTTAATATTAATTCCTAGTATCAGCTGATGTTTGCTGGAGCCACAGCTGCAAAAAAGCTGCTGGTCATGATGTCGGTTTGTTTATCTGGTGAGAGGGAAACATGAAACCAGGAGATGTCCTTACTGAATCATCAGAGCTGAACAGGTGATGGAGATACAGGTTTACCTTTTAGGTGACATAAATGAGTTGAAGGGAAGTTATGAACTGTTTCTGAGAGACAGATAACCCCAGGATCCTTTTTAGGTAGCTGACAGCTGGTAACTGTGCAGGAGCGGATCTAGCAAAGTTTTGCCAGGGGGGCCAGGTGGGGCATTAACAGGGAGAGGTGGGCACAAAGAAATACTTTTCTTTCTTATTCTCATTTAAAATGTCTAGCTTTTAAAAAATAATTATCTGAATCTTACAACAAACGATTGATGCATATATACCATCAAAACAGTGAACATCACTGTCACAACAGTGTTTGTTTTCATTCAAAGGCTTTATGAGTTTTCCTATAATGGTGGGCCGGTCTCTAGTCAAAATGCCCAGGCCGATTTTTTGTCCCCGTCCAGCCCTGTATGCAGCTCATCTGCAGTCTGGTGTTACCTACGTCTTCCTATTCAGAAGGCAGAATTTCCGAGTTCTGAGTACAATCAAAGCACCACGACTGCAGTTTTTTGTGTTGGATGTAAAAGGCGCACATGACGCTGTGACGTAGGCTAGAATCATGGCAGCAGTCAATGACGGTCCAGGCGTGGGATTTCTCTCGTGGAAATATGCACATTATCTTTTCCTTTCTATTGGTAGGTGGCACAGTGCACTTGTGGCAAGTAAGCAAGCTAGAAGACTGGCAAAGTTATGGAAGCAACACATTAACAAGAGAATTCTGAGTAAAACCAAAGTTACTTTCCCTAGTAACTAGTTACTTTGAAAGTAACGAGTAACTTGAAGTAACTGAGTTACTTTTGATAGAAGTAACTAGTAATGTAACTAAGTTACTATTTTAAAGTAACTTACCCAACACTGCTGGTGTCCCTCAGGAGACAAAAGCTGGAGGATGTCTGGTCATTTGTTCTGACGCACGCTTTTGGGGAATTATATAATATTTTTAACCAGTTAATGAAAGAGGATCCAAAACCAAATTTGTGTAAAGTTGCAAACAGAAATTTCCAGTTAACTCTGTCAAATGCTTTTTCTGCATCTAAAGAAAATATTGTAGTTTCAAGGTTTTTACTGTATGAGTAGTCTATCAAATTAAGTAATCTATGTGTATTTGTTGATGAGTGCCTACCTTTTATGAAACCAGTTTGGTCAGGATGAATTAAGAGGGGGGTTATTTTCTCTAGTCTCTTTGAGAGAGCTTTGCAGATTATTTTACGGTCTACATTTATAAGGGATATTGGACGATAGCTTGAGGGATATACAGGGCCTTTGCCTGGTTTTAGCAGGAGATTAATGTTTGCAGAATTCATATTTGATGGAAGTCTGCCCTTTTCTTTGATTTCCAACAACATTCTGTAGAAAACTGGTGCTAGAATCGTTCAGAATTCTTTGTAGAATTCTGCAGGAAAGCCGTCTGGACCTGGAGGCTTATTATTGGGCATGCTTATCAGGGCTTCCTGGAGTTCACCTGATGTCAGTGGCGAATCCAGTGCCATTGCTTGAGTGTCTAATAATTTTGTAAGAGTTATGTTGTCCAAAAACTGATAAATTTCCTTTTTAGATGGGTTTTATAGAAATCCCTGAAAATGTTGTTTATTTGTTTCGGTTCATATATTGTGTTCCCAGATGAATCTTGAACAGCTGTTTGGTTTTTTTTTTAGTTGTTTTTTTCTTTCTTTATTTTTAGCTGATTTGCTAGAAATTGACCGGATTTATTACCATGTTCATAATTTTGTAAGCGTAGTCTTTGTACCAAAAATTTTATTTTATTTTTTATCAATTATCTCATTTAATTCTAGTTTTGTTTTGTGTATTTTGTTCAATGTTTCCTGATCTTGGTGGGACGCGTAGGCTTCTTCTAGTGATTTGATTGTTTTTTCTAATTCCTGAATATTTTTGTTTTCTTTTTTCTTTTTATGTGATGAGAAAGAAATTATTTTACCTCTCATCACAGCTTTCCCTGCTTCCCATAGAACAGAAGCTGATGTTCCGGGAGTGTCATTATAGTCTAAATATGAAGTCCACTCTTTTTTAAAATATTTAATAAAGTCTTCATCTTTAAGTAGTGATGTATTAAATCTCCAGTTTTTACTGTAATGTAATGTAATAACACGAGTGACTATATTACAAATACCCATCTGTGCATTTTCTGGTCTTTCCTGTTTTGTTTTGGGGTTTTTTGTTGTTCTCTCTCTCTCTCTCTTTTTTCCATGTGCATGTTCTCACAAAGACTGCTGAACCCTGCCCTTAACTACAACCTTAAAAATCCTCTTTCGGTGTGTGATCTTGAATCAATACGTGTCCTTGTTTAAATCGAGGAATTCTGAGATGATGGCTGTCAACACACAGCCAAAAAAGGTGTGCTACTTCTTTGTGGGGGATGGAGCATACAGGTGAATCATGCAAGGACATTTGTTTGCAGCTAAACTCCATGCCAGCTACAGAGCTAACTTGGCAGGGCATTTTTAAGGAGATTGTACACTTGTAAATGTACCCATGGATATTGAGCCTATTATATTATCTTCTAGGTTACTTGGGGGATTCTGTTGGTGTCCTGTAGTGTGATGAGAAAATTAGGTAATACATTATAACACAGCTGTAACTAAGTGTATTTTCAATGTCATTTATATCAAATTTACATTGTAATTGTATTTGAAAGTATATTCACTAGAAAAAGTGGTTGACAAGTCAGGTTTTTACAGGGAAAAAAGAAATACTACCTGACCAGGACTTCACTATACCTACAGGTTGTCAAAGTACAACAGTGGTGTAAAAGAGCTGCAAACCAAGTATGATACATTCTTGGTCCATCAAATATAGCTGAACAGCACAACAGCAACTGTGCTTTACTTATGGTTAACTTCTGCCACCTACAGTTTTTCATGAGCATTGCATGTGCATTTGGAACAATGTAAATGTAGTTAGGTCAAAGAACGTAACTTAGAACTGCAGTAATGCAAAAGCCTTTGTGGACTGGACAGAAGAGAGGCAAATGGGACACCTGAGGGGGGGAAAAGGATTGAACCATGTAAGAGAGTGAGTATGAGTGATCAACAATACAGTATCACACCCATTAAGTTTGCTCTTTAGCTAGACTTTAAGTCTAGCTGTAACACGTCTAAAATTAAGATTTCGACTCACTTTCTATCCTCAGCCTTTGGATGTCAATATCTGTTGATCTGTTGTCACTATGTTTGAAATCTGCCAATATTTTCATTATAGCTTGCACTATTTGAACATGTTGTGTTTAAAACTACTCATATAGCAACATATTTAATATACTGTGGTAACCAGGAAAAGGAAACAGCCAAGTTATCATTATCGTCACCAGTGAGTTGTAGAATTAGACTGCTGATTGAATAGAAGCACAAACCTGACATCTAGTGGTGAACACAGTTACAGTGCATGACACCATGTACTAAAAGGTCAATCGTCATAAGATTCCTCATGTTGTTTTTCTTACAAACACGCTGATCATTTTTATTCTCTTGTACTTGTATGAAATGCTGCAGCAGTGGTCTCAAAAGTAATTCTTTCTTTTGATTTTTTTTTTTAAACAGCAAAGTAAATTTTTATGTGAGGAAAAAAAAGGGAGTCTTAAATGTCTTGATGCATGCTCAAGTCTTAAATGTTTTACTGCTCTTTAACATGAAGTTTTAAAGTTAATGAAGTTTTGCCACAAAAGCACATATACAGTACTAAAATATTGTCCAACACAAGGATGGTGTGACAGAGCAACACTAAGCTGTATGAAAAACTCATGTTTTACAAATCACTGTACCCAATTCATCAGCTGATTTAACTGAGATAAAAATATCTATATAGATAGATATGTATATAGATATATATATATAGATAGATATCTATATATCTTGTTTGTTTGTTAGGTTTCTGGTTTTTTTTTGTTTTTTGAGTAGAGATGGTCACTGCCCTCCAAAGTCCTCTTTTTAAGATTGGAGAACAGTAGGTGGACAGATCCATTTTGACTTCTAACAGCAGGCTTTCAAAATACAGAGCCAATCAAATCAAACTGGAGATAGAAAACTAAAACAATGATCAAAATTAGCGATGCACAGATACCAATACTGGTATCGGGTATCGGGGCCGATACTGTAGAATGTGTTTGTACTCATACTTGTAAAAGTTAACCGATACCGAGAACCGATACCAACTTATTTCATTAATCAGAGGGTGGCTTTTCATTTCTGTTGTAGTTTTTTAGATTGTTCACTTGGGGCACATGTCGCACTAAAAAGGCACAGGGTTAGGCGAGTTAGACTGGTGGCTCCAGATAAAAAAGAGAAACTGGAGGCTGCTGTAGCTAGGCTAAACAAAATGTCAGCAGTGTGGACCAGAACAGCCAACTTTAACTCAGGTTTTGAAAAAGCGATGAAAAATGTCAAGAGAAAATCTGCGGGCAGTTAAAATAACAGAGGATCTGACTCATTTTATCGCTCTGGATGACCAGCCAATGCCAGCCGTGGAAAACATAGGATTGCACCGTCTTCTCAGCATACTCGAGCCGCGATATGAAATTCCCAGACGCCCATACATCAGGGAGATAATGGTGCCAAAACTTTCTGAAGAGGTAAAGACAAGCAGTGTGTGCGCGATGTCAGTCCTCAGTTGAACAACACAGTGGACTGATGAGGAGTTTGTTCGTCAATGCCGAATACTTTAGTTATTTTGTTTGTTTTTTACAATATGGACACTCTGCAATAATTTAACAGTTTATTTTATTCTCAAACTAATTTGTATTTATTTTATTCCAAACAGAAGTGTTTATTTATTATTCTGAAAGCTCGAGACAGTGCCCAATAGTTCAGTGATATTTTGTTAAATTACATTGTGGACACTCTGCAATAATTTAACGGAAGTGCTTATTTTTCCCTCTAAATTTTATTTTTGTGGTCATTTTTATTAATATTTTATTTTTTATCGGCGGAGAATAAAATAAAACCTGTCTTCCAATTCATTGCATTTGTGTGTGTGTGTGTGGTAGAAGTATCGGTTTTTGTACTCTGTATCGGCAAGTACTCAGATCCAAGTATCAGTATCGTATTGGTTTGGAAAAATTGGTATCGTTGCATCCCTAATCAAAATGTGTTCTGAAGTGAAATACTGAGCGATTAGTATTATTGTAGCCACTATCCAGTTTCCCCTTTACCTAAAAGAAAAGGCAAATCATAACATACCACTGTGCCACAATAAGCAAACAAGTAATGAGTGTGTTTGTGTGTGATTAAGACTAGTTGTGTGTGATACCGCAATTTATCTAGTACCAAGTAAATACAGGAATAGTATTGCTGATACCAATACCAGTACAAATACTGATACTTTCAACTTATAAAGGCACCTTATGTAGGAGAGATCGATGTGTCACTTTGCCAAATAACACCATAAAACACACATGTCAGCAATCTTGCGTTTTGAAACTGTCTTTTTTGAAGACCTGTAATATAAATGTGTCTTTATAGCACTTTGGAACCGCTTCTGTTCATGTTCATGTTTGAGGTATATATATTTTCATCTCCAATAAAATAATAAATTCATTTATTTAACAGACTTCAGTGGGCTGAATATATTATTTGAAGACCTGACTATAGTTTTTATGTTGTCAGTCTGATAAAGTAGCAACAATAACACTAACATTGAGTAATACTGAAGAACCGAACATGGGTCAAGACTGAAAAATTACGTTCATCCCTACGTGAGCTACATATTTAATATTCTCATCTCTGAAAGAACTGAGAGACTTGAGTCCCTCTCTGAGCTCTGTCTTGGCCATTTGTGTCTGTCTGACAGATTTCCTTCCTCCCCTCTTCCCCCTTTTTCATAAAGTCATATCTTTATATAAGTTGATGGTGTTGCCACAATAGAAAATGTCCTTTCAGTACACATGACTGGTTGCAGTGTTTTCATTTACAGCTACAAATTTAACATGGAAGCATATAACTATATATATAACTACTCCTGTGTAATATTGACTGTTTGTGCGCTGACACATCCACACCTCCTCTGTCAACATTCATTTCAACAGAAATTTGACTTGAAGTTCCATCACAGCACATGTGTTATCAATACCCTGACACTGACTGTCAGTCATTATATCTCTCTTCAGTATCTAAGTTCAAAATGAAAACTCCCACTAGAGGTAATTAATAATTTCAGCTTTCAATGCAAATACTGCACCCTGGTAAAATCTCCATTATAAGGCTTTACACTCACCATAGAAAAACTATGCAACCTACCTAAGAATTATCTGTCCTATGCAGCAATCTGATTTTACATAATAAGAAATCTTGAAATAAGACTTTTTAATCCAGAAATAAATGATTACATTTGAGAACTCAAGAGGTTTAAACAACATTTAAAAAGCTCAATTTTAGATAAAATTACTTGAAATTAATCTATTAAGCCCCCAAAGTAAGGTAAAGATACTAAATGTAAGCCCTTTTCTATGTTTTGAATTGTTAATTGTAGCAAATGAATGGACTGCAACAAGAAAATTAGTTGTAATACAATGAAAATCTACTCAAGGTTAGTCAAGTATCATTAAGTTGTTTCTTGATTGAAGCTGGCTATTTTTTGACTTCTACTGAAATAACAACCAGGACAGGAGTGATGGATGGCAACATTGATTACTCTCATGAGAACAAAACTCTTTTTATCAACAATATAGGGCTGCTGCACAATCCCTAAAAATCTACATTTTCCCCTTAAAAAACACCAGACATTTTTGCCCTTTAACTTATGTTACAGTCATATAGTCACACAATGTTATAAATAATGGCATAATCCAAAAAAGACTTAAACCTCTAAAGTGTCATTAAGGAAAAAAATTTGCTTTGTAAGGAGTTATTAGTAAAGCACTTTCTCAGGACATTGTTAGGCTAATTAGGAACAAACGTTACACAAAGATTTATAAGCTACACATGTGTAGCCTTTTTTTGTTGTTGTGTATTATACACAGATTGTAACCATGTTAATTTCACCATATTTTTACGGAGTAATTGAAAATGAACACAATTTCATCCTAGATTTTAGACATACAATATTACTGTACATTGATACAATTAACTCAAACACATCATACAACACTACAAAACAGTTTTTATAGAGGATTGGTTAGGTTTTGATGTCAAGATGTCTTGGTTAAATTCTAGGAAAGATCACAGCAAGAGTGATTATCTCAACACAGTGACAACAGTGGACAGAGGTCACAACAAATTATGTCAAAGAGGTTCCATGTCTATTACAACTTGATGCAAACAGGGTCCTGCGCAAGTATTAATTCAGTCACTTCCTTCTTTTCATTCAACAATAGTTCATAATCTTGTAAGAAATGATGAGACCAGTTGCTAGAGTTTGAGGGGATTTATGTCCAATTCTTGTTTGGATTTTAGCTGCTCGACAGTCATGGGTCTTTGTTGAATTTTTTGGGAATGTTACGAACAGCTTATTGTTAATTTGGATCTATGAAAACAAAAGGAATTAAAAGAAGAATGCCAAGCAACACTTCTCTGTGACATTTGCAGTGTTTCACTTGAGAGAAAAATAAACATTAAACATAATATGCCTGCTGAACTGTACTGAGTAACATGAGCCAACAGCAAACATTATAATGTGTCTTCATGCAAAAGTATCACATAACATTAAGTTAAATAAATATTAAATAACTACTTCCAGGGTTTAAATAATTTATTTATAACAGTGGTTGTAATTTTCCAAAAAAACAACAAAAATAAATAAATAAATAAAAAGAGCAGAGACCTAACTCGACAGTCATGGGTCTTTGTTGAATTTTTTGGGAATGTTACGAACAGCTTATTGTTAATTTGGATCTATGAAAACAAAAGGAATTAAAAGAAGAATGCCAAGCAACACTTCTCTGTGACATTTGCAATGTTTCACTTGAGAGAAAAATAAACATTAAACATAATATGCCTGCTGAACTGTACTGAGTAACATGAGCCAACAGAAAACATTATAATGTGTCTTCATGCAAAATTATCACATAACATTAAGTTAAATAAATATTAAATAACTACTTCCAGGGTTTAAATAATTTATTTATAACAGTGGTTGTAATTTTCCAAAAAAACAACAAAAATAAATAAATAAATAAAAAGAGCAGAGACCTAACTACTATTTTGTTTAAAATAAATAAATTAATAAACTAAATGTAATTTTCTGAATAGGACAAACCCCTTATGAACCATATAAGTGAAAAAGAAGATTAAGTCTTGAAAGAAGCATTTAATAACAGACAAGCAAAAAATATATGACAGATTCCTTAGTATGAATGAGGATATTCAGTTGTTGTTGTTCTGGCAGCATGTAGTGGCTTTATTTAAGCAATTTATGTTTTCCTTTATGTTGTTACATGTTTTATTAGCACATTGCCACACTCATATGCTGCATGCTAACTGTGTTAGCTAGAATTAGCATTTTAACACCCAAACCATTTGAATCAATGCATTCTTTTTGGCCAAGTGATGTACTGGAACAAACTAAGCAGTTTCCTCCCTCTCCTTTTGAACAGTTCCTTATTTGTTGATAGCGCCATATATAGCTTGATAATTACATCATGCAAGTTTTTTTTGACTCATCTGCCTGCTGCTGTTTTTTTGTTTTTTAATGTAATCATTTTACTGATAATGCACATTGAATTTACATGTTTTTGAATTTCTCAAGCAAGAGTATTTGCATGTATTTAATTTTTTCATTCATTAACTTAAAAATGTATTTTAATCTGCCTCAAGTAGACAGTCCTTTGTGGAATTTCAATATATGTCATTTTGAGGTTGGGTTCTTTTTTTCATTTTGTAAAAAAAAATCATCTTTTTTTTCCTTTTTATGTTACTTAATTTTTGGTTACCTATGACCAGCAAGACAATGAAAGTTTAACTGAAGAGCAGTTATTCAAGTTTTTCAGTTCAAGTATCATAATACAAGACAACACTAACCCTTCTTTTGTACTCATAAAATGTTTGTGCACTCTACTGGCTTGGTATGGAGCAGACAGTGGTTTATTGTCTTCAAACCAGCAGACAAAGCCGATGGCAGAAGATGTTTGGAGAAGAACTTCAGGCCGTGTACTGAAAAGGTATTTTTTTTCTTGTTATCAAAAGACATTTGGAGTGACGGCTTCTACAACTGGTTGGAAGTGCTGAAGTAAAGCTTAAAGTCTAAGAAGCCACAGTGTTGATATTCAGCACAAAGAGAAAAGCTCACTTGTTTGAATTTATTTAGAATCATAGTTTTTATAAATTCTGACTGCAAACAGCTTTTACAGCTTTGATATTGTTTGACACTCGATATCAGGTGATGGGGTTTAATTTAAAGGTTTCTTTGTCCCAATGAGCCATTTACACTGACCAGTGTCACTTTAACTGTAACACATTCATTATTTAGATCCAACAGTTCTAAGAGACATAATTGAATGTAAAAAATGGCAGCCCTCAGGCCAGGTTTAATTGATAGAGATATAGGCATGCATTATGAAATGTATGTATCCCAGATAATTGTTATTCATCTAGTCATGGCAGACCCACCCCTTCCTCCCAAGTTAACTGCAACCCAAAAGAACTAGTGGGGGTCATTACACACTCACAACCAGTGGGGTAAAAAGAGCCATCAAATTAGAGTTAGAAGCTCTGCTTATGGACAAACTTTCTAAGCCTAACAGGGGACAGGTACTCCTGCCCAAATAACATAATATAACCCCACATACAGCCCAGCCATAAAGTGAACCAAGTCATTTAGTTAAAGACAGCATGGGACCAAATGCATGTAACCAGCCTGCACCCACATGGCATTTCTTCCTCCTGAATTAAATGAATGAATGGATGAAAGTTAAATGACTACAAACCTAAAGCCACTAGTTCCCACGCTGGAGTTCCCTGACACTGTGTGTTAACTGTATTTAGCTTGTATCAACAGTTTTAACAGGCTAAGCTACCTGAGAGACTGCATTGAATGATTGTTTCTATCTTAATGGTTTTAGCTGGCTGGTTTCAGCTCAGATGTTCTGCTTTTTCCTTTTAGTAGATCAAAGCAGCTCGTGCTCTTTCTGCTTCTATTTTGATGGCAAGAAGAAGAAGTTCATGGTCTCGGTGAACAGTCATGGTCACACACTGCATGTGGTTTTAAAAGCAACATGTCTGTTCACCACAACAATCGAGATGTGTAATATTAGTGCAGCTACGGTTTGTTCTTGAACATCAGTTCTATTTTTTACTTTGACCACTTAGACCAAAAAAGTGTTGTTTTCAGATTCTTTCTTTTAAATCTGTAAAGCACCTGTTCATTTTTTATTAAAATTAGTTTCACATAAATGTTAGTGTTTCCTTTATGATCTTTTAATGCTTACACTACACTGTACATGTCTACATTAGAGACATTTCTGTTACCTGTTTATGAGACTGGGCTGCTTGACTACGATTTGGAAGTGGATGCAAAAACACACGGATCGTGCTATTGTTTGTTTTTTAATATGATGGACTGAACACAGGAGGTATCTGACTAAGCAAAGATTAATCTGATCCCATTTCTACCTGTCTCTACTGTTTGAAGATTTCACTGAAGTTTGCTCAGCTGTAATTGTATATATTTATTCCAGCTCTTGTAGGGAGTGGAATGAATCAGACTTGTCAAATGTTGTTTGATTTGATGCACAATATGAAGTTCAGAATTTTCTTACAAATAAAACTATAATGACAAACATGAACAGCTGTGCCTATTTCTGAGACATGATTTTTTTTTTTTTTTAATGTGTTCATATTTAGACAGTGTGCATTTGTATACTGAAACTGTTATGGTGAACCTGAGGTGATGGTCAACAGAAGGCAAATATATATAAATATAAAACAGTATTGAAGTAATGTCTTTACCCTGTGCAGCGTGTGTGGACGCTGTGCACACAATCACCTTATTCACTGTAGTAAAAGTGTGTAACCATGGTTACACACTTTTATATATTATTATACTATGTTATTAGCTATGTAAACAGCTTCCAAAGATACCGCCATAGCTCTCTACAGCAGTAACACTTTCACGCTTTGCAAATCATTTCACGTTTTTGATAGTTATGAATAAAGAATATGTTTTTAAGGTCATGCTAGGTTGTTGCTATGGTGGTTGCTGTGGACTAGGGTGGACCACGCGTCCGATTCCTGTTATTAGCTGTCCGCCGTAGTAAGGCTGCGTTCCATTTACAAGTAGTGACAGTCTGCCGTAACTCGAACTCAAACCCCGCTTTGTTCTTTAATTAAAGGCATTTTATAGCCGTTCATGACACGCACAGACACACATAAAGCACTTTGCCTCACCAAGAGAATGCAACTTTACTAAAACCTAGTATCTGATATAACATAGAAAAATGAAGCAACCAGAGCTTTAATGATGAACACTCTGGGTTTTGTAGTTCACGTTTTACAGTCCCAAATGACTCACTGCACATCCATATAATGTATTGAAGAAGAGTTTAGAATGCACTTTAAATTTAGACTGTAGCTGTTTCATTTTTTACATTGTTACTGTGTTATGTCATGAATAAGGTTCACCTGCTAGGGGTTTGATGGATCAGCTGGACAATACAGTCAAAGACAGACTTCATTCATCATATGCAAGAATCCTAGTTGGATTTTTGTTTTCACTCATATTTTAGAACCAAATATTGAAAACAACTGTGACAGACTGGATACCTAGTCAGGGTGTACATTACCTTGCACTCAAGCATCCCAGGAAAGAGCCATGCCCCACCATGAGCCTGGGTGGATATTTAAAATGACTGATACTGAATATGAATATTTCATGAATATCAAATTATAATAGAAATTCCTAGGTGTTTTTTATATCCAGCAAGAGTAATATTGATTACATATGTCTGAATTGCTACCCCTAACCCTAGCTCAACAGACCACAATGCCCTGGACTGTCAGCATTATTACATGCTGTGAACATAAGTAGCTTTGATCACAGTTTATGTTGTAAAAGAGAAGGAATATTGAAAAAAAGATCAATATTGTGATATTATTTCTTCCAAACTGACCAGAAACATGCTTGTCATACTCTCACAGCAAAGGATCAGACTCACTGTGCATGACGGCTCAGGCCAATGATGTCTGTTAGATTGTCAGTTGTTTAGATAATTTACAGTGGCAAACTAATTCTGACTATAAGATCACTGTATTAATCTGAATCCTTCTGAAATGTGCTGTGAATGAATGCTGATGCAACTCACTGCAGGAAAGCTGTTAATAAAACAAATCTGTGACACATGCAACACATTCACAGAGGAAGAGAACACAAAGGGAGGACACGCAGAGGCTGCGTTAAAGTCAGAAATCCAAATCTTTAGTCAAAAACAGGCGGCGGTTACAAACAGGAAGACAAGCAGTCCATTAAACAGTTTACAGGGTCAAACATACAGAGAATTCAAACAGCAGTAAAAAATAACTGGACACTGAAAAACGTAAAGCAATGTGTGACGCAATAAAAGGAAGCAGCGCAGTATATTCACTGAATTATCATCAATTACAAAAGAGAAAAAAAATTTCTACAGTTTGTTTTCTTAATTGCAGTTAGAGTGTGGCTGGTAAAGATGGAAACATACAGAATGTAAACTGTGTAAGTTTGGTGAACTTTGTTAGTAACAAATGAGGTAAAAAAAAAGCAAAACAGACAAAACACAGAAAGTGGCTCTCAGTATTCATTAATAATTAGAAAGCATCTAAACATTCTGGTCGGGGATTTTTACAGTCTTAGTTCCGCTCGCTGTCATCATTATAATCATCATGATCAATGGCGAGGTCCTGAGGTGGGCGGAGCTGTCTGTGGTGATGAAACCATGAAGGAACAGCGTCTGGCACGTGTTGGTTAAACATCCCAGTACACTGGTTTAGTTTCCTCTCCAGCTGTTTGAAATTTGACACTTCAACATTAAGGGGAAGAAGAAGAAACAGTGTTAGGTCAGGTGATCACATGGTTTCTAAAATAACTGACAGGAAGTAACCAGGCCGTTAGAAATGGATGGCATGTGTTTAGAGTTACTGTAGTTAGGTAACTCTACTTACCAAAAGCAAAGCTGCTGAATGTTGCAGGAACATGCTCATGTGTGGTGATCATTCAGTGCTGCAGGTTAGACAGTCCAAGACTGATATACTGCCCATCTGAGAGTTTGAAAACACACATGCAAAGATTTCATTGTATTACAGTCAAAGTTGGATGTTCATTTTTGTCCTTTAAAAATGTTTGTGTATTTGAAAGCACTAACATTTAAGGATGACTCAGATCGTCTCTCTCTAAGTGTCTCCTTTGAAAGCGGAGACAAGTTTACCCACTGATCCACGTCACTTTACCTGGATGATGACTCCTCTCTCCTTCACTCAGAAACACTCCTAAAATAACCAAGAAATAAATAATACTGAAGATTCACTCACAACATTACAAAAGCATCAAAAACATTTCCCTTTGATTCCATTTCTCCATTCCTACTGAACATCAGGCAACAAATATCCCAGTAAATCACAGTAAAATGTAAAGCACATATTTTCTCTGCTTTGTCTAAACTCTGCAGAGCCCCTCTGTCAAGAAAAACAAATATACATTTCATAACACTGCACTGGACAAACCTCGGTCAGTTGATTTCCTCTGTGCAGTGCAGACGAGCATCAGTCAGCAAGTCAAAGTGGTGAGATGGACTGGTGTCCTTTGTGACTCTGCTAGTTCTTCTGAGGAAACACCACGGTCTTTCCACACCGTCACCATTTGTGAGCACAAACTGCTGCTCTGCCAGCATGTAGGAAATCACATATCACACACACAGGGGTGAAGAAACATTAGATCTAAACAGATCAAAGTAGCTCTTAGTTTCAGCAATCAGTGAACAGACAAACAATGATACCATACTGATTCTGTATGAATGCAATATAGTATTTTCAATACAGGTGTCAAATTAATGTATTACAACTAATATATATGTATATATATATATATATATATATATATATATATATATATATATATATATATATATATATATATATAAAACAGGGGGCCGGGGACCTGTTTTATATATATATATATGTATGTACCACCGGCAGATAGAGGAGGTGGCTGATATCCAGAAATCCTACCAGTGGCTGGACAAAGCTGGACTGAAAGATAGCACAGAGGCACTAATTATGGCAGCACAAGAACAAGCTCTGAGTACAAGATCCATAGAGGCTGGGGTCTATCACACCAGGCAAGACCCCAGGTGCAGACTGTGTAAAGATGCCCCAGAGACAATCCAGCACATAACAGCAGGGTGCAAGATGCTAGCTGGAAAGGCATACATGGAACACCATAACCAAGTGGCTGGCATAGTGTACAGGAACATCTGTGCCGAGTATAACCTGGAAGTCCCGAGGTCTGTGGGACTTCCAAACAAGAAGGCATCGGTGGGCAAGAGATGAAAACAGGGCGTTGTTGGAATGCTACTACGCAAGTAACCCCGGCGGAAGGGGCTACATGAATAGGATGAGGGACCTATGGATTCTTCGATACCCAACATCCACAATGACGGCGAAACAACTAGTAGCTCAGTGTTCCAACATTCGAAAGAAGGGACTGCTCTCACAGCTAGAGATTGACGAGGTACAACATAAATGCTACGGCAAGGAGGAGTCAGGACGCCAGGTCAGGGGGGAGATATCATCACCCCCACCCGAGATTGGGTACATAGCCCCAAGTGCGACAGGAGAAGGATCGTTGAGTGCGAGAGGAACTGACCTGAAAGATAGGATCATGGCCAAGCTTGAAACCTGGACCCCCCGTTGCCGGTTACCAAGATTAGGTGAAGTACCCTCAGAAGGTCTGCTAGATGATGTTAATGCAGCACTACGGACGATACCTACAGCCACGATTACCGACACTAACAAGCTGATCTACAATACGGCAGCAGTGATCAGTGAGATGCTTGGCTACAAGTTGAACAGCCACAAGGGGCAGTACCCTCCATGGAGAAGGAGGCTAGAGGGCAAGATCAAAGTAGCACGGAGGGAGGTTAGCCAACTAACGGAGTTGCAGAAAGGTGCGACAAAGAAGGTGCATAAGAAATACAGCAAGCTGTCCATACCTGAGGCCTTGGAAACTGCCAAGCAATGACTCACAGCCTTGGCCAGCTGCTTGAGGAGATACACCAGAGAAATAGAAGGCAGGAGAATAAACCAGCTGTTCTCAACAGAACCAGCAAAGGTGCACTCTCAGTGGCAAGGGAACAATAATAAGAGAACAGCACCACCAAGGCTGGAGATGGAGCAATACTGGAAGAGCATATGGGAGAAGGACGCAACCCATAACGGCAATGCTCAGTGGCTAGTGGATCTGAGGGCAGACCATAGCGACCTCCCTGAACAGGGTCCAGTAACCATCACAGTGGCAGATATCCAAGAAAGGGTCTCCAGTATGAAGAGTTGGACAGCACCAGGGCCCGACATGGTTCACGCCTACTGGCTAAAGAAGCTGACTGCACTCCACGAGCGTCTGGCAGCACAAATGAACCAGCTGCTAGTTAACGAGGGACACCCGGAATGGCTAACCGAAGGTCGGACGGTCCTGATCCCCAAGGACCCCAAGAAGGGACCAGTCCCCTCCAACTACTGACCAATAACCTGCCTCAGTACTACATGGAAGCTCCTGTCAGGCATCATATCGGCTAAGATGAACAGGCACATGGGTCAATACATGAGCGGGGCACAGAAAGGAATTGGCAAGAATACCAGAGGTGCAAAACACCAGCAACTGGTAGACAGAACAGTCAGCCGAGACTGCAAGACCAGACTAACCAACCTGTGCACTGCCTGGATTGATTACAAGAAGGCCTATGACTCAATGCCCCACAGCTGGATACTGGAATGCCTAGAATTGTACAAGATCAATGGGACCCTAAAAGCCTTCATCAGGAACTCAATGGGGATGTGGCGTACAACACTAGAGGCCAACTCCAAGCCCATAGCACAAGTCACCATCAAGTGCGGGATCTACCAAGGAGATGCTCTGTCCCCACTGCTGTTCTGCATAGGCCTGAACCCCCTCAGTGAGATCATTAACAAGACTGGCTACGGATACCGACTACGGAACGGAGCAGTTGTCAGCCACCTCCTGTACATGGATGACATCAAGCTGTATGCCAAGAGTGAATGAGACATCGATTCACTGATCCACACTACCAGGCTATACAGCAATGACATTGGAATGTCGTTCGGGCTGGAGAAGTGTAGTCGGATGGTAACAAAGAGAGGGAAGGTAGTCAGAACTGAGGGGATTGAACTACCAGAAGGCAACATTGCAGACGTAGAGGACAGTTACAAGTACCTGGGGATCCCGCAGGCAAATGGGAACCATGAAGAGGCCGCTAGGAAAGCTGCAACCACCAAGTACCTGCAGAGGGTCAGGCAAGTCCTGAGGAGTCAGTTGAACGGTAAGAACAAGATCCGGGCCATCAACACGTACGCCCTGCCCGTGATCAGGTACCCTGCTGGGGTAATAGGCTGGCCAAAGGAGGAGATAGAAGCCACTGACATAAAGACAAGAAAGCTCCTTACCATGCATGGAGGGTTTCACCCCAAGTCCAGCACCCTGAGGCTGTACGCTAAGCGGAAGGAAGGGGGTCGGGGACTGGTGAGTGTCAGCACCACAGTCCAGGATGAGACAACAAACATCCAAGAATACATCACGAAGATGGCCCCAACTGACAGCGTGCTCAGTGAATACCTCAGGCAGCAGAAACCCAAGAAAGAGGAGGGAGACGAGGAACCATCATGGAAGGACAGGCCCCTGCACGGTATGTACCACCGGCAGATAGAGGAGGTGGCTGATATCCAGAAATCCTACCAGTGGCTGGACAAAGCTGGACTGAAAGATAGCACAGAGGCACTAATCATGGCAGCACAAGAACAAGCTCTGAGTACAAGATCCATAGAGGCTGGGGTCTATCACACCAGGCAAGACCCCAGGTGCAGGCTGTGTAAAGATGCCCCAGAGACAATCCAGCACATAACAGCAGGGTGCAAGATGCTAGCAGGCAAGGCATACATGGAACGCCATAACCAAGTGGCCGGCATAGTGTACAGGAACATCTGTGCCGAGTATAACCTGGAAGTCCCGAGGTCAAAATGGGAAATGCCCCCAAGGGTGGTGGAGAATGACCGAGCTAAGATCCTGTGGGACTTCCAGATACAGACGGACAAAATGGTGGTGGCTAACCAACCGGACATAGTGGTAGTAGACAAACAGAAGAAGACGGCCGTAGTGATCGATGTAGCGGTTCCGAATGACAGCAATATCAGGAAGAAGGAACACGAGAAGCTGGAGAAATACCAAGGGCTCAGAGAAGAGCTCGAAAGGATGTGGAGGGTGAAGGTATCGGTGGTCCCCGTGGTAATCGGAGCACTAGGTGCGGTGACTCCCAAGCTAGGCGAGTGGCTCCAGCAGATCCCGGGAATAACATCGGAGATCTCTGTCCAGAAGAGCGCAGTCCTGGGAACAGCTAAGATACTGCGCAGGACCCTCAAGCTCCCAGGCCTCTGGTAGAGTACCCGAGCTTGAAGGATAAACCGCCCGCAGGGGCGTGCTGGGTGGTTTTTTTTTTTTTTTAATCTTGGTTTTCATGTGAAGCATGACCCTGATGGTAAGCGCGTCATGGACAAAAGTAAAACAGTATGTCGGATGTGCCACGCAATGCTTAATTTGTGGGAACTAGTGCGTTAGCGCAGTTAGCTCTTTAACGTGTTGACGCCGTCCAGCCCCACGCACGGGGCGATCCGCGGTAACTTCTTAACAGAGATTTGCTGCGTTATGGCGTTAATGTCATTTTAACGAGATTATCAGTTAAAATGATAATCTTAACTGACATTACACCAGGGCCATAGTTTCCACTATGAAGTGCTGTCATATTCGCAGTGGGAACACTACGAATATGACAGCACATTTACGCCGACATCATCCTAGTGCAAAGACAAGTGGAAGCAGACAAAAACAACAAGCACACATGCTGCAAACTTTACCCGAGTCATTTAGACAGCCGTTAGCACATGATTCTCCTTATGGGGACCTGATATGTTTAATATGCTGCTGAGAATATAGCCCAGAAGAAGCGTATATGTTACAGGTACCGGGTGGCAGCACGTGTAGACAGCTATATATGTGTCCTGTAAACAGGAAAGAAATGATCAGACAGAGAGACGTGGCTTGCCGTTTCCTGAATACTCCGCCATTATTTATTCAAATTCACAATTATGCACTCCTTTTATTACTTTTACAGTATTACAACTGTGTATTTACTTATTCTTAACATAGCTCACACATTCTCCATATATGTTACCAACTGTTACCAACTAGACTAAAGGGAATTAACACATTCCAATGTCATAAACATGACCAATTTTCTTGTAAGACTTGGTTCAAAATGAATTTCAGCAGGACAAATCTATAAATCTCAAATAGTTTGAAAGAATGGTGTAATCAGCACCATCTTGACATGTGCACTGAATTCACGGAAACACTTTATGGCAGAAAACAAGATACTAAAACAATACAGAATAACGGTGGAGCCGATCGCTAACATCACAGAGCATAGGAGGTGTGCGACCCAAACTAACATGCTAACCATAGCATGCTGCTAAAGCCGTAAGCAAATACTTACAAAAGTCTAATTTACTGTAATACACAATGTTGTACGCTTTCACTTTCCAATCGTAATGGTTAATCTATTCTATATAATGGATGTGATTGCTATTATATTCTGTTTTGGGCACGATACGAACCTGTAAACAGGAAAGAAATGATCAGACAGAGAGACGTGGCTTGCCGTTTCCTGAATACTCCGCCATTATGAGAAAACGGCGCGGAGCATGCGCCTCAGGCTGCTAACAACGGGCCAAACCATGGTCTCATACTGCCACCTACTGGTATAAAAATGGAGCGTCCGCTACAAATATCCCAGGGTAATTACCAAGTTTCCTGTTAAAATTACAGTAGTTATTTAGGGCATTCCCAAATGGAAATATCACTTACATTGAAAGTGAAATTACTTAATTTAATTCACAAAAATGTGATCACACATTAGTGGGTATCACACACTCCCTGACAAAAATAAAATGGCTCCCAACATTCACAAAATCCTGACATTTTTAACTTTTGCTTCTCAAACTCTCTTATTAACTCTTATCAGTCCACGAACTAATTATGAAACAAGCAGTCAGGGTGGTGTGTATGCAGATGGGGTCAGTGATGCGTGATACTGGTATGGTGAGTATGGTATTGGGGTGCAGTACATTGGTGACTGTGACATACACACAGGCGGCACAATTGCCAATGGTGGGTATGGAAATACAGTGTTCGATGGTATGGTTGTGGCAGGTAACTGTGGTGCTGTGCGTTCCCCAACTAGATTAACTGCTGCATGTGACTGCACTGAGAGTTTACCCAGTGATTCATAAGTCAGAAACTGTCGTGGCTTCCTGTGACGGGTAGACCTTCTAATGTCCGTACAAGTATATCCCGGTGGTTGAACCTGTAAGTTAGACTGTGAATGAGTTTCACACTCCTCACCAGACCCTCTGGGTTCAGATAGGTTGTCACTACCCACTTGCATTTCTTCCATCTCCTCTCTCAGAGAACATGGCAGATGTGAGCATTCTCTCCCAGTTTCCTCTTCAAATTGTTCAATGCTGACGGATGATGAATGCTCAGGCATAGTCAGTATGTCTTCCATCATCTGCACAGGTGAATGTCCATTTTTTGTGTTTGTTGTCACTCTAATAGGTTCTTTGGCCTGGTAAGACTGAGATGCAGGGTGTTGCTCATGGTCCAGGTCCCTTCTCACAGTCCTTTCAACAGGTGCTCTTAGCCAGTACCCCGAGCAATCACTCTCAGAACCGCTGTCAGAGTTATCCCACATGTCTGTTTGTCTTTGTGCATCTGTAGATCTTTCCATCCTTCGTCTGTTGCGTGTTGTCTTTCCAACTGCAGGCTTTGCCAGGGGGGGAGTGACTTGAACAGGTAAGTTATTTACAAGTAACAGCAGATTGTGATGCAATGTTCGGGTTCTTTTTGGGTCTCCAGCTTCAGGATGGACTACGTAAACTGGGCTATCTGCTAGCTGCTCTTTTACTATATAAATAGTCCTCTCCCAATATGATCTCAACTTGCCAGGTCCTCCCCGCTCACTGAGGTTTCTAACCAGAACTCTGTCTCCTGGCTGTAGCATGACTCCTCTTGCCTTTTTATCATATGTTATTTTGCCTCTTGCACTAGACTTCTTGCTATTTTCACTAGCAATCCGATAAGCTTCCGACATTCTTTCGGCCCATTTCTTGGCATATCCTGTAGGTGAGTATGTTTCATTCTCCCCCTTCAATCCAAACAGCAGATCAACTGGTAAACGCGGGTGTCGTCCATAGAGGAGATAGAATGGTGAGTAGCCGGTGGACTCATGTCGAGTACAGTTGTACGCATGTACAAGATGTGGGAGGTGGTCTTTCCACTGTACTTTTTCCTTTTCTGTTAATGTTCTCAACATCTGGAGTATTGTCCTGTTGAGACGTTCTGAAGGGTTACTTTGAGGATGGTAAGGTGATGTTCTGGAATGTCCGACACCAGATAATTTCTGTAGTGTCCTGAACAGCTCATTCTCAAATTCACGACCCTGGTCATGATGTAGTTTGGATGGGTATCCAAATCTGGGTATGAAATCCTGGAAAATCCGTTCAGCAGCTGTTTTTCCACTCTTGTTCCTTGTGGGGTATGCTTGAGCAAATCTAGTGAAATGGTCAATTACCACTAGAATATACTCATACCCTCCACGGCTGGCTTCCAAATGCAAAAAGTCAATACACACCAGTTCTAAAGGGTAGTCCGATGTTATACTACCCATAGGAGCCCTGACGTGTGTTACTGGTTTCTTGGACATGATACAGGGACATTTCTGGGTCACATAGGCTTCAATGTCCTTAGCCATAAAGGGCCAATAGAATCTATCCCTTGCGAGATGTAGCACTCGGTCTGTCCCAACATGACCCATCGTGTCATGTAAATGTCTTAATGCTAAAGTCCTGTACTTGGCAGGAAGCACTAATTGTCTTCTGTCACTGGTACATCTATACAAGAGGTCATTTTCAAGATGTAACTTACCCCACTCATGGAGGAGTTTATGGGCAGTTCCTCTTACCATCTTGCGTATTTCATCTGTCAGTTTTGCTCCATCTAGTTTCAGCTTGAGGATTTGGCCAATGGCTGGATCCTCTCTTTGAGCTTTAACCAGATCATCATGGCTGATGCTCAGCGAGTTGATATGAGGCTGCTGATGGGGGTCCAGAGAAGAGATATTGAGCATGGCTACCCAAGCAACATCTTTCTGTCTGGCCACCTGGCTTCCATCCCAGACTGCCTGCACTGCCTCATCTGGAAATCCCTCTGTACAAGCAGTTTCATATTTCTCTATATCCAAGGGGAGATGAGAAACAGTGTCTGCGTCTACATTTGACTTTCCTGGCCTGTATCTGATGTCGAACCGGAAATCTGAGAGCTCTCCAACCCACCTATGTCCCACTGCGTTTAGCTTTGCGGTACTCATTACATAGGTTAGGGGGTTGTTATCTGTATAAACTGTGAAGTGTGGGGCATAGTACAGGTAGTCACGGAATTTTTCACATACAGCCCATTTCAATGCAAGGAACTCTAATTTTCCACTATGCAGGTGGTAGTTGCGTTCTGCTTGTGTCAGAGTCCTAGATCCATAGCCAATTACTCTCAATTTCCCATGTTGACGCTGATACAGGACAGCTCCTAAGCCCTGGTCAGATGCATCTGTATGCAATGTGAAAGGCAGGCTAAAATCGGGATATGTCAGAACAGGGGGGTTGGTGAGGAGGGTCACCAACTGTTCTAACGCTCTCTGGTGTTTCAAGGTCCACTCAACGTGCTCTCGAGAGGACAGCTGTGGGTGTTTGCTGTTTCTCACAGATTTTGGACACTGAGTTTTGCCTGGCTTGGTCTGAAGGAGTTCATAGATTGGTTTAGCTATCCGGGAAAAATCCTGGATATACGAGCGATAGTAGCTTAGAAAGCCTGCCAGCTTCCTCACATCACCAACTGTTTGAGGTGTCTTAGATGTCAGGGTTTTGACAGCCTCCAGGTCTGCCGGGTTTATTTTGACTCCTTCAGCGGACACAAGCCGACCCACATATCTAACTTCTTGTTTGAAGAGATCACATTTTTCCGGCCTCAATTTTACTCCATGTTCTTGGAGTGCCTGGAGAACTTTGCGGAGGGTCTCAACATGGTCGTCAAATGTTTTTGCATAGCAAAGTACATTGTCGAGGTATGGGATGCAACATTCATCTCTAAGAGAGCCAAGCATCTCTTCCATGCTCCGCTGAAAAGCAGCTGGGGCATTTGTGAGACCAAATGGGATGCGAACCCATTCATAAAGACCCCATGGTGTTACGAAGGCAGTGAGGTGGCGAGAGCACTCGGCTACAAAACCCCGGTGGTAAGCTTTTCCTTGGTCTAAGATGCTAAACCACGAGTACCCACCCAGAGTATCAATCAGATCCTGTATCCTGGGCAGTGGGTGTCGATCGGGAACAGTCTTTTTGTTCAGAAGGCGATAGTCTATGCATAAGCGTAAACTGCCATCTTTCTTTCTGACACAGACGACTGGGGCGGCGTACGGGGACTGAGACTTTACTATCCAGCCTTTTACCAAAAGTTCTTGTATGTACTGTTTAACCTCTTTAAAAAGTGGCTTAGGGATGGATGAGTAGGTTTTCTGAACAGGGATATCATCTTTCAAGTTGATTGCCATTTGCAAACTGGGTATGCATCCTATATCAGTACTGTCACGAGCAAAAGCCCCAGCCTCCTCGCAAAGCATTTTGTTAACTTTTGCCTGTTGTTCCTCATTAAGATGGCTGATGTCGACAGGAGGCTGCCATAGGGGTAAGTTGGTATGAGTAGATGTAGAGGTGGCACTATTGGCTGTCACTGTGGGCTTAGATTCTCCAAGTGAGTCCATTGTAATCACCTTCTCAACAGAATGAATACTGCCAAGGGCTGTTTTCCTTGGTAGTGTGATGTTATGTTTTGTGTTGTTGCCCACAGGTACCTCTACAAAGGGCCTCTTGGTGCTTTGCACTTCAAGCAGTCCTTCACAGACATCTAGCTCAGCAAGCTGTGTGTTGTTATCATCAGGCTCAAAGAGGAAAACAGATTCGGACAGGTTCATGGCAGGTGAGACTGGACACTTAACCCAAATCACCTGACCCGCTGGAATGAGGGTGTCATACCTGCCAGTCCGCAGACGTCCACATTGTGCAGGGGCTTCATCAGCCTTGATGAGGTTTACCAGGAGCTCTGCCTTTTCTGTTGGTATTGACATGGCATTGCAAAGTAGGGTGACGAGAGTTGGCATGAACCGTCCTGGTTGTTCCTGCACAAGCTCCTCCATCACATTGAAACCCAGCAGCGGTCTCTCCAAAACAAAACTGCTTACAAGAAAAGGCACAGTTATTGACAAATTAGGGTCTTCATTCCCTCTCAAATTAACTGTGATTGGCACCCAGCCATCAAATGGGAGAGTGTCACCATTCACAGCACAGACTTTTAACTCTTCTTCATTATTAACGACTTCATCAAGTGACCTTACAGGTGTATCTGGTAGGTATTTATTTTTCCACTCTCTGTCAATCATGCTCACTTGAGCTCCCGTGTCCAACAAAGCACTAACTGCTAAACCATTTAGATGGCACTGGGTGAGAGCTTTTCTTCCAATTAGTTTGGCTAATTTTTCACTTTTACTGTTGGTGAACTGCCAAGAAGTATAGCAGATTTATTTTCTTGGTTGTTCTGTCTCTGGGTTGGCACTACATTATGTTTGGTGTCAGCTTCACATTTTGCCAAACTTACAGCAACAGTCTCACTAGTACTACATAGGTCAGATTGGGACGGAGAGTGGGACACGGTCACTGTTTGTCCCGTGACAGGGACCGGCTCCCGTTTCCCTGATGTATTGTTTTCTTCATGCAGCCAACTGCACGGTGGCCTTCCTCACCACAATGAAAACAGTGGGGACAGTCAGGGCGGTCTTGTTCTATGCACTTTTCACAACCATACTTTCTTTCTCTGTGGTGATCGGTTTTGATTTTCTTGTAATGGCTGCTCTGTTCGGCTATTATTTGTAGTGACTGTGTCATTTGTTCAACAATGCTTGCAAGTTTTTCGACTTTCTCTGACAGCTGCTGGATCATATCCACCTTAGGTCTTTTTCCTGCATTTTCCTCTTTCAATACAGGACACTGCGTACCGTTAATCTCAACTTGTGTGCTGTGCACATTGGTGTTTCTACGACGGGTGACTGATCCTAGACGACGCTGTCTTTCACTTTCATCACTCATTACTTTCTTCATTTGTTTAAGGATAGTCTCATCTATGACATTGGCATCTGCAAGGAGTGGCTTTAACTCTCTACGAATGTCACTATGTTTGTGGCCCAGTCCTTGATACACAGTATGAAGAAATACATCCTGAACTGTACTGGCTGAGTACTTTACATCTGAGTTGGTATGCTTTGAGGTGAGCAAGATCTTTTGTTTGAGACCTATGACTCGATACAGAAACTGTTGTGGTGTCTCACTGTCACTTTGTTTGGTGCACATGAGTTCCTGGAAAGGTTCTGTGTTGTTTTGCTCACCAAGGTGAGAATGGAGGAAGTCTTTAAGCTCCTCTACTGTCAGTTCATCCTTGTTCATTAGCATGTCTTTGAAATTACCAGGTTTGATAACTCTCATGACAGCCCTCACAATTTCGGCATCATTAAACTGCTCTTTGAGACCCTCTTCAATCTGGCGACAGATGCTGTTATAACTGATGTCTGATCCCTGGTCTCCAATCTGGCCCCCATGAATCTTAAACTCCCTGCGATGGAGGTAAGACAAGTCTCTTAGGGACACCACCTTGTCAAGTCTCATGGGTGTGTGAGTTTCAACTAAGCCGTCATTGTGTGGTGTGCTTCTACAATGAGCCTGTGATGGTGTCTGAGAGGTGAGTTGAGAACCTGATGTGGGCATGTACTGCTTAATTTTCTTGGAGAGCTCTTCGTAACTGAAGAGTATTTTTTGTAGTTCTATATCATGTTGGGAAACAGCAGTAGAGTTGGTATTCTGGGTCACACTGTCAGTTACTTCTGTACCACTATTATGACCATCTTCTAAAAACATTGCATTAGTTGGACTCACTTCAACACTGACATCATGAGGCTGAGCATTTGGACATAGATCACATGAATCATTACCAGTGGCAGCCTGTATCTGCAAATCAGAAACATGACCCTGGGTAACAGCATAAACAACATCTTTCAGTGACAATAAGTGTGACATGCCCTGATCTTCTGACTCTAATAAAGCCTTACTGCACATGAAACCACTGATGTACTCGAAGCAGCTGTCTTCATCCCCTGACTTAAGGCAAGACTGATCCACTCCTGGCACTGGACCCAGTGACTTGGCAATCTGGAACAGTTCATCAGCAGAGAGGGTGAGAAGGTCTTTCTTGATGGCCCACACCAAGCTCCTCCTCTCACTTTCCGCCATGGTTGCTTCCCTATCCCTTGCAGTGGTCACACAATGTCAGCTTTCCTACAGTTTTTGCCTTGATGGGCGATGGTCCGAGCACCAAGCAGCACCAAGCAGTCCTTATTTGTCTTTTTCTTACTTCTTGTCCATTACGCTAGTTGTGACACATGGCCAATGCATTTCCTGCACAATCAGTAGCATCTATTCTCCATCAGGCATCAGCAGGAGGTGTAGGTAACAACCAGCAGACTGGAGTTGTTGGTGTTTTCTTGCCACTCTTGGCCCAAAGTACCGGTATTACTGGATCAGCTCCCAGCCTCAAAGGCAGGACTGATCACGGACGAGCCCCCAGAAAACTGTTACAGGTACCGGGTGGCAGCACCTGTAGACAGCTATATATGTGTCCTGTAAACAGGAAAGAAATGATCAGACAGAGAGACGTGGCTTGCCGTTTCCTGAATACTCCGCCATTATTTATTCAAATTCACAATTATGCACTCCTTTTATTACTTTTACAGTATTACAACTGTGTATTTACTTATTCTTAACATAGCTCACACATTCTCCATATATGTTACCAACTGTTACCAACTAGACTAAAGGGAATTAACACATTCCAATGTCATAAACATGACCAATTTTCTTGTAAGACTTGGTTCAAAATGAATTTCAACAGGACAAATCTATAAATCTCAAATAGTTTGAAAGAATGGTGTAATCAGCACCATCTTGACATGTGCACTGAATTCACGGAAACACTTTATGGCAGAAAACAAGATACTAAAACAATACAGAATAACGGTGGAGCCGATCGCTAACATCACAGAGCATAGGAGGTGTGCGACCCAAACAACATGCTAACCATAGCATGCTGCTAAAGCTGTAAGCAAATACTTACAAAAGTCTAATTTACTGTAATATACAATGTTGTACGCTTTCACTTTCCAACCGTAATGGTTAATCTATGCTATATAATGGATGTGATTGCTATTATATTCTGTTTTGGGCATGATACGAACCTGTAAACAGGAAAGAAATGATCAGACAGAGAGACGTGGCTTGCCGTTTCCTGAATACTCCGCCATTATGAGAAAACGGCGCGGAGCATGCGCCTCAAAAAAGCCCAAAGCCGACTGTACTTCCTCAGGAGGCTGAGGTCTTTTAACATCTGCAGGAAGCTCCTGAGGATGTTTTACCAGTCGGTGGTTGCTGGAGTACTGTTCTATGCTGTGGTGTGCTGGGGGAGCAGCACAGCAAAGAAGGACTCATCCAGGCTGGAAAAACTGATCAGGAAGGCTGGCTCTGTGGTCGGCATGAAGCTGGACACTCTGGTGTCAGTGGCAGAGAAAAGGACACTAAAGAAACTGCTGGACATTATGGACAATGCTGGGCATCCTCTGCACACGGCCATAAACAACCAGAAGAGTCTGTTCAGTGACAGGTTGCTTCTCCCAAAGACAAGAACCAACAGACTTAAAAACTCCTTTGTCCCACACGCCATCAAACTGTTTAACTCCTCTCTGGAGGGGAGAGGGAGGGGAAACAGGAGGACAAAGGAGGGGGGAACAACTAAGCTGTAGTGCCTCTCCTCTCCACTTCACTGTGCAATTACCTTTTGTGCAATACTTTTTGTTAATAATCAGCGGTGCAATAGACTCCATACTTGAAATGTGCAATTCACTTGTATTTTTATTTTTATTCCTATTTATTCTATTTATCCCCTTTGTATATTTTATCTATATATGTCTTTGTATTTATATATGTGTGTATATATATATATATATATATATATATATATATATATATATATATATATATATATATATATAATATTCTTAACTCTGTAACTTCTGTCGGTGCTGTGCTTTTTGGAAAACAAATTTCCCAGAGGAACCCACCCGAGGGATTAATAAAGTTTATCTATCTATGTCTATGTCTATGCCTATGCCTCAGGCTGCTAACAACGGGCCAAACCATGGTCTCATACTGCCACCTACTGGTATAAAAATGGAGCGTCCGCTACAAATATCCCAGGGTAATTACCAAGTTTCCTGTTAAAATTACAGTAGTTATTTAGGGCATTCCCAAATGGAAATATCACTTACATTGAAAGTGAAATTACTTAAATTAATTCACAAAAATGTGATCACACATTAGTGGGTATCACATATAGTATAGCATTTATTTTGGAAAGAGCCATTTCTCTGTAATAAACTATCTTTTCCAAAGATGAGTGATTTCTCGATCAGATAGATTTATTTTAGAGGCATGTCAAGAGGTGTGGTGAATAGCACAGAAAGAAATATTCTTCCAGTAAACACATACCCTGTCATCAAATGCATTATGAGACTAGAAATCTTTTGGTGTCCCGATGCGTCAAGTTAGGTTTAAAATCCACCCCAGTTATGCAACAATGGTTCGCAGTTTTTTTAGTGAGTGACAATGTGTTCAAAGGTTCGGGAAAAAAAAAGTTTACTTCCCGTCCCTTACTTTAGTGTTCCCTGTCAAAATTGACTGGTCCTCTTAAATTAGCACAAAAACGATTTTTCACGACCAAATTTTTATATTATTTAATATTCAGCATTCTTTAACTGTGAACAATGTCTCAAAGTAGTGTTTAACATGAATTTATAGAATTAGAAATGAAATAACTGCAATGAAAAAACATGAATATGCACTGAAAATAAATGGAAAACCAAAGACCAAACTCAGCATGAAGTGCGATGATTCACATAAATAGAAATAAAATAAAATAGATGAAACTTTGCATTACCTTATCAAGGCAGTCAATGCCTCCTTTGTTCTTGTTGTAGTCCTGGATCATAAGGGGTTTCCTGTCCTCTGTGGTGCTGATAGGGACATCTTTGTGTAGCGTGCTCAGCAGGATGACATTTCTATTCTTCTTTGGAACATCTGACACAAGAGTTTGTGTGTCAGTGAAAGCAAATTTTGATGAGAGTGCCTCTCTTCCTCTGGCTGATACCAGTGCAGGTGGAAGTTCAGGCTTGTTCTTTCTCACTGTCCCTACCATGGTGATCTTTCTTTTTAGCAGCTTCTGACCAAGAGCATATGATGTGAAGAAGTTGTCACATGTGATATTACGCCCTTGGAGACCGGTTGTCACGTCCAGCACAACACACATGCCCTGGTTTCCTTCTGCCCTTCCAGTACTGGGTTTCCCTGTGTAGACCTGCATATTCCAGGCATAGCTGCTTCTGGCGTCACACACTCACCAGATCTTTATACCACATTTCCCTGGTTCTCTTGGAATGTACACCATGAAGGAACAGCGACCGCTGAAAGGAACCAGGAAATCATCAACTGACACCTCAGGGCCTGGATTGTACATAAGTGGTGGGCGCGCCACCCACCTGTCCTAAATGTTTATGACTGAAGGGAAAACTGTGTCTAATTAGGTGTCTAATTAGACACTAATTAGACACTAAGCCTAATTAGGTGTCTAATTAGACTTAGTGTCTAATTAGATGAAAATTGTTTAAGGTTTTACCAAAATAGTACCTGTTTGTCATTTTACCAGAGGATGGGTCATGCATCTCGGTTATCAAATCGAATAATTCTTGAAAGGACATGAAACTGTTGTAAGGACATAGTTGCCTGGAATATAGGCCTGCCAAACTCTGCATCCCAGAGACTTTTTAGAGGCTCATTGTTTAAGCGATATACTCCTGCTAAAATCAACAGACCTATGTAGGCTTGGAGGTCTACCAAGTCAATTTCTCTCCGGTTGTCCCCACCCACACGCTTCCCTTCCAGGTGTGTCATCTCCAGTATAATTCCCTCAATGGACTCTGGTAAAAAAAAGAGTTGGGAGCTGGACTTGAAGTCATCCACACGAGATATCGCATGCTGTGTTGGTCCTGGCGTCATCTTTATGATGTTTTCCACCCCCGCGCTACTTCCTTTGTCCTGGGGGGATGAAGACCAGAGCAAGTGTCCACTCTTGGACTGGAATGTCTCCTCAGGTGCCTGTTCTTCAGGTGCCTCTCCCTCTCCATCTCTTGATTGGTCAGAGTCCTCAAAGGCTGGATCAAAATCTATCTCTGCTCTATCTCTGTTTCAATTTCATTACCCTCTTCATCATGTCCAAAACCCGGACCAGAACCTCTTCAACAGTCAATCGCCTACTCATTGTGCTCAGAGTAAAAGGAGTGCAAGGCAAACACCAAGCTATATATATGGTCTGTGTGAAGATGATACATTGATTAGTATGGATGGTGTGATTCACGTGGGGGGATAGGCATAAAAGCGTGGGAAAGAGATGGGTTCACATAACAGACACCTGTCTAGTCTGTGTGAAGATATGATACATTGTTTCATCAGGAACTTGATGTCATGGCGTGCTGTACAGGCAGGCAGGATTGGACCCAAACGCAGGACTCATAGAGGCAAAACATGAACTTGAAGCAAACCAAACAGAAACCTAGATTGGAAAGCTAGAACCTAAATGCACAAACATCACATGACTCTGGTATTATAGCAATGTAAACACGTTCTTATAATTCACTGTGAGTGACAGAACAACAGGTAACACAAACCATTTAAACCATCAAGTGCAGAGTACAGGAAGATGGGTCCACCCTAATGTGACACTAAGCATGAAATCACAATAAAGTCCTTCAGTATAAGAGTTGTCTCTGAACGGGTGTAACTGAAATACTGTCTGGTTAGTTTTCTATGCAAGCTTTTTTCTTTCGTTTTTTTTTTTTTTTTTGTCACATCCATGGAATGTGGCCCCTGTGAAGCACTGGTTTCTGGATCAGTGTAGTGATTGGCCAAGAGCTCAGGCATCACAACTTTGTAGAAGAAATCCTGAGCGACAGGCAACATTTTAGTCCACAAGTCTACATCTGGCATCACACGTGTAACAACACAAGCTTTTGTTGTCCACACAACAAAGTCACAAAAATGTGACTTTGTAACAAAGATCTGGTTTTGGACCTTCTTGCAGTAGATGTGTGTCTGTTTCAACTCCACCCTTCCATCAGTTAACATCAGACAAAACCTGTCATCTTCACAGGCCTGCAGGAGGTTGTTGTTGCAGTGTTTATACGGGCACTTGATTTACACACATCCTTTACCACAACATTCACATTTTACGAGCGCATCAGGGGTGGCACCCAATTCTGTGAATGAGGGGTTGATTATGAAACCACACTTATCCACTTTAAGTTCTCTATGCCGCACCTTTCCCTGTGAGGTGTAGCACTCTTGTGCTGTGTTTTCACTGTCTCTTCCCCACTTGAACTGTTGCGGTTCATGGTCGGAGAGCTAATGTGACAGTTTTTGTGGGTAGCACACTTTCTTAACAGTGGACACAACCGCATGTATGTTTGACGCAGTGATTCTTCCTGCTCGTGCTGTGTGCCAAAGGTCACATTTGTGCTGCTCCCTGGTTTTCTCTTCCAGTACCTCTGCCTTTGAGACAACAACACAGTGCTTCAGACGATCGCAGTGCTGCAGAAGGACAGATAGCTGACAGCCCTTCATCTGTGGGTCATAGATACGTAGCAGTGATTTGGGGAGGACACGAGGCTGGATAGGGTCAGCATATAGGTGGCACAAGTCCTCCATAACGGTGCATAGGCCTGACAGGTTTTCATGCATGAGATCTGTGAGAGGCTTTAAATCGGCCAGTGTACGCACTTGTAGCGAACTGCCACCAGTGTGAGTCCGGATTTTGGGATTTGGAGAACAGTCACTTTGTCCAGCACTAAAGGATTGGTCGAGTGCCCTTTTTCTTGCTGCACTGGTGGTGTTGTCAATTGTGTGTCCAGGTACTCCTTGCACTCTCTTGATGTTGGAGGGCATTATCCGGTAAGCTTGGACATGTGTTGGCGTGATATTCCCTCGTAGATGCACAATAGTGTCAACTTTGTAAAGGAGAGCCGCCACGTGCACACACTTCTCTGCCACACCTGCCATGAATGTGCAATGTGCACTTTCAACGTCCCCATTAGATTGCAGAATAACTCAGGGCTGAAGAGGCTTCTGGCTGAGGCGCATGGAGTGATTTACCTGAAACAGTCAATGCAGAAAAACGTGTTTGTGAGGACAGAATGTACAGTAAATATTCAGCTTTGCATAAATAGTGAATTGTCCTGACACAATATTGCGTTTCGCTTCTTACCATGGTACATAGACAAAAACATATACTTTTATTCACAGGATATATGACAGATTTTTGTATCACTAATTGCCCTGTACAATTACAGCATACAATATTATTGTCACTGCTATATTTCTGTAATGCGAACCAGAAATTATTTCCACTACTAATTAATTATCGTTGAGCTCAAAGGTCCTATTAATAAACGGTTAACGAATGTGTATTTATGAAGACGATTTGTGAGACTGGTAAACTTACCTTTGTTCGTACGATGGTCTTGTGTTCTACACGGTGCATTTCAAGGTCCTGTACCCATCCATCGGTAAACTGTACCTGGGCTTGTTGCAGTGACCTGAAGTTACTAAAAACTTCATGAGTGTATGCAGTCACTCCAAAAACCATATAATTATAAATCTGAGCGTGGTGGAAGTTGGGCAGCACACTGACGTCTTTTGTCCACTCTGTGTGCTTGCAAGGGTCTAACCCTTTCACTCCTTTGATTTTTTCCTCGTACCTTTTCTTTGCCTTTTCGTCAATTGCATTGTTCTCCTTCGTTTTGTACATTCCTTTTTTGGGGAGCAAAGAAAAACCAAGAAGGTATTGGAACCGGAGAATGAACGTTTTGCGGTGCTGCAAATGCTTGCATTTGATGCGGTACTTGGATTGTTTTGCCACGAGTTCCCGGCATGCAATGCACAAAACTCACGTGGTCTGTCAATCTCTATACACATATGCTTTCAATTGTGTAATTTAAGTGATCTAGGTAGCTCTGTTTTGGAAGTTCAGTTAACACTAGAAATGGGTTTTGGAGTGCTTTGGAATTTGTACGTGCTTTTTGGAGTTTGTACGTGCTTTTTATCTAGGGGCCACCGTATATATTTTTATATAAACAAACCACAGGGATTTTTTTACATTAGTAATTCCTTTTGTGCATAATTTTATATTGTTGTTAATAATAAATTAATTAAAACAACCTGAAGAGCCGGTTGGGAGCCGAAAGAGCTGGCTCTTTTTAGTGAGCTGAGACGGTTCTCTAAAAAGAGCCGGAAGTCCCATCACTAATATGAGCAAGCACTTTGGCAACAGTGGGAAGGAAAAACTCCCTTTTAACAGGAAGAAACCTCTGGCAGAACCAGGCTCGGGGAGTGCGACCGGTTGGGGTGAGAGAAGGAAGACAGGATGTGACAGAAAGACATGCTGTGAAAGAGAGACAGAGATTAATAACAGATATGATTCAATGCAGAGAGGCCTATTAGCACATACTGAGTGAGAAAGGTGACTGGAAAGTCATTGACTTAACAATGTGGTGTATGCTGTACAGTGCAGCGAGGAATGCCCAGACCTCTACATTGGAGAGACCAAACAGCCACTTCACAAGCGCATGGCACAACACAGAAGAGCCACCTCCACAGGACAAGACTCAGCTGTCCATCTCCATCTTAAGAATAAAGGACACTCTTTCGAGGATGCCAATGTTCACATTTTGGACAGAGAGGGCAGATGGTTTGAAAGAGGAGAGAAAGAAGCCATCTATGTCCACTGTGAGCGACCATCTTTGAACAGAGGCGGTGGTTTACGACACCAACTCTCTGCCATCTATAATCCAGTTTTGAGATCCCTTCCCAGACGCCTTAACGCCCACTCACATCCTGGGCCATCTGACCTCAGGAATTTGCATGATAAGGTGGGGCCAGATTTCACAATGAACTCACCCGAAACTCTGGCTGATTGGGACCCACACCCAGTTTCACACCTTGGCTCAGGCGATTAGAGGATCATCAGGGGGTCCTTTTGTCCCTCTGTGGGGGGATACTCCCCACTAGGTTTATATCTGGGACTCTCCACCATTTGACCTTAGAACTGAAGAAGCTTCTCGGATGAGAGGTGAAACATCTTCAAGTAACTTAACGAAGTCCAGACGCTTTTCTTTGCAAGCTCCTTTGACTACGATGATCTGGATGACTGAGAACCTTCACAGACATGTGACTGGAAAGGAAAAACTCAATGCATCATGGGAATCCCCCGGCAGCCTACGTCTATTGCAGCATAACTAAGGGAGGATTCAGGGTTACCTGGGCCAGCCCTAACTGTATGCTTTACCAAAAAGGAAAGTTTTAAGCCTAATGTTAAAAGTAGAGATAGTGTCTGTCTCCTGAATCCAAACTGGAAGCTGTTTCCACAGAAGAGGGGCCTGAAAACTGAAGGCTCTGCCTCCCATTCTACTTTTAAATACTCTGGGAACAACAAGCAGGCCTGCAGTGTGAGAGCGAAGTGCTCTAATAGAGTGATATGGTACTACAAGGTCATTAAGATAAGATGGGACTTATTTAAGACCTTGTATGTGAGGAGCAGGATTTTGAATTCAATTCTGGATTTAACAGGAAGCCAATAAAGGGAAGCCAAAACAGGAGAAATATGCTCTCTCTTTCTAGTCCCTGTCAGTCTTCTTGCTGCAGCATTTTGGATTAACGGAAGGCTTTTCAGGGAGTTTTTAGGACATCCTGATAATAATGAATTACAGTAGTCCAGCCTGGAAGTAGCATGAACAAGATTTTTTTTTTTTTTGCCTGTCCCATTATCTTATCTACTATTCTGCAGGCAGGCGTGGGAGAAAGTCTACCACTGAAGAACACGTCTTTTAATGCCTTTATTATTCAGGGCCGTGTCCACTCAATATTATACTATATCTCTGCATTTTTATTAATATAAGATTGATATAAGGCACCGCATTAAAGCACTTCAAATAACTTCATTCTAACAATATAAAGCAATTTTGGTCATTTGTTTAGTCCATTCCTTAAAGCAACAAAAGTTAGATGACTTACAATGCTTCAGTATTATGCTGCACCTTGTTTTGGTGGCTACACGCAGCCACATCTTTGTCTTTGAGATCCTCTAAAATCTGGATTCCCAAATCTCTCTCCCAGCCAAGCTTCAGCCCCCCTCTAGACGGAGCAATCCCATATAATTTAGGCGCTTGATGTCAGCGATGATGTGGCGACTCCACCCAGAGGTGGCACTTTTGAAAAAAACAGCACTCACCCGGACCATGACACTAGGTTAATGTTCACATTAGCTTTAATACAGTACCTGATTTGTAAAAGACCTCCAAAATTCCCTTTGACCAAGCTTAAATTCTTGTTTGATTTCAATGAATGATTTCATGCCTGTTTGACCAAATAAATCCCTCAACTGATTAATGCCTGCACTAGTCCATGCACCTCTCACAAACTGTTTCTTATCAATTAATAATTTCTTAATATACAAAGTTCCTAATATAAAAGTTCAGCTGTTAAGTTTGATTAGGCATCATCAATATGAATGTTAAAATCCACAAGAATCAAAACTTTCTCCAGCTTGATAATAGAAGATAAGAAGTCTGTAAAATCCTTCAAGAACACAGTAGCAGGGCCAGGATGGCAATAAATTAAAACACAATAAAACATGTTCGTAGAGCCAGTTTTAGTCCTTTGTGACTCAAAAGATGAATAGTTCTCAGTTTGCCCCCAGTTTGCTCAGGGGGCACTCAGATAGGAGCAGCCAACAGAGCACAGTTCGTTTAGGTAAATAAACCCACCATCCATTTGCCATGTTTTTGTGAGAAACAGAAAGTTTTTTTCTTTTGAAAAGCTCATTAAGGGAGAAGGATTTGTTAGTGATGGAGTGAGTCTTCAAAAGGGCAATCCAACTAGTGCTGGTGTAATGCAATCTGTACTTATGCCAAAACCTTTAATGCTTAGAAATCAGGACTGTTGACCTTGGGCAGTTTACTAGGTGTCGGTATCATCAGTTTCACCCCGATGTCTAGGCCCAGAATCACAGTTTCTCTAGAAATAGGCCACAAGAATTCAATATCATTCAAATATCATTTACCAAATATCTGTATCCCATCAGAGGCTAGTTTCGTAAAGGAAATTGGTAGTAGCTGCTCCACCACAGGAACAGTAAGGCTTCCAGCACACAATGGACACCCCACTCACTTAACATAAACACATTTATTAGACACAATTTTAAATAATAACCCTTTTTTGTAGTGTCTTTCCACTCAGTGTCCCAAGAAAAATAAAAAAATAAATACAAACATATATCTTCCAAGGTCCTTTGGCAAAAAGAAAACGGTGTAGTTTCCAATAATAGCATCCAGCAAGCAGAAGCATCCACCCGCAGCAAAGACCATCTACCGGCCAGGATGATTCAGAGTCATCAGACTTCCACAAGGCAGTTCATCCAGTAGGATCCAGGATATCAAAAGGGCAAATAAACCAGCCTACACACAAGTGTGCAGAAGAATTAACTAAAAAATGTTCATAAGTCTCAGTACCACTGACTCAGTGTCCATGTCACTAATGGCTTATTTACCAGTCTTACCATTGTAATAATACAGGCTTGTTCAAATAAAAATATAATAGAACATAAATGCTGTTAACAATGGTTATTAATGCTCTTCTCTTAGGCATAACACAATAACTCTGTAACTGACCTTGTATTGACGCCATTTTAGGACATTAGCCAGGCTTGCTTAACGGCTAGCTTGCTAACAGTCAGCTACTAACCTCATTCACACATTCTACAATATCTAGCCTTCTTCTTTAACAAACATGGCAGTGGTAGATTTGACACCTCGCTGCAGCATAATAAGGCACAAAACATTTAATGTGAAAATGCGCTGCAAGCTAACTCACCAGAGGGGTTCATGTAATGGCGAATGGCTGTCGGATTCAGCTCAGCTTCACATTCGTACTACTACAAGACTCCTTTTTTAAACAACCAGTGTAGGGACTACACTGGTAATACTGTAACGCATTATTAAGTAATGCGTTACAGTAACTACGTTATTATTGTGGTAACAAGCATGGTAACTAGTTATTATGCCAAAATCAGGAACGTGTTAATCGTTACTGGGATTTAGATAGGGTCATTATTCGTTACTTCGTGTGGTGTCTATTCCGGAGCTTCCACAGATTCAGTAACATTAGCAAGTGGTGGAGGCCAGCAGGTGGATGAGGGAAAGGGGAGGCAGGAGAAGGAGGAGAGACCCGAGGCGGCCGCCGGTCCGAGTGTCAGGTGAACTGAATTTCAGGTAAGATGTTATGACCTGCAGTCTATCTGGGTCAGATATAAACCAAGTTTAGGTGGAGTTTATTTTCGTTATTCTGACTTTTTCGTACTGGGTACTAGCTAGCATGATGGAGTTTCTATACAGCTGGGTGGGTGCTATGATGTTACTGATGTTGAACTTTATTTTGTTCATAAAGTTAATTATTAGAGTTGCCAACCGTCCCCTAAAAACGGAATTGTCTTGTATTCAGAGAAAATATTACGCACGCGTTTCGTATTGGGGTGGCTGTAGCTCAGGTGGCAGAGCAGATCAGCCACTAACCAGAATGTTGCTCTCCGAGGCATCCATCGGAGTGTGAATGTGTGTGAATGTTAGATACTTAGCACTTAAGCTTAGAAGGGCTTGTGTGAATGGGTGTGATTGGGTGAATTGGGTTGTATAAAGCGCTTTGAGTGCTTAGACAGAGTAGAAAAGTGCTATATAAGAACCAGTCCATTTACCATTGAGGTTAAAAGGAATGCAGTTTGTCCCGTTCTCCAGCTACAATGAAAAAGGCACAAAGCTGGAGTTATTCTGTGTCTTTGCTGCACAGCTGCCTCTTCTTCTCCCATTCTCTCCCTCTTCTGTTTCTACTTCAATCATGAAACTGATCAATGATTAGCTGATCGGCTTTTCTGTCACAAGTCCCGTCTCTCTTGTTTGTTTATCGCCCGCTTTGCGCCAGAAAGAAGAACCCAGCGGAGGTCGCGTTAAGATTGATTAGCTGTTGCTAGAATTTATTTATTTATTTTATTTCATTTTATTTATTTATTTATTTATTTATTTATTTTTTTGTCCCGTTTGGATTTTTAGCCATCAGAATTGTTCTCTGAAGGCCAAGAAAGATGCCAAGCGGATTTATTTTACCAAGTGGATCATCATGGCCTTGCCATATTGGTCCATTTGATTGACCTTTATTATAATTATGTATTTATTTTATTTTTGGTTGCTACAAACGGGACAGACATGACTGGGGGATAGGACAGGGAGAAAGAATGAAAGAAAGAGAGGGAGAGAAAGAAAACCAGAGGGGAGAAGAGACGGTGAGAAAGGGGGGAAGAAAAAAAGAAGAAAAACAAACAAAACACCTGGATCACCTGTATGGAGAAAAAAAAAACAGAAGAGAAAACAAACAAAAAAGAGCAACATAATAAATACAGCACCATGACAATAAACTAGTTAGCAGTAGATAACAGTAGATACTAAATATTAAACGATATTGTGCAGCACACAAGATAGACAGTGCACAATGTGCATTGAGGCAGCAGCTAAGAAAGGTGTAGTCCGCGTCTGTGAACACCCGCGTGTACACCTGTGTGCACACCTGTGTGGATCAGCATCCTTGTATTCCAAAGGTTTCTCCATGTAACGATCTGCTAGGGAGTGTGGGGAGCCATAGCCCCGTCCCCCAGGGCATGAAGCAGGTATGGAGGAGATCCAGGCGCAAGACATCCAGAGGCCCCAGAGTACGAGGACCCGAGGAGGACCACCAAAAGGGGGGGAACCGTGCCCCCCTCCTGGGAAGAGCTGAGTAGAGCCCCAAACGAGAGGTCACCCAGCAGCTACGGAGCAGAGGCCAGAGGGGGTTGCAGTGGCGTGCCCGCGGGCTCTGCCGGCAGCCAGATGTGCCAGAGAGGACCGAGCTTCAAGCCCAGAGGCCAGAGGCCTGAGGGCACCCCACCCCCCGGAAGGGGCCCAGCCGGGCCACAGGCGCCAGGCCCCGCCAATCGGGCACCAGGAGTGAGCCGGTACATAAGTGAGCGCCCAGCCCCAATCGACAAGGACCACCAACACACCAACGTCTGAGGGCATCAGCCACCGGCAGGGAGTGTGGTGAGGGGAGATAGGCCTCCGTACTTTGGATGTACCCAGAGAGGTTGAGTCTAAGACCCAACCTGACATATAGACACAGACGAACAGGCGCATGCGGACACAAAATGCATTCCCACCCCCATATACACAACCAAATACTCGGCACTCACCCAACGTGTAGACAGACACAAATAGACACTGCACAGACAGTCACACTCCCCAAACATACTCTATACCCCAGGTCCAGGTACCCCCGCCCCCAGAGGGGCAAGCCGCACCTAAACCCAGGAGATGTAACCCTTCTCTCTGGGGTGGAGGCAAGCGGACCACCTCCTTATCTGCAGTAGCAGGGAGGCCCCCATTCTGACGGCCAGCACCTCCTCCCAGCCCCCCAGCCCTGACGGCTAACAGAACCGGGGTGAGTGAAGACCCCAAACCTCCCTACGCCCGCTCATATGTAGTGTTGTTGTGTGCTGTTCTAAAGTGCATTTAAAACACAGGAGAGCATGGTTCCTGCTTCCTCTCAGAGAGCAGCATGGCTCCTCCCGAAAACCCTTAGTGTCTACATGCATTTAAAATTGAGGGTAGGGCACCAGCGCCAGAGGTGGGTTGGAATACACCGACCATCCTCTGGATGCTGTAAAACGTGCCCACCCCCAAGGCCCTATATGTATGTGTTATGTGAGAGTGTGAGTAATGTGGATGTCTAGGTTGCAGAATAAAATTGAGGCACAGGCGACCAGAAGGGGACAGAGGGGGAGTGCCTCCCCTGCACCCTGGTGACATACCTGCACCCAAAGCCCTGCGTGTGTGGGTGGGTGTGGTAGAGCGGGAATAGGGAGGCAGCTGAGGATGGGGAGGGAAGAAAGGGAGGGGCAAGCGGCCCCTCCCTGGGGCCAGCTCCCCCGCTGATGCCAGTAGGCACCCCAACACTCTGCAACCCACCAGGGCAAGGGGGCCCAGGCCCATCCAGACCGGGGCCCGCAGCAGCAGCATCGCCCAGCCCCACAGAGTCCGGGGCAGCCCACCCGACTCCACCCCAGAGAAAACTGCACCCACCCCATCATCCAATCATCTCCCAAACTACACAAGACAATAGACACCCAGGTTGAGTTCATTCTCTACCTCTCCTATATCTCTCCCCCACCTGCAGAGTGAGCTCCTGTAGAGAGGAGACCACCTGCTTTTTTCCTTTCTATTGGTAGGTGGCACAGTGCACTTGTGGCAATTAAGCAAGCTAGAAGACTGGCAATCTTGCTGGGTATCCAGTTACGGAAGCAACACATTAACAAGAGAATTCTGAGTAAAACCAAAGTTACTGTCCCTAGTAACTAGTTACTTTGAAAGTAACGAGTAACTTGAAGTAACTGAGTTACTTTTGATAGAAGTAACTAGTAATATAACTAAGTTACTAATTTAAAGTATGTCAATAGAAAATTGTACTTAGTAGTCAGTATAATCTTTTAATAATATAAGTTTGCATATGGCAGTGATAGGATGTGCGATCCTTAATAGTCTGCAAAGGCTTTGTGTGCATTCCAGAGTGCGCTGGCATTCACACCCACACCCTGGGAGCATGGGAGAGGTCGTACCTTGTCCTATTGTTTTATGGTAGGATAAAAGTAGTTATGTCAAGCTTTAGTCTAAGTGCTTAGATGAACTGTTGGACTTCCAGACCAGCAGATTTAGGGTCTGACTCCACACCTACACTCACACACACACGCACACACACACACACACACACACACACACCCACACACACACACACACACACACACACACACACACACACACACACACACACACACACATAGACATCCACATTCCAATGTAAGGAACAAACACCCACTGATGTATAAAATAAAGACCAGGGAAGTCTCAGAGCTGGGAGTCTCTGAGCCCTCACTCTCGTGCAAGCGCTCTGGTGGCTGCCCTTGTTAGCAAGAAAACCTGTGTGTTTCTCCTCTCTGATTCTCTGCTGAAGAAGTGGTTTAGAATACATCTATTGACAAAGTAACTTACCCAACACTGCTAACAACACATTAAAACATTAACTTCAAGTATAAAGGTTTTGTAAAACTATTTACAGCGTCTCAAATATCAAATGTACCCGAAGTTCCAGCTCGCAGAGGGCACGAAATCAGCATGCGCCTCATCAGATGAACGGAAGGCTGTGGTGTGTTCAATGACTACCAAATCATCAGAAATCCCACACTCAAAAAATACCTGGGTTGCACTGGCAGCACAGATTTCACAACAGCTGGTCTCAGTGAGAGTGACAGCAAACACCTTGTCTGATCACGTGGTCTCTCTAGCTGTGCCACGGAATCAGCAGGGCCAGGCACTGGTTTTGCGATGCAAGCTGTGAGGACACAGCGGTAAGGCCCAAACCAACAGAATCCAGAGCATCACAAAAGAAAAGGCCAGGCTGCAGTGGCTGTGAGTGCATGTTTCCAACTACATCCAGAAGGGTAACTGGCAGCAAAATTCAGGACACCTCCAGTCCACTCATAGAATCTGTGATCTGGAGGCTCATCTAATATGTGGCGATCGTGGCTCAAGAGTTGGGAGTTCGCCTTGTAATTGGAAGGTTGCCGGTTCGAGCCCCGGCTTGGACAGTCTCGGTCGTTGTGTCCTTGGGCAAGACACTTCACCCGTTGCCTACTGGTGGTGGTCAGAGGGCCCGGTGGCGCCAGTGTCCGGCAGCCTCGCCTCTGTCAGTGCGCCCCAGGGTGGCTGTGGCTACAATGTAGCTTGCCATCACCAGTGTATGAATGTGTGTGTGAATGGGTGGATGACTGGATATGTAAAGCGCTTTGGGGTCCTTAGGGACTAGTAAGGTGCTATATAAATACAGGCCATTTACCATGTACCTGGATGCCAACCCTACAGCCTCTTTTCCTCGATTTCTTCTTGGGATTTCCTTTCACTTTTTATAATTATCTCCTTTTCCTATCAGGAAAAGCACACAAATAGTAGGGGGAAAGTTTCCTTGAACCAGGCACGTGCAGAGGGGGGGTGCTAGAGGGGCTTGGGCACCCGCCCCTTTCCTGATGAGTGCCCAAAGTGCCCTTTTGTTGAGGCAACTTTTAAAATTTTTTTTATTTATTTTTAATTTTTTTATGTGTGTGGGCGTGCGGAGTCCTGTCTGTGCCCCTCAACAATAATATATACTATTAATCACAGTTTTGCTAAATAAAAGGATCTGGCTTGCATCAGTCACATGATCACATTTAACCAATGATCGCCCTTGACGGCAGAACGCGCTGGTTACGAGCTGGGAACGAGCTCACAAAGAGCACGCGCATTTTTTGCGGTCTGGAGCTGTAGGAGAAACACAAATTAACTCAGAGACACAGACTTACTATATTTCTTCCATACAGACTGATGCGACACAACCAGTAAGTAGGTGTACAGTGTACACTGTAGTGTATAGCACCCAGGAGTATTGGCTTATTATGTAAGTCAATATTACGTAAGCTGTTGGTAAGCTGTCTTGTGGCAATTTGACGAACTGAAACAAATGAGCGTGTTGTGTTTGCAACAGCGTGACAAACATTACCTGTCCTTTTATTAACTGCACAAGTAGTGCTGGTCATAGCTGCAAGCTCACTGGGTAAGGCTGTCATGGGTCTGTAGCTCTGTCACCGTTTTAGGGAATATATTTAGTTTTAAAGTAAGTTACAGGGCTTTTCTTGCCTTTCTGGAGGGATTATATTTCACTAAAAAACGATCTAATATGCATGTCCACATAATTATGCATTATTATAATTATAATGTATTAAAAAACACACGCTGTATTTTAAAGAACATACATTAAGAAGCAGATTATATTAGATGTATATTTTAAATAAGACAGAATTTGGATTTTACAGCAGTAAAATTATTGTATCTCTACTGTTTAAAAATGTAATAAGCTTTGCCCCTGCACAGAGTGGATAGTGAAACAAAGAGTGATTCACAGGCAGAGCCTAAATTATTTTTCACAGTTTTTGTTGCCTTATGGTTCCAAGCGCTGTCACCAGTCTTTGCATTTTGTTATTATCTCATGATACTTGTTTAATCAGCTACCATCTCTCCTATGAACTTTTTAATGTCTACAGTCTCAGATCAACACAGCCCTGCCCTCCAGCACTATCAGCAGCAGGAGCAGCAGAAACCCCTCAACAGCAACATTGTACCCATCAGGTAAAACATTGGCTACGTTTGCTTTGCCTTGTTGCCCATATTAGATTCTTGATTAATGTGTGTTGTTGTTATTCAGCCTGGTTCAATGTGCCCCTTTTTAACTTTGAGCACCCGCTCCTTTAAACGTCTCTGCACGGCCCTGCCTTGAACTATCCCAATCATCATAAAGGCGTTCCATAGACTTTTTGATGTGGAGCAGGGAAGAACAGTCATAAGTCACAGCGGCAGAGGTGCATTTATTAAACGTCAGGGTTGATATAATAGCATAAAATGTAATAGGAGATTGCAGACAGGTAGAAGCCAAGCACAGGCGTCATCTTGCTTGTCATCAGAAGCTACAATGATTTTAATCATTTTACATCTCACCAAGAGATGTAAGAGATACTGTGTGTGTGTGTGTGTGTGTGTGTGTTTGTGTCTGTGTGATTAATATATTAATATATCAGTGGAACAGCTCAGATAGGGTAGCTAGAGAAACAAGACTAAAATGGTTTCAACATTTGCAGAGGACAGATAGTGGATATACTGGACAAAATATGCTGAAGAATAAGTTGCAGAAGGGGAGGAAAACTGTTTTATGAACAAAATGGACAACATATTTTGTATGGTGGTATACTGAAAGGACTTTATTGTATGTAAACACTTCCAAAAATAAGTAATCTCTGATACCCAACACACAACTAATGAACAAAACTACACATTTTTTTTCTTTTTAGATCTACTATTCTTAAGTATTTTAATTCTACAGTTCTGGTGGCTGCTTATCTTAATGCCCCTGAGAGACACCAAAAGCCAGATTACCATCCTCTGAAAAAATGAATTTTCCGTTGCTTATGAAGTTTCTCGATATATTGATATTCCACCCTTCCAGCATGTTGTCCAGTTTTCAGACGTGTGTTTATGATTTGCTCATAGTAATGATTCCAGTTTCCATTCTTGTCTGCTCCAAATCCAAACACACTAACCTGAAGACACAAAAATGTGGATTATTAATCACAAATGAAATTAACATAAAATAATTATAGATTATAGACACTACAGATTTCATTAACATGCTTTAGCTCAGGGGTGTTGAACTCCAGGCCTCGAGGGCAGGTGTTCTGCAGGTTTTAGATATCACCCTGGGTCAACACACCCTATTCAAATGATTAATTCATTAACAGGCTTCTGGAGAACCCCAAGACATGTTAAGGAGGTAATTTAGCCATTTAAATCAGCTGTGTTGGATTAAGGACACATCCAAAACCTGCAGGACACCGGCCCTCGAGGCCTTGAGTTTGACACCTGTGCTTTAGCTTAATGCAGTGTAGGCGATTTGCCATTCCATTTTTCTTTTTTTCTTTTTTAAGTATATTTTATTAAAACCAAAAATAAAAAATACAGTCTGTGTAAGTTAGGATTGTCAGTACTTGTCATAAATTCTACTACTAGCACCCTCACCATCCCCTGGAATTTTCTTATACCAAGGGCCTTATCAAGGCAATAGGAAAGGCCAAGAAACAAACACTTCAACATGCAAATACAGTAACAGTATAAAACTATAATAAATAACTGATTTATGCATCAGTGTAAAGAGTGAGCTTATCCCCCCACTAATGTGTTCTGCATTGCTCTTAAAAAAGGTATTATTAGGGGACCAAGGATAAGGGAGGCAAGTCCCTTGGTCCCCTAATTTCCTTGGAGGAAAGGACTCTAAAAGTAAAAGCCTCAAAAACTTATGTCTTGATGCATCCTCAATCATCGGTGTATGGAAATCTTGGTAAGTTAACTCTATTCATCTGGACATAGCATTTTCATTGGTAAAATTGTCCTACAGGTTTCCCAAGCCTTAACAGTACATTTGCATAATGACTGAAGATAGCATCACTCGTTAACAATCGGCTTTGAGGTCAGTTTTATGATTATTAATACACACATTTGTATGATCATAGATCAATTCTCCAGGAGTACCATTCACAGACAGTTGGGGAACGGCTGCAATGTAACATTTGGTTCTCATTTTAATGCTCCAACCTCCACACTTTTTTAATTCATTCACTTCTCATTAGTACATGGGTCATCCAGCCTAGGGGCAACTGCCAGTTCCTGATGAGGCCTTCCAAATTCAATTCCCTATGAAGCCTTCCAAATACAATCACAGATTGTCTATCTGTGATTGTCAAATCTAAATAAAGGATATTGTCCCAGCTATTTAGGTAATTCTGCTCTAGAAATAACCAGATGGTAAAGATCCCTCGTGGTAATGCTTAAGCTGGAAATGATATCTATGCTCTCATGTACAACCAATGGGCCAATAATGAATGGTGTAGCAATGAATTATCATATCTGTTTCTTGAACCTACCTCATCACACAAGTACAAGCTGAGAACCAAAGTCAGAAAGCCAGTGGATGGATACATCCCATGCTTTTTTAGCCAAACATAATGGACATATTTTATGAAAGCTGGGCTGAGGATCATCACCTATTAAAGATTACAATTAGACTTCAATGACAGTTTAGTAAATAATAGAATTACCTTTCTTATGACATATCATATTCTGGATGTTTGAAGAATAAGTCATTCTACTCACCAAATTCGTGTTAGTTTTCAAACCTGATTTAGCAGTTTCTTTTTGCCTGTTGGATATAACAATAACATGAAATAAGTCCAAGCTCAAAAATGCAACTGCATTTTAAAATATGGTGCAGTTTACCTTTGTGCTTTTGTAATGGTTTGTTTGTTTGTTTTTTAATTCTACACTGCCAGGGAGGCACCGAGACCATGACACAACTGTGTGTCTCTGTCATGCCACATGTTTTTGTCATGGTCTGTGGCCCTATGTCTGAGGAGTGTGTGGGCTGCCCTGGTGGCCACACCCCCGGGCTGGGCCATCACCTGCACACCTGCTTTCCATTCTGGGCAATTACCTGGAGGACTATTTAACCCACGCTGACGGATGCTCCACGCCAGTCTTTTAATCACCCCTCAGGGGTAACTAGGCTTCCCGCAAAAGCTTTGCGCATATGTGTCATTTGAACTGCGTTAATTCTGCCTTCATGTGCCTAGGGTACGATCCGGCGTTTGTGTCTGCCACCTGCCTGTCCTCCTGCTTGCGAGCAGTGCATCATCTGTCCTCATCCTTGCCTCCTTCGCTTCCCACGGACACACTCCCCCCCCTTCCAAGTCCCACTGTCCCGCTCTGATCGTAAGCCAATTACTAAAGCCCTGTCTTGTTGTGTCTCCCTATTTCCCAGCTCACTAGTAATTTTCTCCCCTTTCTGTTGCAGCCTCCCATGGTCCTGGTTATGGCTTCCCTGTGTCATTTATCTTCCTGTTTTTTCTAAAGTTCCTCGTTTTGTTTCTTTGGTTGTTCCGGGTCACCTTTTGTTAAAGCAATAAACTGTTTTCTTGCTCACATTTGACTTATTGAGTCTACTTTTGGATCCCGTTTGTGTGCGCACACTGTGGTACATGACAGTTTTATTGTTGTTGTGCGCTCTCTCTCCTCTGTCTGGGTGGAGCTCATCTTAGGCTCCCGCCTCTGACCCACGCACCTGCCCTGATTACAAAACCTCCCGCTGATCTACCTGATTTCATGAACATTACTTAAGATGGCAGTTCAATACTTCTCATCAGGCTTAAGCCGCTTTGAAAACTAACCCTGAGATATGTTTTTGTGAATCTCTATCCAAATTTAAGACTGTTTGGCAAAGGCATCAGCGCAGTGCTGAAACATTTCTGACAAAGATATAAAAAAATAGGAAACACTTTTTTTTTTTTAGTGTTTCAGCATGGAAACACTTTTTCATACAACTGTGTAGGGTTAAAAATATAGCTTACATACCCCCATTAGTATTATATTATAGCCAGTTTTTTGCTTTTTTACATGCTTTTGGAAGCTGTAAACAAGCTCCTGATATCAATCTGATGAGATATTTGACCACTCTTCTTGGTGGTAGTATAGGTAATTTTAATTAGCTGGCTTCCTGGCACAGAACTGTCAACAGATTTTCATTCTGTTGGGGCTGCGGGAAGGAACTTTATTTGTCTCAATATGTCACAACTTTGCTAAGATCTGAATGATGTCAGAGGATATTGGTTAGGATGTTCAGTTAAAAAAAAAACACAACCACCAAGGTTCAAGCCTGTCATGAACTGGAAAGTGCTGGGACACAAAGCACCATTGTCTACAGTGAACTACAATTTTACATTTAGTTTAAAATACACACTTTCATGCTTGACTAAAATTTGCAGCTGGGCACATGAACAAAAAACTCCTGGAAAAAATTTCATGGTCAGACAAAATAAAGATTGAGCTATTAGGCCATAAAGATAAGTGATGTGTTTAGAAAAGCAGTGGTGAGACTTTTAAATCTAAGAACACTGTGCCAACTGACAAGCATGGTGGTAATAAAATTATGCTCTGGTGCTGTTTTGCAACCGGAGGTAATGATTGAAAAACGTCAATTCAGAGCTATAATTGAATTGAATATTGAGACTGACATGTTGAGCTCCAGAGGAATTTGCAAACATTTTTACACATCATAACTAATATAAGTCAGGGTAATGTTTTTCTGGGCCAAGGGACTCTGAACAGAATGTCCCAGACTTAGGTTATAAGTAGAAAACAACAGGCTAGGAATTGCTGGATAATATTAATACAGCAAGGTTAGGGAGGGAGGTGTTTTTTTTTTTTCAGGAAAGGAGCAGGAAATGCAAGATGAGATCAGACGTGGATGCAGTGCAGAAGTTCCACTTGGGAGAAAGCAGGACTGGCCACATCATTTCCCATAACAGGATAGTCATAATAATAATACTTGTTTTTGTTGTGGTATAAAACCACTTCCAGGATATTACCCGCTTAAGGGGTCCTTTTCGTAAAGCAGACCGCTGGTTCACATCGAGGTGCAGCACCGTAACTTGTAATTTCAACTTCTAAAATGAATTAAATATTTTAAAAGGTAGTCAGGGGCGCCCATTTAGCTCAGTGGAATGTGTACGATATCGCATGGCATTTAGTGCTCAGAGCTTGTTTCTCTGCTGCCATTATTAATTTCTCCGTGCTGTCTTTCAGTTCAGCTTTGTCTAGCCCCTGGTAGGATTTCTGGATATCAGCCACTTCTTTTACCTGACGGTGCTATATACTATGCAGGGGCCTGTTGTCCCATGATATTTCCTCTTCTTGCTCCTCTTCTTTCTTGGATTTCTGCTGCCTGAGGTATTTACTAACCAAACTAAGTTTGGTCTTGGCCATCTTGCTAATGTTCTCATGGATGTTTGTTGTTTCATCCTGGACAGTGGTTTTGACACCCACTAGTCCTCAGCCTTCTTTCTTTTGCTTACAGCGTACAGTCTCAGGGAGCTGGATATATGCAAGGTGATGAGCTTCCTTTTTTTATATCAGTGGCTTCTATATCTTCCTTTGGCCATCTTATTATCCCATCGGGTCTCTCTTCACCAGCAGGGCATGGGTGTTGATTGCCTGGATTAGTGATGTGCGGATCGATACTGAAATATAAATTCCTCCAATACCAGTCATTTATGTTCTAGAATCGATTCTCATATTAAAATATCAATATTTTAGTAATTTAGGGTAAATTTGTCGTTTATCATTAACAGGAACAGAGTGGAAAGAAACCACATCATTCGGATTGTCTACATTGGAAGGAACTACTTCCTCTTCCGCCTTTCATACTCATGTGCACTCACAACAATGGCTGGGCGTAAATGGAGTCATGTGCAGACGTATTTTACCTCCACAAACAGCCAAGACACGGTTTGCGATACATGTGGCAAGACAGTGAAGTGTTGTGGCAAGACCACAAACCTCGTCAAATACCTCACTGTAAATCATATCTCAGAATATGACGAACGTATGTTGAGGCTAACTGAAGAAGAGGAGAGGGGTAGGTGCTGCTAGGGCGAGACAGACGTCTGTCGCGGAGTCCTTTAGTGCTGCAGCCAGGCAACGTGCTCAAATGGCACACAACTTCAGTTTTTTTTATTTCTATATGATAATTCTGCATTATTAAGTGATAAGAACAAGTAATCTGATGTCCTGTAATTATTATGAAGCTATAATTTGAGATACAATAAAAGATACAGTAAAAAAATACGTTTTTGTACAAAGTATCGGTATCGGAACAGTATCGTCGATACCACCTTGAATTTTACTTTTTATCGGATCGGAAAGGAAATCAGTGGTATCGCACATCACTAGCCCACATCTTGTTTTTCCCATTCTGCTGCCTTCTCAGGCTTGCCTTAATCTCTGCAGGTATTTGGCTCTCGGATAAGGCGGATGCATCTTTTGCCCTCTCCCTCCCTTATCTTCCCTGCTGCTGCTTCTATGTCTTTGTCTAGTCTCGTCTAACTCTAACCCTTAAAGAGTCTCTCAGTCTTGTTCTTAAACTTAAAGAATTACAGATTTGATCAACTGCTCCCGTAACGAAATTAACACCTTCCTGGGCTTGGGAGAGCCCGATTGTCCTTCGGATACGTTTGCTGCCAGATACTCGATGGTTGGTTGCGTCGTGTGACAGTCTCGATGGAGGACATTTAACAAGATCTACCAATTCGGAACCACGATAACAGAGTTCTCGCTGATTGGAGCTGGCTCGGACCTGGCTTACTGAAGAACAAGAAGCAGCTACAGCTGTTCAAAATCCCACAAGGTTGGCTGACATGATAGATGATGGGCAGGGCTGTGAATAAGACTGTGTTATTGAACGCAATATGGATAACATCTTGGAGAAGGAGGAGAACGGGAATTGAGAGAATTGAGAGAATTGGTGACCAGTGATGGACATCAGACCAACTGTAAAAACTGGATGCAGTTGTTTGCACTAAACCCAAACATTCACCATCTTCACTCCTGCGGCTATCCCACTGGCGCCAGCTGAAGGCCTGCCAAGGTCAAAGCTGACTGGAACAACAAAAATTCTTCCATGAAAAATAGGACTGTTGTGAGAACTCTTTGTCCCTCCTTCAAGGCCACCTGGATCCAATGGAGACTGTTGACCTTCGCTTAACCGGGCATGGTGACACTTTCTCTCAACTGAACACGGGATACACACACGCCCAAAACATGTACACTGATACTGATACACACTATCACACTCCCTCCCCCAAATCCAACGCCTACTCCCATGCTTGCCTCCAGTGTAGCTTGCCGTCACCAGTGTGTGAATGGGTGGATGACTGAATGTAGTGTAATGCGCTTTGGGGTCCATAGGGACTAAGTAAAGCGCTATACAAATACAGGCAATTTACCATTTACATATCTGTGCATTCCAGATTATCCTTTTGTATTACACATTTCGATGTTTTTTTTTTTCCACTTGCTACCTAGCCTGACCTGTCTCCCCAATGTGATGTTTGTGTATTGTATGTACAGTCGGCAAGGTCTGTCATCTCAGTTGCGGGCAACTGCAGCTGACAAAGGCCACCTCATCTCTCATCATCTTGTTTCTATTTGGTGGTTGTGGCTTTCCTAGCAGCCTCTTCATGATTCTTATTTGCCTGTGCAAACAACTGCAAGTGCATGGAAATCACAATGTCTGCAATGTTGCCTTCTGGTAGTGGAGTCCCCTCAGTTCTAAATTATATTCCTGCTAATTTCTTTCTGTGCCCCACTCATGTATTGATCCTTAGGGATCGGGACTATCTGGCCTTCAGTTAGCCATTCCGGATGTCTTTCATCTAGTAGCAGCTGGTTCATTTGTGCTGTCAGATGTTTATGAGGTGTGAAATTAGCTTCAGTAACCACTAGGCATGATTCATGTCAGGGCTTGGTGCTGTCCAACTCTTTATACTTGAGACCCTTTCTTGGTCCACAAGAAAGCCACTGTGATGCATACTGGATCCTGTTCAGGGAGGTTTCTGCAGTCTGCTCTTAAATGGTAAAGGGACTGATTCTTATATAGCGCTTTTCTACTCTCCCAAACTCAAAGCGCTGTATACAACATGCATCATTCTCCCATTCACACCCACTCATACAAGCACTTCCTTCTATACTTAAGTGCAATCTAAGCATTCACACATATTCAGACTCCAATGGACGCATTGGAGAGCAACTTGGGGTTAGTATCTTGCCCAAGGATACTTGGCATGCAGACTGGGGAAGCCAAGGATCGAACCACCAACCTTCCAGTCAGTAGCTGATCTGCTCTACCACCTGAGACACAGCCACCCCAAATCCACGAGCCACTGAGCATTGCCGTTATGGGTTGCATATTTCTCCCATATGCTCTTCCAGTACTGCTCCGTCTCCAGCCTTGGTGAAGATGTTTTCTTATCACTCTCTCACCAGTGAGCGTATATGTTGGTTCTGTGGAGTACAGATGGCTGATTCTCCTGCTTTCTATATGTCTGGTATACCTTTTCGGCTGGCCGAGGCTGTGAGTCTTTACCTGGCATTTTCCAAGGCCTCAGTTATGGGCAGCTTGCTAACTTCTTAGACATCCCTTTCTACAACATCCCTTTCTGGAGCTTCGATAGATGGCTTTCCTCTCTGCTACCTTGATCTTAGCCTCTAGTGTCTTTCTTCATGGAGGCCATTGCTCCTTTGGCTGTTTATTTTGTAGCAGCGCATTCTCCGTGTTCGCTGTTGCTGTGGTACAGATCAGTGAGTTGGTTTCGGTTATGGTTGCAGTCATTCTCATAGACCTTCAGAGGGTACTTCACGTAACCTTGGTAACCAGCTACATAGGGTCCAGGTTTCTATCTTCACAATGATCCCATCTTTCAGGTCAGCTGCTCTCGGACTCAACACCTTCACTGCAACAGTTGTACTTTGGCAAGATACTCAACCCCGTCTGTCGGCATAATAGCAGTGTTGGAACACACTGTGGTACTATATTCTTGTGAGCATCAGTTGAACAGTATTGTATTGGGGGCGGTCGTGGCTCAAGAGTTGGGAGTTCGCCTTGTAATCGGAAGGTTGCCGGTTTGAGCCCCGGCTTGGACAGTCTCGGTCATTGTGTCCTTGGGCAAGACACTTCACCCGTTGCCTACTGGTGGTGGTCAGAGGGCCTGGTGGCGCCAGTGTCCGGCAGCCTCGCCTCTGTCAGTGCGCCCCAGGGTGGCTGTGGCTACAATGTAGCTTGCCATCACCAGTGTGTGAATGTGTGCGTGAATGGGTGGATGACTGGATATGTAAAGCGCTTTGGGGTCCTTAGGGACTAGTAAAGCGCTATATAAATACAGGCCATTTACCATATTGCAGAAAGTAGTGTGTTGATACAAACATGGTAAGAAAAAGGAAATTAACAATGGAAGAAAGACAGACCAACATTACACTTAAAAATGTAGGTCTTTCCTACAGAGAAATTGCAAAGAAAGTCAAGGTGTAAGTGAGTACAGTTTGCTTCACTATTAACAAACTGGGGCAAACTGTGACAGGAAGAAGTCTGGTAGGCCCAAAGCAACAACTTAATCAGGGGACAGGTTTCTGAGAGTTAACAGCTTGCATGACAGGTAGTTCACAGGACAACAGCTTCAAGCACAGCTTAATAGTGTTCATAGTAAGCAAGTCTCAGTTTCAACTGTAAAGAGAAGACTTCAAGCTGCAGGTTTGACAGAACGAGTTGCAGCAAGAAAGCCATTGCCAAGATGTCAGAATAATATAAAGAGTGCTTGCCTGGGCCATGAAACACCGCCACTGGACTACTGAAGACTAGAAGAAGGAATTATGGACTAATTCATCAAAATAAATCAGAATATGCATGAGCTAGTGATTATGCATGTTTGTAAGTGTAACTTATAAATATTTACTAACCAAACTTAGTTTGTTATACCTCAGGCAGCAGAAACCCAAGAAAGAAGAGGAGCAGGAGGAGGAAATATCATGGGACAACAGGTCCCCGGCATAGTATGTACCACCGTCAGGTAAAAGAAGTGGCTGGTATTCAGAATTCCTACCAGGGCCTGAACAAATGTGGATGAATGGCACAACAATGGGCCTCAGGATCTCGTCGAGGTATCTCTGTGCATTCAAAATGCCAGCAATAAAATGCACCTGTGTTCGTTGCCCATAACATACGCCTGCCCGTACTAGAACCCTACAGTCACCATGGGACACTCGATCCACAATGTTGACATCAGCAAACCACTCACCCACATGTCACCACACACGCTGTCTGCCATCTGCCCTGAACAGTGAAAACTGGGACTCATCTGTGAACAGAACACCTCTCCAACGTGCCAGACACCATCAAATTTGAGCAGTTGCCTACACAAGTTGGTTACAATGGCGAAACTGCAGTCAGGTCCAGATCCTGATGAGGACGACAAGCATGCAGATGAGCTTCCCTGAGATGGTTTTGACAGTTTGTGCAGAAATTCTTCGGTCATGCAAACTGATTGTTGCTGCAGCTGTGTGGGTAGCTGGTCTCAAAGAATCCTGTGGGCTGGTGTGGTTACATGTGGTCTGCTGTTGTGAGGCTGGTTGAATGTACTAGAGTTTGATGTTTCGAGACCGGTCTTGGTCCACTTTTACGTGGTCTTGGTCTTGTCTTGGTCTCAACGGACTTTGGTCTTGGTCTTGTCTTGGTCTTTGACCCCTCGGTCTTGTCTTGGTCTCGCTGTCTTGGTCTCACTGTCTCAGATCGACATAGTGGTCGGGAGATTTGGAGTCAACCATCGGCGGAGCGGGGGAGTGGCTTACTGGGCTTAAGTCATTTTTTCAGAAGCCCGGAGTGGAGTGGAGTGTAATTTGTTTCATAGTTAGAGGCCTGACTGACAACTGTATAAAACAAAAACTACACACAATATTTGAAGCACATAGGGGGAATTTACGACTGTGCGCTAATTTTGGTATCATCTGAGCTCAGGTGCTCAGTCGTACTAGGCGACTGAGCACAGCACTTACGGATGTGAACGAGAAGGGAGAAGCTGCTGCCCGGAGTTTGCTGTAGGAGAAGCGCAAACAGGCAGACAGAGGAGAGCTTAAGTTTGACCAGGTACCAAAGCAAATCATTCATACTGTACAAATAATGTAAATATGTGTTACCCTCCACTTGGTTTCAGTTATGTACTGATGAACACAATGGTAAAAGGCCTGGATTTGTATAGCACTTTTACTAGTCCCGCCTAGGGACCCCAAAGCGCTTTACACACCCAGTCATCCACCCATTAACACACCACAGCCACAGCTGCCCTGGGGCAGACTGACAGAAGCGAGGCTGCCATATCGTGCCATCGGCCCTTCTGGCCAACACCAGTAGGCGGTAGGTAGGTGAAGTGTCTTGCCCAAGGACACAACGACTGAGACTGTCCGAGCCGGGGCTCGAACCGGCAACCTTCCGATTACAAGGCGAACTCCCAACTCTTGAGCCACGGACACCCATGGACTTAAGATGGTGGTGGTCAGAGGGCCCGGTGGCGCAGTGTCCGACAGCCACGCCACTGTCAGTGCGCCCCAGGGTGGCTGTGGCTACAATGTAGCTTGCCATCACCAGTGTGTGAATGTGTGTGTGAATGGGTGGATGACTGGCTGTGTGAAGCGCTTTGGGGTCCTTAGGGATTAGTAAAGCGCTATACAAATACAGGCCATTTACAGGCCATTTACGTAAATATGCGTGACGAAGCAGCATCTGGCTGCAGTTTAAAAACTTTTTTTGTCTTGGTCTTGGGCTCATCTTGGTCTTGGTTTAGGCAGTCTTGACTACAAGTCTAGGATGTACTGCCAAATTCTCTGAAACGCAGTATTTGGCACAGATGTTTCAGTATACTATGCCGGCCACTTGGGTATGGCGTTCCATGTATGCCCTGCCTGCTAACATCTTCCACCCTACTGTTTTGTGGTGGATTGTCTCATGGGCATCTTTACACAGCCTGCACCTGGGGTCTTACCTGGTGTGGTAGACCCCAGTCTCTAGGGAGCTTGTGCTCAGAGCTTTTTCCTGTGCTGCCATGATTAGTGTCTCTGTGCTGTCTTTCAGTCCAGCTTTGACAAGCCACTGGTAGGATTTCTGGATATCAGCCACCTCCTCTATCTGCCGGTGGTACATACCGTGCAGGGGCCTGTCTTCCATGATGGTTCCTCGTCTTCCTCCTCTTTCTTCAGTTTTTGCTGCCTGAGATATTCACTGAGCACGGGGTCAGTTGGGGCCATCTTCTTGAAGTATTCGTGGATGTTCCTTGTCTCATCCTGGACCGTGGTGCTGACACTCACCAGTTCCCGGCCTCCTTCCTTCCGCTTAGCGTACAGCCTCAGGGTGCTGGACTTGGGGTGAAACCCTCCATGCATGGTTAGGAGTTTCCTTGTCTTGATGCTTCTATCTCCTCCTTTGACGAACTTATTATCCCAGCAGGGTACCTGATCATGGGCAGGGCATAGGTCAGGGGTGGCCAACTCCAGGCCTCGAGAGCCGGTGTCCTGCAGGTTTTAGATATCACCCTGGGTCAACACACCTGAATCAAGTGATTAGTTCATTACCAGGCCTCAGGAGAACTTCAAGACATGTTGGAGGTAATTTAGTCATTATATCAGCTGTGATGGATCAAGTACACATCTAAAACCTGCAGGACACCGGCTCTCAAGGCCCGGAGTTGGCCACCCCTGGCATAGGTGTTGATAGCCCGAATCTTGTTCTTACCATTCAGCTGATGCCTCAGGACTTACCTGACCCTCTGTAGGCACTTGGTGGCTGCAGCTTTCCTAGCGGACTCTTCGTGGTTCTCATTTGCCTGTGGGATCCCTAGGTACTTGTAGCTGTCCTCAATGTTTGCGATGTTGCCTTCTGGTAGTTCAATCCCCTCAGTTCTGACTACTTTCCCTCTCTTTGTTATCATCAAACTACATTTCTCTAGTCTGCAAGATGTTCCGCTGTCATTGCTGTATATCCAGGTGGTGTGGATCAGTGAATCGATGTCTCATTCCCTCTTGGCATACAGGTTGATGTCATCCATGTACAGGAGGTGGCTGACAACTGTTCCATTCCGTAGTCGGTATCCGTAGCCAGTCTTGTCAATGATGTCACTGAGGGGGTTCAGGCCTATGCAGAACAGCAGTGGGGACAGATCCCGCACTTGATGGTGAGTGTTGTCCACCACATCCCCATTGAGCTCCTGATGAAGGCTCTTAGGCTCCTTTTGATCTTGTATAGGTCTAGGCAGTCCAGTATACAGCTGTGGGGCATCGAGTCATAGGCCTTCTTGTAATCAATCCAGGCAGTGCACAGGTTGGTCAGCCTAGTCTTGCAGTCTCGGGCAACTGCTCGGTCTACACATCTGGTATTCTTGCCAATCCCTGTCTGTGCCCCGCTCATGTATTGAGCCATGTGCCTGTTCATCTGCCTGATAGGAGCTTCCATGTGGTACTGAGGCAGGTTATTGGTCGGTTGTTGGATGGGACCGGTCCCCTCTGTGAGTCCTTGAGGATCAGGACTGTCTGGCCTTCGGTAAGCCATTCTGGGTGTCTCTCGTCAACTAGCAGCTGGTTCATTTGTGCGGCCAGGTGCTCATGAAGTGCAGTCAGCTTCTTCAGCTAGTAGGCGTGTACCATGTTGGGGACTGGTGCTGTCCAACTCTTTATACTGGAGACCCTTTCTTGGATGTCTGGTACAATCCGTCTGTTGATCTCCCGCTCCCTCCTCCTGTCACTCGTGAAGACCCCGAGACACTCAAACTCCTCCACTTGGGGCAGGAACTCGTCCCTGACGCGGAGTGGTTATTCCACCCTTTTTCGGCTGAGGACCGTGGCCTCAGATTTGGAGGTGCTGATTCTCATTCCCACCGCTTCACACTCGGCTGCGAACCGTTCCAAGGTGAGCTGGAGGCCATCACCTGATGAAGCCAACAAAACCACATCATCTGCAAAAATCTGAGATGAGATCCTGAGACCATCCAAGTGAAAGCCTTCTGCCACTTGACTACGCCTAGAAATTCTGTCCATAAAAATTTATCAACAGAATCGGTGACAAAGGGTAGCCCTGGCAGAGCCCATCATCCACCAGGAACGAGTACGATTTATTGCTGGCTATGTGGACCAAGCTCTTGCAATGGTTGTATAAGGACTGAATGGCCCGTAGCAATTGGCCAGACACCCCGTACTCCCAGAGCATCCCCCACAGGACCCCTCGAGGGACACGGTCAAATGCCTTCTCCAAGTCCACAAAACACATGCACCCTAAATCCTTGAGAGGATGAAGAGCTTATCCAGTGTTCCACAACCAGGACAAAAACCGCATTATTCCCCCTGTATCCAAGGTTTGACTAAGGGACAGACTCTCCTCCCCAGCACCCTGGCATAGACTTTCCGAGGGAGGCTGAGGAGTGTGATTCGCCTGTAGTTGGAACACACCCTCCGGTCAGGAACTCAGGGCGGACCTCATGCATCCCTGGGGCTCTGCCACCAGTATCCCCTTTGTCCCCAGACTCTGCTTCCTACACGGAAGACGTGCCAGTGGGAATAAGGAGGTCCTCGAAGTATTCCTTCCACTGCCCGACAATTTTGTCAGTCGACGTCAGCCGCACTCCACCCGCACTATACACAGTGCAGGTAGATCACCGCTTTCCCCTCCCAAGTCGCCTGACGGTTTGCCAGAATCTCTTCGAGGCAGTCCAAAAGTCTTTTTCCATGGCCTCTCCAAATTCCTCCCACACCTTCAGCCACCGCCCACGTTGCGTTCCGCTTGGCCTGCCAGTACCTATCAGCTGCCTCCAGCGTCCCACAGGCTAACCAAGCCCGGTAGGACTCCTTTTGCAGCTTTGTGGCTCCCCTCACCTCTGGTGTCCACCATTTGGTTCAGAGATTACCACCACAACAGGCACCAACTACCTTGTTCAGCATCTCCATTGCAGAAGCCGCTGCACTGAGCTGCGGCCGCATGGTCCATTTGGACTCAATGCTGTTGAGGATCTCACAGACCTCTGCTAGGCGTTCCCAGCACACCCCCACTGTGCGTTTAGGTGCACCAGGTCTGGCCATTGTCCTCCCTCTCCACCTGATCCAACCAACCACCAGGTGGTGATCAATTGACAGCTCAGCCCCTCTCTTTACTTTAAGTGTCCAAACATGTGGCCTCAGGTCTGGTGATACAAACACAAAATCGTTCATCGATCGTTTAGTGTGTCCTGGTGCCATGTGCACTTATGGACATGGTGTTCATTATCGCCAAACTGTGGTTTGCACAGAAGTCCAATAACAAAACACCGCTCAGGCTCAGATCCAGGAGGCCGTTCCACCCAATCACGCCCCTCTGGGTCTTGCTGTCATGGCCCACGTGAGCATTGAAATCTCCCAGTAGGACAACAGAGTCCTCAGGGGGAGCACCCTCCAGTAACCCACCCAGGGACTCCAAGAAGGCTGAGTACTCTGAACTGCCACTCAGCGCATAAGCACAGACTACAGTCAGGATCCATTCCCCGACCCGGAGGCGAAGGGAACAAACCCTTCATGAGACAATATTGCACTAATTGCCACTTTTAGTCTTGTATGGCTCAAATTTGTACTGCTGCTCACTCCTGCCACTTTATCTCATGTGAAATTACATTGTTCCCCCTCCGACCTACCTCAATACATGTCACTTGTCTATTTCTCTCTTTTATGTCTTTCTGTAAGTATCGACAGGAAGTTGGGCCGCTGGTACTCTGGTGCAGTCAGAACAATCTGGAGCTGAACATGCTTAAGACTGTAGAGATAATAGTGGACTTCAGGAGACATCCCTCAACACTGCTCCATCTCACCATATCAGACCGCGCGGTGTCTACTGTGAAAATCTTCAGGTTCCTGGGTATTACTATCTCCCAGGACCTGAAGTGAGAGACTAACATCTCCTCCATCCTCAAAAAGACCCAGCAGAAGATACACTTCCAGAGACAACTGGGGAAGTGTAGTCTTCCACAGGAGTTGCTGATCCAGTTCTACACTGCAGTCACCGAGTCTGTCCTGCGCTCCTCCATAACAGTCTGGTATGGAGCAGCCACTAAAAAGGACAGGTGCAGACTGCAGTGAACTTTACGGACAGCAAAAAAAGTCATTGGAGCCCCCCTGCCCTCCATCCAGGACTGGTACCTCTCAAGGACCAGAAAACAGGCAGGGGGAATCATCACAGATTTCTCACACCCTGGACACAGACCTTTTGACCTGCTGCCTTCTGGCAGATGGTATAGAAGCCTGCAGACCAGGACCACCCAACACAGGAACAGTTTCTTTCCCCTTGCCATTTCCCTCCTAAACTGTTGAACTGTCACATTGCTTCACACTGCCAGATTGCAACTGCAGTTTATGTACACTCTGTGGTATTCATTTCTGTAATCTTGTATTTTCTGTATATAAGGATTTAGACGTTTTTATATTGTGGTTTATGTATATTGTTCATTGTGTCGCTCATATATTGTGTATTTTACATTGTTGTGCTTGAGAGACACCAGCGACCGGAACCATATTCCTTGTATGTGTTTGTGCATGCATACTTGGCTAATAAATGCGATTCGGATTCTGATCATTTTTTTCCCATTACTTTTATTTCTTGTGGGCTCTCCTTTCTTCATTCATTTTTTTCCTTTTAGAAAATATAATACAAAATATACAAAAGTGTATATTCAAAGGGTTTTGTCTTGCAGTTATGTATTCAGACTACACTTTCAAATCATAAATGTTAAATCACCAAGATACAGGACCAAATAAAAATATTACCTTTGTAATACACACATACCTTTGAGCAAAAGACCGGATAAGCCACTGTAGATCGAAACTTTTGAATGGAAAAAACACAAGATGTGTGGTGTTGTCCAAATTTTTGAAACTCCTTGGATACATCACATGGTATGTTGTTTTGTTTCCAACATCTCTTTCAAAGCCTTTTGTGGGCCCACGGTTTATTCTAAAAAGCACAGAGGATATATTGTTCATATTATTATCTATTGGATGATATATGTAGAATGAACATCCATACTTGGGAAAGAAAATATCTTATTCAATTGAGTTTTAAAGGTTTTAGCAATGCTTACAGATATTTAAAGATAACACATGCATGAAGATTTCAAAATAGTATGTTCTACTCTTACCTTATGACAATATCATGAAAGTCTATCAGTCGTCCATAATGCGATCCATTGAGATTACCAGAATTCCCAACCACAGCACAAGTTCTACAAAGGTCAGGGCTGGATCTTGTGAAATTGACTTTGGTTGGGAAGATCTGAAAAACCTTGTCCACTGTTTTATTGTAGACAGCGAAGTTGCGTCTGTCTGTCTGTATGCGCTGACATAACAAAAGTAATTAATTAATTTGTTGAGTTCACTAGCTTTTTTGTACTAACTGATTATTCTGAGAGTATATTTATTAAAAAAAAATCCCTATTAGCACTGGAAATTTGGTTAAAAAGATGATAATGACTTGTCTTTGAAATCAGTAAAAAAAAAGTATACATACCTACATACATACGTTTAAAATACAGAAGTTAACATTTACCTTCCACCAGTTAAATGTATCCTCTGAGATATTGTTTTTGGGTGATAGAATGGGCTCAGGAGATTCTTTCATAAGTTCACTAAGCCATGGGTCATATTCCATTAAACATTTGTTGCAGGCACAAACACTTTCATTCTGAGGGAGGAAGAAATCCTGGTACACATTTAAAATCCATGAAGCTCTTGAAATGACTCCAATGGCAAGGACACACAGGAAGACAAAGAAAAGTAATGGTTTCCTCTGAAGCATCTTCACACCTTGATATTCTTGAAAGAGGATCTGATCCGTTCTGTAGATACATTATAAAACACAGGATTTAACAATGGGATAACACATGACCATACAGAATCACGTCATCACGCCGCAAACAAGACCAAACTGTTTATTACCACAATGATACTCAAAACAAGACCTTAGCCAATATTAAAATCAATTTCCTATCATCCTAAATGATAGGATGCAACTAATGTCTACAAACATGCTTGGACTAATTGTCACTTCCACATCTCCAAAAGTTAATTCTGTTCATCTGGACATAGCGTTTTCAGTGGGAGAAACATTTCGTCACTCATCCAAGTAACTTCTTCAGACTCCGCTGACTGCAGGTTTCCCAACTCTTATAAGAAGTGCATTTGCACCATGACTGAAACCGGCCCACTGAAGGAGCAATGGGCTGGGAGGTCAGTTCCTTCATCATAATTACGCAAATTCTCATGACCATTGATCAACAACCACTGATCAAAGCCCACTGATCAATGGCCATGAGTACCATTCACAGAGAGTTGGGGAATTGGCTGCAATCACAGCATTGTATGATGGCAAAATATGTACCCTTAGGCCCCCTCCTCAATTCAGAGATGGTCTTTGCCTTTTTACATAAATGGCGTCCTTGACTCCCCGCTCAAACCAGCATTCCTCCCTGTCCAGGATGTGTACATCCTCATCAGTGAAAGAGTGTCCACTGGCCTGTAGGTGTAAATAGAATGAGGAGTCCTGGCCTGACAAGGTAGCTCTTCTGTGTTATGGCATCCACTTCGCCAGAGGTTGTTTGGTTTCCCCGATATATAAATCCTGGAAATCCTCCTGGCACTTAACAGGGTACACTATGTGTTGGAGTCAAATTGTTAAATGTTGTCATTGTGTTTCTTAAATTTGTAAAGTCTTAGTTCAAGCAGCATGATCAAAGACATTCCTTTGTCTCTGACCAACTCTCCAGCTACTCTGGTGCTAGGGGAGGCTTTATTATAGGCACATCCTATCTGAAAGATCTGTTTCTTGTGTGGTAAGCTCCCTGCTTTTATGACCCTTTTGGTGAGCAGGAGATCACACAAACGCACCCCCAAACACATTCTCACATATACACACACACACACACACACACACACACACACACACACACTCTTGCACATGCATACAGGTGCTTATACGTGCACACACATACACACATAGTGCCTTGTCTTTTAGAACCATAGGCAGGGGGGGGGGGGGTTACGAGGGGAGGTGCTTGCGTAAAAAGTAGCTGTCAAGGAAACAAATAGCTGCAAGAAGGGCTGCTTGTTGAAGAAGTTGGGTTGGAGACAGGTGAGGAGCGTTGAGCTCCAAGAGCTTGGTTCCAACCAACCTTCCCTTGCTAGCAAGTAAAAGCCGGTTGAAGATGTTCGTCTTTTTTTTGTCGTTAACGAGAATAAATTTCTAAACTAGCGGGGCCTGTGGAAGCGCAGACCCAACACTTTGTTACTCTGTGTGTCGGGGGACCCAATCCTTGGGGCGGACCAATTTTTGGTGCAGCGTGTTTTGGGGTTTAAAAGCCACACAGACACAATGTTTAGAAAAAATGCGTCTCAACTGCTCCGATACTCCTTACACATAGAGGATCACCACAGGTCTCTTGGATCGGCTGGAACTTTCTTTTGGCGCCTTCCCAGCTTTGACAAAAGTCCAGCTGGGATAACCACATTTACTCAGGGCCTTCTTAATGTGATGTTCTTAATGTGATGGTCGCTGTGTCTGTGGGGATGGTGTTCGCTCTGTGTTGTAGTGTCCTGATGACACCCAGTTTTTGCTTCAGTGGATGATCGGTATGCGTAGGTTTATGGTACTGTTACGACTGTGGCCATAAGAACACTGTGTGGGCTGTTTTGTTCTGTGTCTCTTTACTGCGCAGGAGGTTTGTGCGAGTCTTTCCATTGCTGACAGTCTGGATTATGAGATTGTCAAATCCACTATTTTGTGGGCTTATGAATTAGTACTGGAGGCGTATCAGCAGAAGTTTCGTGCCTGTAGCAAGTCCGACAGTCAAACGTTTGTGGAGTTTGCACGTGAGAAAGCTGTCTTATTTGACAAGTGGTTGGCTGCCAGTAAAGCAGAGAACTTTACTCAGCTGAAAGAGTTGATCCTGCTGGAGGAGTTTAAGACATGTCTCCCTGAAAATATTGTGGTGTACCTTAACGAACAGAAGGTGGGGTTATTGTCTAAAGCAACTGTCCTTGCCGATGAAGTTGTGTTAACTCATCGTGCCACACTTTTGACGGCGCGCCGTGAGTACACTTCCGCAACTCATCCTGCCAAAAGTTATAGGGTTTCCCCTAAGCGCCAGACACGTTCTGCTGCTATTCCTGTGTCAGATCGCAAATGTTTCTATTGTCATGAAATTGGGCACCTCGTCGCTGTTTGCCCATCACTACAGCGCAGGGAGCAGGCCCACACGGTAAGGAAGCCGAAAAGTGTGGGTTTCGTTCGTTCTATGTCTGCTTCCACTTCACCTAGCAATGAAGTGGGAAGTGAAAGCTTTGATGACAGCTACCGTCCCTTTGTGTCGGAAGGATTTGTTTCTTTGAACGGAAAAGAGGAGGATCGGGTGCCGATCACGATTTTGAGTGACACTGGAGCCGCGCAGACACTCATTTTGAGGGTATTCTACCTTTTTCTGATGACTCTTTTTGTGGTTCGGATGCTCTTGTCTGGGGAGTAAAAATGGATGTGCTGCGAGTACCACTACACAATGTGTTTCTTCAATCGCCGCTCGTTTCGGGTTCGGTACCGGTTGGAGTGCGCAATCAGTTGCCAGTGCCCGGAGTTGCGATGATTCTGGGGAATGATTTAGCGAACGGGAAAGTGTTTTCTACCCCGAGAGTGGTTGAGAATCCTGTGCCTGATACTTTGTTATCTGACCCTGCTGCTGAGCGCTCCCCCTCTGTTTTTCCTGCCTGCGCTGTAACTCGCGCGCACAAGCGCAGGTACGGTGATGTTGATTTGTCTGATTCTTTTCTCTGCGCTGGTGGTGAGCTGGAGCCTGAATCTAAAACCTGTGACCCGCTGAAGGGCTCAGTGTTGGGGATGATGTGTTGATGCGTACCTGGTATCCGCCTACAGCTGGTGATCTGGGCTGGAATGTGTTTAAGCAGGTTCTGGTGCCTCAACAGTACCGACACAAAGTTCTTAGTCTTGCCCATGACAACTTTTCTGGACATTTAGGTATTATAAAAACCTACCACCGCATTCTGCGTCATTTCTTTTGGCCAGGATTGAAGAATGACGTTGCTAAGTATTGTCGTTCTTGTCACACCTGTCAGATTAGCGGTAAGCCTAACCAAGTCATTCCACCCGCTCCATTACACCCTATTCCAGTTTTAGGGGCACCTTTTGAACACATACTCATCGACTGCGTTGGTCCACTTCCTAAAACAAAATCGGGCCACCAGTACCTCTTGACTTTGATGTGTGTTGCTACATGTTTTCCCGAGGCAATTCCATTGCGCACCCTTAAGGTTAAACCAGTTGTTAAGGCGTTGGTGAACTTCTTTTCTACTTTCGGGTTACCAAAGGCTGTCCAAACCGACCAAGGCTCTAATTTCATGTCTAAGATTTTTGCTTAAGTTTTGCAATCACTTGGCATTAAACATCAGAAATCTAGTGCCTATCATCCGGAGTCGCAAGGTGCACTCGAGCGGTTTCATCAGACATCGAAATCCATGATGCGGAAATTTTGCCTTGAGTCTGAAAAGGAGTGGGATGAGGGGTTGCCGCTGCTCCTTTTAGCAGTGAGGGAAAGTGTGCAGGAGTCGCTAGGATTTAGCCCTGCTGAGCTGGTGTTCAGTCACACAGTGCGTGGCCCGTTGCGACTGCTCAAGGAGAACTTCCTGTCCGACACAGATGCTCCTAAGGAAAATGTGTTGGATTATGTGAGTTCATTTAGAGAGCGCTTGCATAAAGCATGTGCAATCGCACGCGATGCTCTCATTGCAGCGCAGGGTAAGATGAAGAGGAAGTTTGATGAGAAAGCTGTGCAAAGGAAATTTGAGGTTGGTGATAAAGTTTTAACACTTCTACCGGTCCCTGGATCTTCTCTCCAGGCAAAGTTCAGTGGTCCGTATACAGTGCAGGCAAAATTGAGTGACACGGATTATATCACGGATCGACACCCCAGAGCGAAGGAAAAAGTGTCGTGTGTGTCATATTAATATGATGAAGCCATACTTTGCTGGTGGTGTGTCAACAGTTGCGACTGTGGGGGTGCCAGGTTCCGAAACCCGGTATGACCCAGTAGGTGACGATTTGGTTTTCGGTTGTGCTGTGGGCTGTGCACAATTTAGGAATTCTGAAATCCTACGTGATTTAAGGTCACATTTAACTGAGGTAGATGATGATGTTCAAAACGACGTGTGTCGGTTGATTGAGAATCATCCTAATCTTGTCTCGGACACTCCATCCTGTACCACCGTGCTTGAGCATGATATCGATGTGGGGGACCATCCTCCAATCAAACAGCATGCCTACCGGGTGAATCCCACTAAACGTGCACTTTTCCAGACAGAAGTCTCTTATCTGTTGGAAAATTGTCTTGCTGTTCCTAGCTCTAGTGCATGGAGTTCCCCGTGTCTCCTAGTGCCTAAAGCGGATAAGACCCCATGGTTTTGTACAGATTTTCGGAAGGTGAACAGCGTGACCAAACCTGACTCCTATCCTCTTCCCAGAATGGAAGATTGTGTCGATAGGGTCGGTTCTGCGAAGTTTGTTACTAAGCTGGACTTGTTATAGGGCTATTGGCAAGTTCCTCTAACATCATGCGTGGCCGAAATCTCTGCCTTTGTTACTCCTGACCATTTTCTTCAGTATACTTTCATGCCTTTCGGGTTGCGCAATGCTCCCGCCACATTCCAACGGCTCATGAATATCGTGCTGGGAGGCGTCTGCAAGTGTGAAGTGTATTTAGATGATATTGTTGTCTATTCAGACACCTGGTCAGAGCATATGGAGACACTCACTGATGTGTTCCATCGCCTGGAAAAGGCATCCCTCACCCTCAACCTCGCCAAGTGTGATTTTGGTAAAGCCATGGTGACGTACTTAGGAAAACAGGTGGGTAAGGGACAAGTGCGCCCTATCTTGGCCAAAATCCAGGCCATACTGGACTTTCCTGCCCCTCGGACTAGGCGTAAGCTCCGCCGTTTTCTCGGCATGGTGGGCTACTACCGGTGTTTCTGTCAAAATTTCGCGGAAGTGGTCGCACCCCTCACTAGCCTCACTAGTGTGTTGAAACCTTTTGCGTGGTCCTCTGCGTGTCAGAGTGCATTCCTGGCTGTTAAGACTCTCCTGTGCAGTGCGCCAGTGCTGGCTGCCCCTGATTTTGCATGCCCTTTTAAATTAGAGGTAGATGCTAGTGCAAACGGAGCAGGTGCCGTATTGCTACAGGAAGACCATCATGGTGTGGATCACCCAATCGGCTATTTCTCAAAGAAATTCAATGTCCATCAGCGAGGGTACAGCACGATTGAGAAGGAGGCCCTCTCTCTGCTGTTCGCATTGCAGCATTTTGAGGTGTACGTCGGTTCCAGCCCCTCGCCTGTGATCGTTTATACCGACCACAATCCCCTGGTATTCCTAATGCGAATGCAGAACTCGAACCAAAGGCTGATGAGATGGTCTCTCCTGGTGCAGGATTTCAACTTGGAAATCCGCCATAAAAAGGGCACAGAGAATGTGATAGCGGATGCCCTATCCCGTGTCTTCCTTTAAACATAACTGTCCAAAACATCTACAAAGGAGATGTCTTTGATTTTGGGAAGGGGGGTGTTACGGCTGTGGCCATAAGAACACTGTGTGGGCTGTTTTGTTTTGTGTCTCTTTACTGTGCTTAAGACTCTTTGCAGGTCCCTCCCCTAATGAAGAGTAGTGAGCAGCTGATTGGACCGTGGAACACGTGACCGCGTTCAAAAAGCCTCTCTGACAGCTCCCGCCGGAGAGAGAGAGAGTGGAGCAAGCGAGTAGCTTGACAGCCGACGCGGTCCTGACCCTGGTTTCCAACCTATACTTTTGCTGTGTATTTGTGTGAGCGTGATCTGTGAGAGCCGCTCCTGCTGTGTTAACTTAGTGCTTAGGCACCCTTAGGCTGAAGTGGAAGGGGTGAGCCGCCTTTTTCTTTGGGAACAGTTTTCTCCTGTTTTCCGGGTTAGGGAGCGAGGGTTAGTATTGTCATTTGTTTGTTCTGTTTTTTTTTCGTAGGGTTTAGTTAGTTGGTTTTGTTTATTATTGTGGCCTGGGTTCACCCTGGAGCTATGCTTCATTACCTTCAATAAAATCAGCTTTTTTTTACTCACAACTGGTTTTGGATGTTTGGCTTGGGAACCAGGGCGGGTATTTGTCTCTCTCTCCTCCAACCTTATGTGCGTCTCTACATGCCTAGACTAGGGGCGTAACAGTTACACATCAGCTTTTAGATGGGCCCCATTACTGATGGAAATCTCACAGTCTAAGAAGGCTAATCTCCCACTTTTCATATCCTCCCTGGTGAATTTGATGTGTTGGTTGACCGAGTTAATGTGATCTGTGAATTGTGGTACGTCCTGAGATTTGATTTTCACCTAGGTGTCATCCACATATCTAAACCAATGGCTTGGTGGTGTTCCAGGGTAGGATAGCAAAGCTCTCTTTTCCACTTCTTCCATGTACAAATTGGCCATGATGAGTGAAACTGGGGAACCCATGGCACACCCATGTTTCTGTCTGTAGAACTGGCCCTTGTTTGTGAAGTAAGTGGAATGAAGACACAGTTCCAAAAACAAACGATGCTGAGAGCAGTCCTGTTGCTGGATCTCTTAAGAACTACCGCCAACACTTCCGTGACTGGGATGCAAGTGAAGAGAGATCTAACATTGTACGAGACCATGGTTTCACCATAATGACATCTCTCACCTTCTCAACAAAATCCGAAGTGTTGTGGATGTGATGTTCATGCATAATGAGTGAAACCAGCCTGAAACCATAATAACAATTATGCAAAAGTATTTGAGAACCATGACAGTTAGGCTGAGCGCGGTAGATGCTGTTATTCGGAGCAAACCTCGGCTAACTAGGTTTTCTACGGACACTGGGCTGGGCAGCTCTGTAGCTTTCTGGATGGTGCAAGTCAGGGCTGGTGAGCTTGCTCTCTCCATCTCTTCACCAATGCCGGAGCAGATGGAGCTTACCACGGCACTGCCGCAGCAGCTGCAGTCACAGCATCAGAATCCCTCTTCCTTCACGTCCTGTTCTGACAACCCCTCACCTACCTCATGCTTGGCAGGAATATGGTCAGAGGATGAGGAGCCGGTCACTGCTGCTCCAAGACTCTCAGTTTCCTTCGCCTCTCCCGCTTTCAGGAAGAAGCACTGTCTGCGCCACATGCTCTCTTCACCACGCTCAGAACCCTGGACTTCCTCGAATATATCATATCATATGTTTGGCTCTCAGTGAAGGCGGTCGCACTTTCTCCTCTCCTGCCCTTATCTTCCCTGCTTAGCTTCTTATGTCCTTGTCTTGTCTTGTGTTTTTACTTACTTTTCCCTGGAACACTCTCTCATAGTCTGTTCTCTAAAACCTAAAAGAGGAATTATGGATTTGATCAACTGGTCTCTGAATGCAATTGACACCCCTTCTCAATGAGAAGTCTGGGCTCGGGTGAGCCTGACTGCTGAAGATATCTACCTATTCGGAACAATGATAACAGGGTTCTTGCTGATCGGAGCTGGCTTGGCCCTGGCTTATCGAAGAATTAAGGAAGTGAAACCGGCTGTTCAAACCCCCACAAGGCTGCCCGCTGGGATTGAAATGATGGGACGAGGCGTGAGTTTCTCAAAATGGGCTCATTGAGTGCAGCACGGAGAAGATCTTGGAGAACGCACGGCTGCCGTGAATAATCAGAACAAGACCTCTGAGTGAAAAACTGGATTACATCTGGAGGGGCTAGCTCGAATAACACCTTTGAGCGCAAATTCGATCACATCTTGGGGAAGTGCACTGCGATCGTGAGTTCTCAGAACCTGCTCTTTGAGCAAAAAGAATGACAACATCACGGAACGTAAGTTTGGATAACATCATAGAAAGTTCACGGCTCTCCAACGGGAGATTGAGAGAACAGCTTTGAAATTCATATGAGTTGCTCGCACTAAAGTAAAAACCATCATCACTTGATGCGGAGACCCTCTCCGCATCAAGTGATGCGGTGACCCTCTCCGCATCAAGAGCGGAGTTTTGTTCAGGGTGCCGAACAAAAACACCCTGATAATGACTGTGTTTAGACTGTTCCCCCCATTCCATGCAAGGCCACCTGGGTTGGCTGGAAGACTGTTTACTTAGCCTAGCAGGGCGAAGGACACTGTCTCAGCTGAACTCTGGACACACACACACACATATGCACACACTGATCCTCCTCCCTTTCCAAACGCCTTCGATGCTTGTGCCCTACCGGGGAAGATGGCAGTCAACTGGACCAGCGCAGACATGCTGCAGGACCTGATGCGCTGTCTACACCGGCTCTCTCTTACCCTTTACCCGCCCCTGTTGCTTTTCTTGTGTTTCTATGGTGTATTGATAGTCATGTGCTTTTTGTGCTGAGGTGTTTTTTCTGTTATCAAACTGTTCTCCCACTAGGAGCTCAGTCTGAGTGGAGTTTTTTTTCTCCTCCTCTTACCTCATGTTATGTATTTTCGTTGTTTTTTTCCTATCAGCCTACCTTTCTGACATGTCTCCCCAATGTGATGTTTGTGTAAAGTTGGTCAGAAGGTTCCTTTGTAAGTGCGCATGCGCCATTAGCGTGCTGCCTGCTGTAACCCTAATTTCCTTCGGGATTAATAAAGTATTCTGATTCTGATTCTGAAGCAGCTGCCCAAGTCTGTTAATGAGGATTCGCCACCCGCTGAAGAAATCCCAGTGCCAGGATGTACGGTTCCACTCTAGATTCTTCCATCTCGGTGAGTGAGATTGACTCTTTGCCACGAGCTCTTGCTAAGTCTGGAACTACAAGAACAGACTCTGCCGTTTCCAGTTCAGAATTGAAAACAGTTTCTCATGTTTTTAAAGCTACTGAATGTAGCTACTGAACCAGTGCCCTACCAAGGCTGTGGTTTGTAGTTCCGCCACTTTCCTCACAGCCGGCCTCCAGAACTGCTTTGTCGCTGCTGCTGGCTCTGCGGTCGACCTCAAGAGCTACTCCATCTTGGCTGCTGGCTCCGCAGTTGGCCTCCAGAAGTGTTCCGTTGCCACTGCTGGCTCCGCGGTCGGCTTCCAGAACTTTCTGAAATTTGGTACCGTCAACCTATGGGTTAACTTCCTGAACTGTTTTGGTATGGACTGTTGTGCCGTCACCCTCCGGGCCAGCCCCCTGAACTGTTTATAACTTTGAGTTTGAGTATGAGTTTCCTCAGCTCCAGTGCCTTTCGTGGACATTTTGCTTTGGACTTGGACACAAAAATACAAGAAAACACAAAATGCTTATCATGACAGTTTACCTTTTTTCTTAGTTTGTTTTTCCTTCTGATTAATCCTTTAAAGCCGGTCGGAGCGGGCACGCTCCGTTTTGCGTAACTATTTTTAAATCCCGGTAGCACTGCAACCACATAAGCTAGCGCAATCATTTTTTTTTGCATATGAAACCGGAGAAGTTGTACTTACATCTTATGGCATCAGCTTGTCCTAAGTCAGTTTCCTTCCACATATAGCTTTGCAAAAACTGCATAAAAAGCGCTTGCAGCAACAAAAACATAATATTCCAGAAACGCGCTTTGCCGATCCGATCAGCTGTTTGTAACACTTCCTACATCCATCAGCACGAACTATTGCATGTCCGCCATGACCTGCCCAAAACCGGAAGTGACATCATTTTGCGGAAATGTATTTTTTTACTATCAGGGCCTTATGAGCCTATACTGGTGTTTTTAAAAGTTGTGTTTGACTTTATGACTTTCTGTGTCGATTCTGGGATGCTTAGGACTCATATTGCACTGCTGGAAATAGTTTATTTTGATGCATATGCTGTCTTTTTTGCAAATTTGCATTATAATATTTATTTTCGTTTTTCCTGCAGTATATAAAAATTGATGTATTTCAAAAATAAAACTATGAACACACTCAAAATAAATTTCCTGTGGTGGGAAACTATTTTGTATTTACAGTTTTGTGGGATAAGCCTCTTAAATTTCTCTAACTAGAAATATATGTTAAAAAAAACAAAAACAATTTTAATTTGTTTTGTAGTTTATTGCACTTTTTTGCAATTTATGTAATTACTATGCACTTAATGCAGACATATTATTAAAATTTGGGCTATAATGTTTGTATTGATGTATATCAACTTGAAATGCTCCCAAAAATGGCACTACAACATGTAAAAATATAATATAAGCTCTGGCGGACTTGGTTCTATGGTAGGTCTTAAAGGGTTAAAGTACACGAAGTTTGGCCCTGTAAGTTTAAGAGAAAAATTGTGTTTTCTTCTGAATGTTAACAGATATTTGATAAAGTTTTCTGCTTTTATTGTAACTACCATGGTTGATTGCTTTCTGCAAACTGAGAAACCCATCGCTGAGAGGTGAGAGATGATGGAACGGAAGCTTTCTACACCCAATGATACAAATGGACAAATTCAGCAGAGTGAGAAAGAGAAGCAGAAAAATAAAAAGTTCAAATTGCTGCAAAAAGTTATACATTTAGAAAGTGTGTAGAAAGTATTTTCTAATAATGTCATGTCTCTATATCATCTCTCTCCTGTTAGAGCCTCTCACACAAAAAACATCAGCCTGTTTAATACTCTGATATCTTTAACATGTTAACAAAATTATATTGCAAAAAACTTCTTATGCAATAAAAGAATATGCATTTAATCTCCTAAGACCGGAACTCTTTCATGGCATTCATTTTTAATTTCTCTTTGCTATTTGGGCGGATTGGGAATTGATTGATGTAAAAACAAAGAATTTGTTTTTCTTCGGGGTTTTTTTTGAGAAAAATTAGATCCACATATGATGACATTCATTTTAAATTTCCATAGAACACTGGTAGTATAATGTCCTTGTAAGTTATATCAGGCCCTTGTAGAGCAAAATTTAGTATTTTGGTCAGTAGTTCCCAAACTAGCATACACGTACCCTTGGAGGTACGCAAGTGGCTGTAGGGGGTATGCGGGTTGGGGTTGGAGTGGGAATCAAAAATTTTAAAAGCCGAAGTTGTATGTGGCTATCAAATACATGACTATATACCACCCTCTGGTGTTCAGCAAAACAATAGCTCTGACAAAATACATGGGTGTGACTTGCCCAAATGACTGACACCTAACAGTTGAAGTTGCCTCCAAGCATTCAGTGCAGCGCGAAAATGGACAAGTGGTTAACAAGAAAAAAAAAAAAAGGCCCTACCACAGAGACACCGGCCACAACAACCAATCAGCTCATATCTGACGATGCATTTTCCAGTGACAGCCCAGGTGATCAACAATGTGTTCGTCAGATTTGGATGCTAGCACGGATTTATCTGTGGTTACTAGCCAAGTGGCTAGCATAGCTGGAGCCAGTCATGTGGAAAGTGATGAAGTGTCTGATGCTGAGCGTCAAAGTGGGAGAAAGCATGACAGCTTGGACTGTAACACAACCTCATCAAAGAAGCGCAAATATGATGACAATTATATTTCCTGGGGTTCACATGTATAAATATTGGTGTATTTTCCACATTTGCCACAATGTGTTATTTGTGCAAAAGTATTTTCTCAGAACTCAATGAAACCTTCACTTTTGCGCAGACATTTAGAGACAAATCATCCCCATTTGAAAAATAAACCAAGAGAATATTTTGAGCGACAGCTAAAATCACTTTCAACAAGTAAAACCTGCATTCAAGTGCCAGATCTTATGAATAAAAACAGACTACAAGCATCTTACATGGTCAGTTACAGAGTGGCGAAAAAAAACAAGAAACCCTAGACTATTGTGGAGGACCTCATTCTCCCTGCTGCTTTAGATATGGTAGGGACAATTTTGGGGGAAAAGGCAAAAAAGACGATACAGTCCATTCCATTAGTGGTGGGCGGATCGATCCAAATATCGATAGTATCGATCCCAAGTCGGCATCGGATCGATACTAGCCTGGTGAGATTGATTCTTTACTTTGAGTTCTGCTTGTTTGCTATGCTGTGCTTTCGGTAAAAACGAAACAACCAGGTCGCTGGACTCACGGCTCCTGTGTCAGCAGGGAGCACTTTGCTCCCTCTCCCCCACTTTTATGTTTCGGTGTTGCACAGACACTTTGGGGGTTGTTAAGTTGTTTACATATTAATTATATATATTTTTTGTTTTTGTTGTTGAGAATTTTAATTGTGATTTTTTGTATTATAGTTTATCAACAGTATTTGTTTTTATTTGTTTACTGGTTTGCGTGCACTTAAGATTAAAAAAAAAAAAAAAAGATCGCCACCACGGCAGACCCGATGGCATTTTCATGCTTCGCAGCATCATTTATTCTTACAATAATCACACGGTTGCTGTAACAGTACATTCAACGGCTTCAGCTCTCCCGCTGCCAGCCGTACACATCACCACCACCAAACCTGCAGCGTCATCGCAGAACACGCCCTGCCACATACCCCCCTCGCCCGTTTCACCTCACCCAGGGAGCAGGCGAGGGAATCGGCGCCCCATGCCCCAGCCCAGCGATAGGGAAGTGTCCACTCTGGCGGTTGCCCGCGCCTCCAGCGGAAGCCCCGGGGCTAGCCTGATGGCCACCACCCATATGGCAAGCAGCGGCGGCGCAGCAGCCGTGGAAGTGAGCTGGGGCTCACAGGCAGCTGGGCAGACGGCCCAGGACCATGCAGCTTGCGTGCCAAAGTGGACAGCATGCCGCCTTCAGGCGTGGCAGGACCCCCACGCACCTCGACCTCCGTCTCCAGCTTGGCAGGTCCCGCTGGCGCGCCAGCCTCCGGCTCACCCAGAGCCGCGCACTGTCCACCCTTACAGTGATCATACGGTTGCTGTAACAGTAGCCTACATTGCCAGCAGTACACATAAACACCAAAAACAAGTATCATATCGGTATCGGCGTTACTGGCCCGAATTTACTTGGTATCGGATCATACCAAAATATGCAGTATCGCACACCACTACATTCCATCATCAAACAATACTTTCTCACGGCGCATCAATGCAATGTCAGAAAATGTTTTACAGCAGCTACTTGGGATACACGGATTTGACTGGGAGACACGGAGGTGTGGTTTCGTGTGTGCAAGCAGTCCCGCCAGATGCCTCTTGGGTACACTGCAGCATCCACTGAGAGGCTCTTGCTGCAAAGGGAATACCTGTCCGTTTGAAACATGTTTTGGACACGAGTGTAAAAATGGTTAACTTTGTGAAAGCCAGGCCGCTGAACTCCCGCTTATTTGCTGCGTTGTGCAATGAGATGGGCAGCGAGCATGAGACATTATTACTCCACACAGAGGTTCGCTGGCTATCTAGAGGGAAAGTGCTGACCCGTTTCTTTGAGCTGAGGGATGAACTTAAAGTTTTCTTCAGTAACCATCCCTTTGAGCTGTCTGAACATTTGCATGATGAAGAGTAGCCTACGTTACGTGCCTGCCTTATCTGTGTGATATATTTTCTCGTCTGAACGAGCTCAATCTCGGATTACAAGGCGTTTCTGCAACTATATTCAATGTTCAAGATAAAGTTGAGGCCACGATAAAGACGTTAAACCTTTGGAAGAACTGCATGGATACAAACAATACTGAAGTCTTTCCCGTGCTGCATGATTTTCTGCGCTCTAATGATCTCACACTATTAAAAAGTGTAAAGCGCGAATGTAACGTGCACCTTGAGGAGCTGGCGGTGCAGTTACGCCGATACTTCCCAGAGACTGATGGCTCAAATGATTGGATACGTCACCCGTTCCTACTTCGTTATCACCGTCTGATCAGGAGTGCCTAATTGAGATCGCCACAGATGGATCTCTAAAAGTTGAACACGCTCAAAAGACCCTGGCGGATTTCTGGAAAGGACTGCGCACTGAACAGCCCGCGCTGGCTAAGTGCTCTGTCAAGACTCTGATGCCTTTCGCCACCACATACTTATGCGAAAGGGAATTTTCTGCTTTAACAAACATGAAAACAAAATACAGAGCAAGACTTTGTGTGGAAAACGATATAAGACTCAGCCTTTCCCAAATTGAGCCAAACATTGAAAAGCGTGTGCCTCTGCTCAAGCACATCCATCACATTAAATAAAGTTCTGTTTAATGAAAGTTCATATATGGCCTTTATGCTCTCGACAAAACGGTGAATTCTAATAAATCTTTTGATACACTGCTAGTATTAAGTAGTAAAGTTCGTTATTAAAATTCTGTTTTAACTAAAATATATTAATAAATTCATTTGTTGGTGAGAAATAATAGACTGTGCAGTATTTATTTTTATGCATGCGGTATTGCAATGTATTTATAGACACTAATTAAGAGTCGTTCCTAGCAAGGGGTATGCGGCTGAGGGTGACATGTCTCAAGGGAAGCACTGGTCTAGACAACCCAAAATGTGATGTCCACATATGTGGACGCCAGGTCCTAGGAGGTTAATGTTATCTGTCTGATTTCAAAGTATCTGTCGCATCTGAAACATGCTGCAACTTGCAGCTGAACTCTGCACTGGTCCATCTTAACCAATATATCTGTGCAGCAACGCTAACACTGGGATTACCTAATTTGTAATATTTTTAAAACCATCTGTTTAATCTTATTATATGTAAAAAGAACTAACAGAAATAAATAAACAAAAACACATTGAGCCATCTCCCAAAATAAAAGTACACACCCTATTTATAGTAGTGAATCATATGAGTGATCATTCTATCATATGGAAATTAGATCTGTCAATCTACTCAAGACTTTTGATACAAATTAGGACAGAAAAAGTGTGTATAGGAGCTACATTTGAGAAAAAATAAAATAGAAATAATGATAAAATGAAAACTTCATTATAACAACATAGAAAAGAGTTGTGTCGTTATAAATGTGTTGAGATCAGAAAACACACTAACCTGTTTTATACAAAGAAAGTGGAGAGAGTAGTTGTGAGATGTGATCAGTCTGCAGTCTCTTTCTTGTCTGAAAAACTTTACCTTGTGGTAAAGACTTGCAGTATCCTGCCATACTCAGAACTGCTTCCTCCTTGTGGTGAAGCCCTGTAATTATCTACAGTTTATAGATAAGTTTATATTTCTTATACACCTCCAACCATACCATTTTCGAAAATTTCAAAATAGGGTTTTGCGTCTTACCATGATTATTCACTTTTTGTGATAAAATATCAATTGGTGTGAATGGAGATGCAAGCTCTTGTTCTATTAAAATCCAATCTATATTGTTTTTCCCTGCCCAATGTTTGCCTAATCTAGCCATTTCAAAAGAGATGCTATAATACTCTATATTGGGCAGGGCTAGCCCCCCTTCTTTCTTAGGTTGGGACAGTCGATTTATGTTAATACGGGGTTTACCACCCTTCCAAAGAAAATCTTTTATCATATTATTGTAGCTTTGCAACATCCATCGCGGGATACACATAGGCAGCATTCCTGTATGGTTGTGGCACCACTCATCAGCTATTAAGTTGATGAGTGGTGCCACAACCATTTTAACTGTGTTCACTTTTCCCCACAATGTCAAATTTAGTTTACTCCATTTACCCAAGTTTTTATTGATCTTTTTTAATAATTTTCCCATACTGTTAGCCATAATATCCTCAATATTGGGGTTCAACTCAATTCCAAGATATTTCATTCCATTGTCCACCCACTTAAAGTTAAAGCCCGATATTAAGTTATGACTGCAGGCCCGGGAAACTAGCATCGCCTCTGATTTATGCCAATTAATTTTGTACCCCGAAAACAATGAATATGTATTAATCACCTCTAATAGTTTTGTGATAGAATTAGTTGGGTCTTGGTTTAATACCAGCACATCATCTGCATACAGGAATAATTTGTGTTCTCTGCCTCCCCCAAATACACCTTTAACCTCTGCATTTTCTCTGATTTGAATAGCTAATGGCTCTAAAAAATATTATAAATAGCAATGGGCTTAAATTGTATCCTTGACGTGTTGATCTGGAAATACTAAAAAAAGGAGAAAGTACCCCATTTGTAAATACAGCTGCTTCTGGACCAGAGTACATGGTTCTAATCCATCTGCAAAAGTTGTCACCTATTCCAAACCTTTCCAGGGCTGTGAACAGAAAGTTCCACTCCACCCTATCAAAAGTTTTCTGTGCATCTAAAGATATAGCCAATACAGGATTTGTGTTATTTCTATTCAGCCACAGCAGGTGTAGTAATCTCCTCATATTATCAGAAGCAGATCTATTCTTGATAAACCCTACTTGATCTTGATGAATAATTTGTGGTATTACAACCTCCAACCTTGTTGCTAAAACATTGGATAGAATTTTGCAATCCACATTGATTAAACTTATCGGTCTGTAATTACCTGGATCAGTTAAATCCTTGTCACCTTTTGGAATTAGTGATATTACTGCCTGATTAAAACTTGCAGGGAGTCGTCCAAATTCAAAGGCTTCAGGTAATACTTCAGTTAGAAAAGGACATAGCAAATCTATAAATTTATGGTAAAATTCAACTGGGAATCCATCCATTCCTGGTGACTTCCCAGCTCTCATTGCACGGATAGCTTCTTTTACTTCTACCTCAGTTAGTGGAGTTTCCAATTTGTCCCTACCCTCTTGTGAGATTTTTGGTATTTTCATTTTATCAAAGTATGTACTCAGCAGATCCATACTTACTTTATTATCGGACGTGTATAAATCTTGATAAAATATTTTAAAAATTGTGTTGATCTCTGAAGAGGAAGTAACTAATTTATCATCCTTTTTAACTGCCGTAATAACATTCTGATTGTCCATTTGCTTAAGTTGTCTGGCTAATAAGCCTGCCTGTCTTCTCACCATTCTCATAGAAATTAGTTTTAAGACGAAAGAGGGCATATTCTGCTTTTTTGTTATAAATTTCATGAAGATCATATTTAAGCTGACAAATCTCTTTAAATTTATTATCATCAAATTTTCCTGCTAATTGTTTTTCCAATTTACTTATATTTTCCTCCAAAGTTTTTATCTTTTCCTTATTTTCTCTATTTTTCTTAGAACTATAGCTTATGCACTTTCCACGAATAAATGCCTTCAAAGCATCCCATACAATGGCTAACATTCACCTCTAAAAAAATCTTATATCTTCTTTTAGGGTTGATACAAATTTTTTGTCCTGCAATATGCTTGAGTTTAGTCTCCACCTACCCGTTCTGTTCTTTTCGACATTTAGATTTATGTGCAATTCTACTGGTGCGTGATCTGTTAAAGCAATCACACCTATGTCACAGTTTACTACTAAATGGACACATGATTTAGAAATCAAAAAATGATCTATTCGGGAACATGTCTTATGCAAATGAGAGTAAAAGGTGTATTCTCTTTCCATAGGGTGAAACAGCCTCCAAATATCTACCACACTGAGATCTTCTTTTAAAGCATCTATCGCTGTCCCACTTCTAGTACTTGAAGTTGCATTAATGGCACTTCTATCAATATATTCGTCCATCACATTATTAAAGTCTCCACCTAACAAGATCTGGCCCTTCATGTTCCCTAGCATCTTGTTAACCTCATCCATAAAATTAGGTTCATCCCTGTTTGGGGCGTAAATATTGCACAGAACGACCTGAACTCCATTAATGAGAGCCTGCAGAGCCAACACTCGCCCGTCTTCATCCCGGCTTTCCTTCAATAATACAAAGTTTAGTCTTTTATTAATAAGTATCATGACACCACAACTCTTGCTTGATCTTGAGTTATGAAATACTTCCCCAACCCAATCCCTTTTTAATTTCAATGCTTCATTTTCAGTCGCAAAATGCGTCTCCTGGATGTATGCAATATCAGCATTATGCGACTTGAGGTAGCTAAGCACTTTTTTCCTTTTGACTGGTGTGCCACAGCCATTTATATTCCATGACACAATATTAACGTCCACATTCCCCATGACTATGCCATGTTAAGGTATCTATAAGCCTTATATCTTCCAACCCATAACCATTTAACCTGTGCTGATAAGCCTGCTTGAACCAGAACATAAGTTTAAACAAGAACAGTACCTCACCTATAGAATCTCTACCAAAAAAATACAAAAATAAAAAACAACAGCCCCGTGGGCAAAACCGTCTCTGGTCCGTGATTGTCCCGTGGACAGTGAACTGCTGTCCTCCTGCTGTCCCGTCGACACCCCAGGGAGGCCGCCCCCGTCTTATGAAATTATTAACAATGCGCTCCCATGCACGTAATTTAGCTTACTAACCCCTTACTCCACCACTTCCTGAAAGTTCTCACGCATGAATTTCTCTGCCTCCTCAACGCTGTCAAAGCTCTTCTGCTGGCCTTTCCACGTTAATCGAAGTTTTGCTGGATGTGCCAGGGTGTGCTTTATCTGATGCTGCCATAGCTTCTTCATTACTGGGGAGAAAAGCTTCCTCTGCGCCGCTCGCTTCGCGGTCATATCTTCATAAAATGACAAGCGGCAGTTCTCCCACAGTATTCCTTTCTTCTGCTTAGCGGTCATGAGAACTTTTTGTCGTGCAGTGTAATGGAGAAATGTCACCAGCACGATTCGAGGTGGCTGACCAGGTCCCGGGCGTGGTCTCGTACTTCTATGGCATCTTTCCAGCTCATATTCCTCCCCTTGTAGACCTAGGCCATCCGCGAGTATCTTAATCACAGTCATAGTTAAGTCATTTATGCTGCCACCACTTTCCAGACCCTCTTCCAGACCGATAAGCCGAACATTCTTTCTGCGGTTTCTGTTTTCCTGGTCGTCTACTCGGGTCCAAAGTTGTTCAAGCTTTTTAGCGTTTTTACCATTATCTTCTGTTATGCTCCTCATTTTGTCTTCCACATCTGAAATGCGGCCCTCAGCTTCGGTCACCGTATTTGGATTGCACTTATAGCATTTTTAAATTCCACCATGTCTGACTTGATGTGAGATACATCGGCCGCAACACTAGTTAGGATAGTTCCAAGCTTAGTCATTTCGGCAAACAGGCCACTTATATCCATCTTTGGCCCTTCTTCTTGGCTAGCAGGGCCAACCTTGGCACTGCTAGCATTACTTTCCCCCGCCGCCACCATGGAGATTCGGGTTTGCACGCTCTTCCTTTTAGTTCCTGTGGCCATGTCTCTCAATAAATCCGAGGACACTGATCTAGCAAGTCACCGCAGTGAGGAAATATATTATTTGGGAGCGTTTACCTTGTTTTAAAACTAATGTAGGGTCGACGGGGGTCAGAGACTCTCTATGGCGCGGCCATTCCCAAATGCTCCATCACGTGACTCCTCCCAGTCTAATTCTTGTCAGGGTTCCTGGGTTGCTTACCCAGTATTTTCAGTTCATTCATATTCACTGTATTTTTCACTTGTTCCTGTGCCATCTCGTTCCATGTGTCATTAGCCAGATTATGTTCAGCTGTGCACTCACGGGTCTCTCATTATCATCCTCATCAGTCTGTGTATTTAAGTCTTCTGTTTCCACTTTTTCACCGTCGTGTCATTGATGTTGTCATTCCCGTGTGTGCCGTATACTCAGTCAGCCATTCAGTCAGTCTTTCAGTTGGCCAGTCAGTCAGCCATCTCATGTTCTGTTCATTCCTCCGTTCTCTACAATAAAACACCAGTCCTCACCTACCTGCAAGTCCTGCGTTTGGGTTCTTTCTTCCTCGCCTCCACACACAACCCCTGACAATTCTTCATTCAGAAATGAAATTCCAAAAGTCTCTGAGGTGAGTTTATAATCGGGGGGGGGCCCTCCCCGAGCAAAACAACACCCGTAGAAGGCTGACTCGAGCTCCTGCGCATGCTTAGCCTCCTGCCTCACCCTCTCCTTGGGGAAGGCACAAACTGCGAACTGCTGATACCAAGCCGAGTCTGCTGGGTCCATGTTCTGTATTTCTGTCATGTGATGTGTGCAGCAGGAGAGAAGGACCCATGTGCGGACTCCAGGAGGCAAAAAGTGTATTCCAAAAACAGCTTTATTGCTGAAGATAAAATAACTAATGTGAAAATACCAGTAAACTAAACAGGCAGGCTGGCAAATGGACCACACAGTGTGAGATGAGGGAGATCGCGACACAGACCGAAGAAAACACAGGGCTTAAATACCAGTGTTGGTCAAGTTACTTGAAAAAAGTAATCAGTAACTAATTACTGATTACTTCACCAAAAAAGTAATCCCGTTACTTTACTGATTACTTATTTTCAAAAGTAATCAATTACTTAGTTACTTTTTAAAAACACGATTTACAACCTGAATAGGTGATAAAGAGATAGATCTTTCAGCCCAATTTTACTTTTTCTGCATAACCCATCATACAAAATGTAATCAAATGGAAAAGTCTATTTTTAAAACGTGTTTTATTAGTTTTAATCTTTTAACTTTATGCATCAAGCAAAAATTTTATTATATGCAACATTCTCTGACTGGAAGAAATTTGTTTAATATTTAAACCTATTTTCTGCACATTCCAGCACATAAAATTGGGGTTTTTTTTGTGTTTACACTCACTCTTTCAAATAGATGCAAGTAAAACACAGCAGAAAATAAATAAAATCAAAGACTAGCGGTCCTTTTGCTCTATTTTCACCTGTAAAGCAGGAGTAGGGTAGGCGAGGTTTACCCTGGTTTACCCAGGTGTGCTGCAGCGGTCAGTGGAAGAATCCGCGAATTTCTCTGTGAATTTCCCATTAAGTCGTAGCAGACTTGGTGCTTGCTTGGAAGTGTAGGGGGTTTTTTTCACTGTAAAAAGAAGTTTTCTTCCCACGCACAACGGACGTTAATGTTTTTGTCACTTTTTATGGAATCAAACTCAAAGTAAGGTCAGTACTCGCTTTAAACGCTGCATGCTCATACTCTCTCCCGCACTCGATATATTATCCATTGTTGATCTGCACACAGCTGTTGTCACCAACGTCGCACTCGCTTACGTCACTGTCATGAGACATTCTCGCAAAAAAAAAAAAAAATCACGGTTTTAGTAACGCAGCGTTCCTATGGGAAAGTAACGGTAATCTAATTACCATTTTTGCAATAGTAGTCCCTTACTTTACTCGTTACTTGAAAAAAGTAATCGGATTACAGTAACGCGTTACTGCCCATCAAATACACAGAGTGAGCAATCAGGGAATGGGAGACAGGTGGGAAACACAGCTGGGACAAATCAGGGCTAACGAGACAAGGGAAGCAAAACCAGATTAACATGAGACACGGACGTTCAAAGTAAAACAGGAAACATAACACAGAGACGTGGACTTGACAAGGGGATACAGCTGACAGGGGAGACAGCAACTATGGAACACAGAGACATAAACCATAGGACAGAGAACTCTAAGGAACCAAAAGACTAGAAATTATAAATAATATCAAAGTTCAATAATAATTTAAAACTGAAAACTCTGGGTCGACAACCCAGGCACCCCAACAGTAAAAGCTCTGCGTTTCACTTAAAAATTTTTGTTTGACTTGTACCATCCAAACTGTAAAGGAAAAGATTTGTTTATGGTCCAGTGTTGAACACCTATAAAGGCTACAACATAGTGTATATACTATCCTCCTAAGACCCAAAGTCTTTCATGGCATGCATTTTTAATTTCTCTTTGCTATTTGGGCTGATTGGGACCTGATGAATGTAAAAAACAAGAGTTACCAGATTTTTTTTTACCTGATTTTTGTTTCAGAGAAAAAAATAATACCACATAAGAGGAAATTCATTTTACATTTCGATAGAACAGTGGCAGTGTAATGTCCTCGTAAGTGGATATCAGGTCCTTGTAGAGCGAAATTTAGTATTTTGGTCTCCAAATCACTTAATGATTTGATTCCTTATCAGTTCTCTTATTGATTCTAATTGGGTTGGTTCCACTAAGTGACATGTTATACTACTTTCACTTGACTTGGAATGCACTGTCTCTTAATTACCATTTAACAATATAAAGCTAATGACTACAGTTATACACACCAACCCAAGATGAAAACCAGTACAAAGAAAAATAAAAGCTCTGCTTTTGGTGACAGATGTTACAAAGAGCTCCCACAGTCTCAATCAAAAGTTTAAAACCACTTGAAAAATGGCAAAGAAAATTACATTTTGCATGGTTGGATCTTAACAAGGTTCCAAGTAGAGTCTCAAGATGCAACCAGAAGAAATGAGAGGGAGACAAAACATTTCTTTGAGCATGCAATTTATTGAAAACAACGCTTAAACTGAAACAAGCTGTTTTACAGCTGATCAAAAGTTTAGGACCACATGACTTTAAAACAGTGGTCCCCAACCCCCGGGCCTCAGACCGGTACCGGTCCGCGAGAGTTGAGGCTCAGGTGTGAAATGTATGGTTTTCAGGGTTTTTATCGGTTTTCAGCGTTATTTTGTTACCATTTTTATCGTTAACTCGGCTTTCCTTGGTCTTTTCACGTGTGTTATGAATAAATCTTCTTTTTTTCTGTACCGGTACTAGTTTTAATTTGTTGTATTTATCCGCGACACCTTAAAGGCCGGTCCGTGAAAATATTGTCGGGCATAAACGTGGCGCAAAAAATAAACATGGTAAAAAATAGATTAAGAAGGGAGAGATTCAAGGATTAAAGTAAAATGAATGGCTACTTAGGGCACGAGGCATTGCTAATAGCTAAAGCATAGCTTTTAATTTTCGTCATATGCTTCACTGCAACTAAGAAATAACATTTGTACCAGTCTGATTAAAACCTGTTTCAATATCTATAATCAAACAAAATTAAATATATGCATAATGTTAATGCATGAGATATATAGCAAGATCATGGTGCAAAAATACCAGAGATGATTCTGAATTCAGTAGCATTTCATTCGGATCATAAAATACTAGGCATCAACTCATTCAGTGACCACTTGTTCTTCGGTGATAGAGGTTTTGGCGAATGGAGAGGACCATACCTATCATTACATTAAATTTCTCTTCTCTCTTCCAAGGGGATAATTGGGGAGAATATAAAAATATAAAAAAGTAATTTATTTTTTTTATATTTTCTGCTAAAGTTAGAAGTTAACATTTTGTCTGGAATACATTAATTTTTTGTTTAAAATAGATTAATTTCACTGTCTGTGTTTCAATTTTGTAATACATGCGGTGCTATGAAAAAGTGTTTGCCCTCTTTCTGGTTTTTGTATTCTGCATATTCGTCACCCTTACTTCAGACAACAGAACACATTTTAATGTCAGACAAAGATATTAACAGAGTAAATTAACAAAAGATAAATACAAACATTTCATTAAAGGGAAAAAATATCATATCATATTAATTTATTGGAATTTACCCACAGAAATGCACTTTAGGATAACAGTGACTTTCTGAGATGAGTGATGATAATCAAATCAACTTTTCTCCAGATGGTTTAGTTTGTGTGTATAGTGAGGTATTACTGCTGGGTCATTTTTTTTGCAATGATAAAACGACAAAAGGAGTTGTAAAAACAAACCAAAAAGCTACCATCATGAGTAAACCTGAGCATCACACATTGTCTCACATACACTGAACAAAAATACAAATGCATTGTTTTTGCTCCCATTTTTCATGAGCTGAACTCAAAGATCTGAAACATTTTCTACATACACAAAAGACCAATCATTCTCAAATATTGTCCACAAACCTGTCTAAATCTATGTTAGTGAGCACTTCTCCTTTATCTCCTTTGTCGAGATAATCCATCCCACCTCACAGGTGTGGCATATCAAGGTTCAATTTTATTTATATAGCGCCAAGTCACAACAACAGTCGCCTCAAGGTGCTTTATATCATACAGTATATCCTATAATAATAGATACAGAGAAAAACTCAACAATCATATGACCCCCTATGAGCAAGCACTTTGGCAACAGTGGGAAGGAAAAACTCCCGTTTAACAGGAAGAACCCTCCGGCAGAACCAGGCTCAGGGAGGGGCGGGGCTGTGTAGAAAGTAATATTAAATAAATTCTAACAACAGCATATCAAGCTTAAATGTGCTGCTGTTGTTTAGCCGCTGGTTTCCTCTTTCTGGTGCAAAGTGGGCCAAAAACAAACAACAGAGATGGGAGTTGCAAAAGAAAAGTCGATGATTAATCAGTTCCATGATTGAAATAGCAACAGGAGAGGGAGGGAGAGAGAAGAAGCAGTCGCTCCATTGATCTGTTGTTAAACTTAAGTGGGAATGCTTTACAAACATTCAGAGATGAACTACCACACTTGCTTTACTTGTCTCTGGGATAACTTTCTTGGACATGAAATGCCGGTTTGGTAGTGAGAGCCTCGCTCAACCAGACGCCGAGACGTCTCGCACGGCACGTCTATCACGTGACGCATAATTCTCGTGCTAAGGTTATGCCGCAAGTTTTGTAAGGTCAGATTACATTTTTTATTTCTCTCCGATATACAATCCAGTAATTTAGGTCAGTATCGGACTGATACTGATACGTAACATCGGATCAGTCCATCCCTATTGAATGATGTCCCTTCATAATTTCTTTAATTGGGATGGATGCAGAAGCGGTGGCATAAGTGTGGCCTCTACAGCTACCTGTCCAACCTTAGTAGCCTTACTGCTCTGACTTAATGTTCTATCCTTTTGCTTCGCTCCCTCCAACATATGGTTCTTTACAAAATCTTTGACCTGTCTAATATTTGTGAGAAGTCCTTATTGTTTTTTCTTCGAGGGCTGCCGTTGCCATTGTAATTTCTGTCCTACATGTGTCCACTAGAGGCTGGCAGGTGACCTGCAGTACTACCCTCCTTCCACCGGATGGAGCCAGATACTCCTACAGCTAGTTGGTATTAATTCACTTTTTCTTTTTGGAATTACACTGTTTTGTATCCATGCTGTGGCACTCTTACTTTTTTTTTTTACCAGATGTGGAGTGATTCTTAATCACCCCCCCCCCCACCCCACCCAAAAAATAAGGACAGACATTTACACTTCTAGTTACACTTCTATATCTATCTATGCTAGCCTAGCCTGTAACATTATTATGACAGACACATTTTATGAGTTGACTTGACATTAAGTGACCTACTTTCTTATATCCAGGTCCTTCCTTTTTGCTGCCATCCTACTCTCCTCCTTGCAAGTCCTCACAGCGCAGGCTTGCCGCTGCTAAAACTAAACAGAGCTCCTGAAAGGCACAGCCAATCACATTGGCCATATTTGTCAAATGAGGTAGGACTACAGTAAAGAACGTAATTTAACTCTTAATAGTAGGTGAATGAGACGCTGACAGATCTTTTTTTTTTTTTCTTTCTATCGGTTTTGTTTTTCTTTACTCGAAGAAAACAAATTATTGGTGGGGACAATTCAATAATAGCTGCATATTGGTGGGGACATGTCCCTTCAGTCCATGCCAAATCTATACACTTGATTTGTATAGCGCTTTACTTAGTCGCTAAGGACCCCAGAGTGCTTTACATTACATTCAGTCATCCACCCATTCACACACACCGGTGATGACATGCTATATTGTAGCCACAGCTGCCCTGGGGCGCACTGACAGAGGCGAGGCTGCTGGACACTGCCGCCACCGGGCCTTCTGACCACCACCAGTAGGCAACGGGTGAAGTGTCTTGCCCAAGGACACAACGACCGAGACTGTTGGAGCCAGGGGTCGAACCGGCAACCTTCCAATTACAAGACAAACTGCCAACTCTTGAGCCACGATCGTTTGAAAAGTTTGTTGGACGTAGAATTGTCCAGACATCTCCTTTGAAAGCTATCCAGTGTGGTCTGCCTTTGACGAGAGGGAGGTGGGTCTCTCTGCGTTAGCTGTGTGCTTGGCTAGCAAGTGGTATTTGAGACTGGACGTACTATGGTGATAACTCAGCTCACACCAACAGTAAATACAAATTACTTTGGTCTTGTCAAGAGAACCATCTGGCATTGCTTTAAAATTGAACTTGCTGTTCAAAAGGACCCTTTCTTTATCCATTTCTGCTCACATCTACAACTGCTGCGTCGTAGTATATATATATTTATTGTGTGTGTGTGTGTGTCGTTCTAAAGCAGGGGTCTCAATCGTAAATGAGCTGTGGGCTAGTTTTTTAAACTACCTGAAGCCTTTCATTCAACTACCAAATAATCAAATTGGTACTCACTTTCTGGCCAGACACGTGGCAGCACTTCTGCTATAATTTTGTTCTTATATAACAAAATAAAAATGCAGACGTAAGTGTACACATTCGTTTTTGACTGCTTTTCTTTACAAATAATTCTCTCACTGAACTAACACAGCCAATCCCTGAACATGTTTGTGTTCTCTGGTCAAATTGTTTTCATATGAAATTATTTTTTGCTTTTTAAAGAAATTATTTTAACATTGCACATAACAACAAACACATCCTCCCTAACATAAAATCGTAACTACAAGGGCCAAGTTGGATTACATTTCTTCACGTCAATGTACGGACCACAAGTAGGGGTGATGTGGGCCGCGAGTTTGAGAACACTGTTCTAAAGGGTGGAGTTTTAAGGATGATGACAGGTGCTCAATTCTTGATGAAAAAAGTAATATTTAGATTAATTCCATAAAAAGGGTGGAGACCAAAGAAATTGCAGTGAAAAACATCTTGGCAAAGATCCAATCTGTGGATGCAATGTGTGGTGGACAGAGGTGGGTCGAGTATCTAAAAATTGTACGCAAGTAAGAGTAGCATTACTTTAAAATATTATTACTCAAGTAAAAGTGAAAAGTAGTCTTCAAAAAAAGTTACTCAAGTAAGAGTAAAAAAGTACTTGGTGAAAAGACTACTCAAGTAGCGAGAAGGCAGCTCAGTTTACCATAAATTGTATGGGTGTGCATCTATTTCTGCATATTTAGCAAAAATGTGCCAATTCTTCACTCACTGAAGTGATGGTTAAGCTTCAGCAGCAGTTTGCTCTCAAGGTTCTATCTGTGAAGCTGTTTAGCAGTGAACAGGAGTCCTGCCTGACTAAGAAGTCCTTCACAAGCTCCAGATGCATGAAGAGCTGCATTGATTGCATTTGACCGACAGCTTCTTGATGTGAGGAAAGCAATGCAATAGATCCACACCTCCAGTGAATGGACATGAAAGGAAAGGCTCCAGCTCCCTGCTTCTGGCTTTCCTGACCCCATGGATCCATCATCTTAGTTGGTTAGGCTGCTGTTTGCGCTGGCCTCATCCAGCTCTGAGTGTAAGGCTACGTTCACACTGCAGGCAAAAGCGCATTAAATCCGATTTTTCTGACACTATGCGACCCATATCCGATCATGGTATGACAGTGTGAACGGCACAAATCCGATATTTTCAAATCCGATCTGGGTCACTTTTGTATGTGGTACTGAATCTGATACATATCAGATGTTTTAGAAAGCGACTGCTGTTTGAACGGTCATGCCGCATTAAATCCGTCTTTTATGTCACTGACACAAGACAGACGCCAATTATCAGCGCCGGAGAAGCGCCCGAGAAGACATTGCGAACGGTTCCTGTATTTGTTAGTGAAACTGTTGGGAAGACAACGTTGGAGAAACGTGAAAATTTTATTTGTACTGTATAATCTGCAGATTCTGACAGAAATCTGCAACTATCCTCTGAAACAGCAATAAGGATAATTATTAGGTTATCTACATTATTATGTAAATAACAAAATAACTTAAAGCAAAAATTGGGAAACGTAAAGTCAGAAGTCTTTATATTAACCCTTTAAAGCCGGTCAGAGTGGGAACACTCTGTTTTGCGTAACTATTTTTAAATCCCGGTAGAACTGGAACCACGTAAGCTAGCACAATAATTTTTTTTGCATATGAAACCGGAGGAGTTGTACTTACATCTTATGCCATCAGTTTTTCCTTCCACATATAGCTTTGCAAAAATTGCATAAAAAGCGCTTGCAGCAACAAAAACATAATATTGCAGAAACAGGCTTTCTGGAATATTATCAGCTGTTCGTAACACTTCCTACGTTGGAATAGACGTCAGCGCGAACTATCGCATGTCCGCCATTCCCTGCCCGAAACCGGAAGTGACGTCATTTTCGCGGAAATGTAGTTTGTTTTTTTTTTTTTACTTCAGGGCCTCATAAGCCTATACTGGTGTTTTTAAAAGTTATCTTTGACTTTATGACTTTCTGTATCATTTCTGGGATGCTTAGAACTCAAAATGCACTGCTGGAAATAGTTTATTTTGATGCATATGCCGTTTTTTGCAAATTTGCATTACAATATTTATTTTCGCTTTTCCTGCAGTATATAAAATTTGGTGTATTTCAAAAGTAAAGCTATGAAGACACTCAAACTAAATTTCCTGTGGTGGGAAACTATTTTGTGCAACTTTTTTGTATTTACAGTTTTGAGGGATAAGCCTCTTAAATTTCTCTAACTAGAAATATATGTTAAAAAAACAAAAACGATTTTCAAATTTTTTGTAGTTTATTGCACTTTATGTAGTTACTATGCACTTAATGCATACATATTATTAAAATTTGGGTTATAATGGTTGTATTGATGTATAGCAACTTGAAATGCTCCCAAAAATGGCACTACAGCATGTAAAAATATAATATAAGATCTGGCGGACTTGGTTCGGTAGGTCTTAAAGGGTTATGGGCCATCAGTCAAACAATATTGTTTGCTCTCGGTCTAAACAGGGCGCGTTGTGTGTGACATCTTCTTTGCGGGCCGCTTTGAGCATTCACAGTAGAGAGCGTTTGCTGTCGCATTTGATTTGTAGTGTGAACAAGCAGACAAAAAAATCGGATTTGATCAAAAAAATCGGAATTGAGCATTAAGACCTGCAGTGTCAACGCAACCTGATGAAGTTGAGACCTGTGGAAAGATGTATGGTTTTCAAAAGAATTAGGTCTGGTCATTATAGTGCTGTATACACTGCCAAGCTGCGGATGTTTGGCAAGAAGATTTGATGACACTGGAGATGTTTTTTTACTAACTCTTGTAGAAAAACAAAATCTTGTCATTCATATCCTGCACAAACAGTTTGCAATGAATTCCAGATTAAGTTTAAAATAAGAACACGTGCAAGGCTAAGCAGTGATAGCCAATATATCCTACTGTTTGGCTGCACAAAGCACCCACAAACTTATCTCACTACAACGTAGCGCCAAAAATATGACTCGCAGCTCGAGCTCGAGACTGACATCCAGCTAACCACAGCTAAAAAGATATTTAGAGAAAACTTACTGTTTCCTCAGGTTACACGTTTTTTCACACTGAAAAGTTGGTTTGTTTTGGCTCTCACTGGAGACACCAACACTGAAGACATAGCTGTTCTTTTGTACTGCTTTTATGCAAAACATTCTTTGTATATGAGGCCAAGGGTGTTCATCCTCTTCAGCTCTAGCGTAGACAATTGGCTCTGCCATGTTTTCATGTGTTTCTTCTTTACGTGTGTCCGCTACTTTGAAAGGCTTGGGCAGCTCTGCCCGCCAGTTTCAAACTGGTCATGTGACTGCATGGCCACATCTGATTGGTAAAAACGTTACCGGAAACTCCACTGGCAGCATGATATTTAATGTGTTAAACTAATTATTTTTTTAAAAGTAATGAGTTGAATTTTGCAAATGTAGCAAAGTAAAAGTACAGTTTCTTCTTAAAAATGTACTCAAGTAAAAGTAAAAAGTATTGTGCAAAAGGGTACTTTAAAAGTACATTTTTTTCAAAAACTTACTCAAGTAAATGTAACGGAGTAAATGTAACTCGTTACTACCCACCTCTGGTGGTGGACTATTCAAATGAGAACCAAATGTGCAAATATGGAAACTAGGAGTAAGCCCATAGGAAAACAATAACAAAATTATATTTTTTAAAAAGTATTCATTGTTTGCTCCATACCAATACAATAGAGTGCACAAACATCACATAAGTACAAAAGAGAGGTTAGTGTTGTCTTGTATTATGATACTTGAACTGAAAAACTGCTCTTCAGTTAAACTGTCATTGTGATGCTGGTCTTAGGTAACCAAAAATTAAGTAACATAAAAAGGAAAAAGAGGATGATGGTTGTTTTTTTTTACAAAATGAAAAAAAAGAACCCAACCTCAAAATGACATATTGAAATTCCACAAAGGACTGTCTACTTGAGGCAGATTAAAATACATTTTTAGTTAATGAATGAAAAAATTACATACATGCAAATACTCTTGCTTGAGAAATTCAAAAACAAACAGACACATTATAATGTTTGCTGTTGGCTCATGTTACTCAGTAGAGTTCAGCAGGCATATTATGTTTAATGTTTATTTTTCTCTCAAGTGAAACACTGCAAATGTCACAGAGAAGTGTTCCTTGGCATTCTTCTTTTAATTCCTTTTGTTTTCATAGATCCAAATTAACAATAAGCTGTTCGTAATATTCCAAAAAAATTCAAAGACCCATGACTGTCGAGCAGCTAAAATCCAAACAAGAATTGGACATAAATCCCCTCAAACTATAGCAACTGGTCTCATCATTTCTTACAAGATTATGAACTATTGTTGAATGAAAAGAAGGAAGTGACTGAATTAATACTTGGGCAGGACCCTGTTTGCATCAAGTTGTAATAGACATGGAACCTCTTTGACATAATTTGTTGTGACCTCTGTCCACTGTTGTCACTGTGTTGAGATCATCACTCTTGCTGTGATCTTTCCTAGAATTTAACCAAGACATCTTGACATCAAAACCTAACCAATCCTCTATAAAAACTGTTTTGTAGTGTTATATGATCTGTTTGAGTTAATTGCATCAATGTACAGTAATATTGTATGTCTAAAATCTAGGATGAAATTGTGTTCATTTTCAATTACTCCGTAAAAACATGGTGAAATTAACATGGTTACAATCTGTATAATACACAACATAAAAAAGGGCTACACATGTGTAGCTTATAAACCTTGCCTGTTAGGCTAATTAGGAACAAATGTTACACAGTGTCCTGACAAAGTGCTTTACTAATAACTCCTTACAAAGCAAATTTGTTCCTTAATGACACTTTAGAGGTTTAAGTCTTTTTTGGATTATGCCATTATTTATAACATTGTGTGACTATATGACTGTAACATAAGTTAAAGGGCAAAAATGTCTGGTGTTTTTTAAGGGGCAAATGTAGATTTTTAGGGATTGTGCAGCAGCCCTATATTGTTGATAAAAAGAGTTTTGTTCTCATGAGAGTAATCAATGTTGCCATCCATCACTGGTTGTGATTTCAGTAGAAGTCAAGAAATAGCCAGCTTCAATCAAGAAACAGCTTAATGATACTTCACTAACCTTGAGTAGATTTTCATTGTATTAGAACTAATTTTCTTGTTGCAGTGCATTCATTTGCTATAATTAACAATTCAAAACATAGAAAAGGGCTTACATTTAGTATATTTACCTTACTTTGGGGGCTTAATAGATTCATTTTGTCACGGCTGGCGGGGTGAGCCGTGTGGTGTGGAGGAAAAGGAGGACCCAAAATGCAGGCAGCCGACTGATGATATGAGTGAGGGTTTATTTACAGGTGACAGTGGCAGAACAGACAACGAAGCATGACAAAACAACTGAAGAAACCTAAACTGGGAGAACTAAATGACAAACCTGAGAGCATACAAAAGAGGTGTGGGGCAGAGAGCCGCAGAGACAGGAACGGAACACCATAGAAGCAGACGAGCCGACAACGAACACAGACAAACACCCACTATAAATACACACACCAGGTAATCAGGAAATGGCACACAGGAGGGGACACAGCTGGAACTAATGGGCATAACGAGACACAGACCTACAAAGTAAAACAGGAAACACACAGACTGTTTTACAACACAAAACTCGGGGACCTGTACAGAGCACAGAGGGAGACACAGGTCGGGAAAATAAACACTACAACCGAACCCCAACAACCAATACAAGATCAGAATAAACTAGAAAATAATAATCACAAACTCAAAACGCTGGGTCACCGACCCAGGACCATGACACATTTCAAGTAATTTTATCTAAAATTGAGCTTTTTAAATGTTGCTTAACCCTCTTGAATTCTCAAATGTAATCATTTATTTCTGGATTAAAAAAGTCTTATTTCAAGAGTTCTTCTTACGTAAAATCAGTTTGCTGCATAGGACAGATCATTTTTAGGTAGGCTGCATAGTTTTTCTATGGTGAGTGTAAAGCTTACCTTTGAAATTATAATGGAGACTTTACCAGTGTGCAGTATTTGCATTGAAAGCTGAAATTATTAATTACCACTAGTGAGTTTTCATTTTGAACTTAGAGACTGAGAGAGATATAATGACTAACAGTCAGTGTCAGGGTATTGATAACACATGTGCTGTGATGGAACTTCAAGTCAAATTTCTGTTGAAATGAATGTTGACAGAGAAGGTGTGGATGTGTCAGCACACAAACAGTCAATATTACACAGGAGTAGTTATATATATAGTTATATGCTTCCATGTTAAATTTGTAGCTGTAAATGAAAACACTGCAACCAGTCATGTGTACTGAAAGGACATTTTCTATTGTGGCAACACCATCAACTTATATAAAGATATGAATTTATGAAAAAGGGGGAAGAGGGGAGGAAGGAAATGTGTCAGACAGACACAAATGGCCAAGACAGAGCTCAGAGAGGGACTCAAGTCTCTCAGTTCTTTCAGAGATGAGAATATTAAATATGTAGCTCACGTAGGGATGAACGTAATTTTTCAGTCTTGACCCATGTTCGGTTCTTCAGTATTACTCAATGTTAGTGTTATTGTTGCTACTTTAGCAGACTGACAACATAAAAACTATATTCAGGTCTTCAAATAATATATTCAGCCCACTGAATTCTGTTAAATAAATGAATTTATTATTTTATTGGAGATGAATATATATATACCTCAAAACATGAACATGAACAGAAGCGGTTCCAAAGTGCTATAAAGACACATTTATATTCCAGGTCTTCAAAAAAGACAGTTTCAAAACGCAAGATAGGTGACATGTGTGTTTTATGGTGTTAACTAATTATCCTGGAAAGTCAAAATCAAAATGATTTAGGTGTCATTACATTGTGTGACACATCGATCTCTCCTACATAAGGTGCCTTTATAAGTTGAAAGTATCAGTATTTGTACCGGTACTGGTATCAGCAATACTATTCCTGTATTTACTTGGTACTGGATAAATTGCTGTATCACACACAACTAGTCTTAATCACACACAAACACACTCATTAACTTGTTTGCTTATTGTGGCACAGTGGCACAGTATGTTATGATTAGCCTTTTCTTTCAGGTAAAGGGGAAACTGGATGGTGGCTACAATAATACTAACCGCTCAGTATTTCACTTCAGAACACATTTTGATCATTGTTTTAGTTTTCTATCTCCAGTTTGATTTGATTGGCTCTGTATTTTGAAAGCCTGCTGTTAGAAGTCAAAATGGATCTGTCCACCTACTGTTCTCCAATCTTAAAAAGAGGACTTTGGAGGGCAGTGACCATCTCTACTCAAAAAACAAAAAAACAGAAATCTAACAAACAAACAAGATATATAGATATCTATATATATAGATATCTATCTATATATAGATAGATATCTATATCTCAGTTAAATCAGCTGATGAATTGGGTACAGTGATTTGTAAAACATGAGTTAGTGTTGCTCTGTCACACCATCCTTGTGTTGGACAATATTTTAGTACTGTACATGTGCTTTTGTGGCAAAACTTCATTATCTGTCATGTTAATAAGCAGTAAAACATTTAAGACTTGAGCATGCATCAAGACATTTAAGACTCCCTTTTTTTTCCTCACATAAAAATTTACTTTGCTGTTTAAAAAAAATCAAAATAAAGAATTACTTTTGAGACCACTGCTGCAGCATTTCATACATGTACAAGAGAATAAAAATGATCAGCGTGTTTGTAAGAAAAACAACATGAGGAATCTAATGACATTGACCTTTTAGTACATGGTGTCATGCACTGTAACTGTGTTCACCACTAGATGTCAGGTTTGTGCTTCTATTCAATCAGCAGTCTAATTCTACAACTCACTGGTGACGATAATGATAACTTGGCTGTTTCCTTTTCCTGGTTACCACAGTATATTAAATGTGCTGCTATATGAGTCGTTTTAAACACAACATGTTCAAATAGTGCAAGCTATAATGAAAATATTGGCAGATTTCAAACATAGTGACAACAGATCAACAGAAATTGACATCCATAGGCTGAGGATAGAAAGTGAGTCGAAATCTTAATTTTAGACCTGTTACAGCTAGACTTAAAGTCTAGCTAAAGAGCAAACTTAATTTGATGGACCAAGAATGTATCATACTTGGTTTGCAGCTCTTTTACACCACTGTTGTACTTTGACAACCTGTAGGTATAGTGAAGGCCTGGTGAGGTATTATTTCTTTTTTCCCTGTAAAAACCTGACTTGTCAACCACTTTTTCTAGTGAATACATTTTTAAATACAATCACAATGTAAATTCGATATAAATGACATTGAAAATACACTTAGTTATAGCTGTGTTATAATGTATTACCTAATTTTCTCATCACACTACAGGACACCAACAGAATCCCCCAAGTAACCTAGAAGATAATATAATAGGCTCAATATCCATGGGTACATTTACAAGTGTACAATCTCCTTAAAAATACCCTGCCAAGTTAGCTCAGTAGCTGGTATGGAGTTTAGCTGCAAACAAATGTCCTTGCATGATTCACCTGTGTGCTCCATCCCCCACAAAGAAGTAGCACACCTTTTTTGGCTGTGTGTTGACAGCCATCATCTCAGAATTCCTCGGTTTAAACAAGGACACGTGTTTATTCAAGATCACACACCGAAAGAGGATTTTTAAGGTTGTAGTTAAGGGCAGGGTTCAGCAGTCTTTGTGAGAACATGCACATGGAAAAAAGAGAGAGAGAGAGAACAAACAAAACAAAACAGGAAAGACCAGAAAATGCACGGATGGGTATTTGTACGATAGTCACTCATGTTATTACAATTGGCTAACTAGAACACTGTGTTCTAACTTTGACATTTACAGTTTAAACTCTGATGAAAGGCATTTTTTAAAGAGTTGCCAAAATATTTCTACAATGACTTTATATTCTACTTGCAGCAATGCAAATTAATGGTTCGAAATCAGTCAGCTTGATGAGGGAGTTTCTACTATCAAAGGAACACATCTAAAAATATTTCAGAGGCAGACATGCATCACTACATTTTGGGAATGAAAACTACTGTAAAAAAACAAACAAATCTAAAACTGATAAGGACTGTGTTAGGGGTTCAAATATTGAGGAGGGATATAGGAGGAATTCCAAAATAACAACACTGATCCGGCCGGGTGGAGTCAAACGATGATTTTAATGAACACGCGTGGGAGATGAACACTGTACGCAGACAGCATCGATCTCGCTCGAACAATACACAATCAGTTGTTTTTATACCATCAGGGAAATTTATAACGCCCCCTCATGCGTTAAGAAGATACAATATATGCATACGTCAAATCAAAACCACAATGACTTTTAACACAGTTTGAAAAGAACATTGTCTCCGTCTCCGCGGAAGGTGCTTCCTGTCCATCTTCTGACTCTCGCTTCTCCAAAACCTCGGGCCATGCTCTGCAACAAACTAGCAATCCTGCACGCACAAAAATGCAGTTGCAAGCAAATATATCTGAACTCTCACCTAGAACATAAGCCTACCTACAGTGTGTGCAGGTGTGTGTGTGCGGCTCGACCTCATACGAACTTTGTCTTATGAGAAGAGAGGCCAATTCTCATGTGCATAATAACCTAACTGAAACTATATCTGTAATATGTTGAATAAATGAACCTCTACTAAAAGCTTAATCAAAAGATATAAATGAATAAAAGACAATAATGAATAACCTGGTTATTCAAATAGCATCCTCCCAACAGCTCCTCAAAATAACCACCAAAAAATGCACACTTTACAGAGGAAACAAAGACATTTTAGAAGTACACTTCCTGACTCATTCTGAGTCATCTGTTACCAAGCAAACTCAAACGCAGCAGGTTGCGCACTCAGGTCTTTATTCAGGCCTGTTTCTAGATTATATGTGATATATGTATTATAAGCGTATATGCAATCTTTCCATAGCTCTAGGCCACTTTACTCAATAGATCGGCTGGACATCGCGCCGGACGAAGCTTCTGACCATCAATTAACTGACCGCGCTTCAACTCTTTAATAAGCACCAAAGTGCAATGTGTAGACAGACTTTGAGGGTGAGGGACAAATTAAAAACGTCTGTAAACACCTCAACCAGCTCTGTAGCACAGAACCTCAAAGCATGGAGGTGTTTTCAGCGCCACCTGCTTTTCAGGGGTTAGTCCTCCTCAGTACCTTGACAACCTGTAGGCATAGTGAAAGCCTGCTGAGGTAGTATTTCTAACTAAGCAGAGAGACAACAACAAAAAAACACAAACAGCAAAGACCAGAAAAATGCACGGATTGGCATTTGTACTATAGTTACTCATCTTATTACATTTGACAAACTAGGACACTGTGTTCTGTTCCTGATACCAACACTAGCACTGCCAGCAGATGAAGATCAGGGTGGAACATCACAGCAACAGGCTTTGCATTTTCATTTTTTTAAGAGTTGCTAATACACTGAAAAGAAGAACCTAAACTTTTAAATGATCTCTTACTGTAGTCAAAATATGACACCAAAATGATCACTAGTGATACAAGTTAAGTTGCAAGTCAGTTGACTAATTTAAAAAGTTCTCTCCTCTGAGGTGTTGCTGTAAGCACGCAGACTCAAACGCAACAGAAAACCATGCTAAGCCCTTGGGCATCTTGCTTTCATACAGAACTTTCTACATAACATTCTACTACACCACTAGCATGTCACTGTGACTGTGATGTGATACTACACTATCATGCTTTATGCTATCAAGCTAGAACAGTGTGGGTATAAAACAATATCTTTAGTGATGGGGATTTTTAAAGTCAAATTATAGTACAAATATATGTAATCTATTGGTATCACTTGACTGGTTTACGCAACAAGAAGAACTTACTGACAGGGACTAAAATACACTGGGAGGCACATGAGGAAACGAGGAACAGGTGGACACACACCTGGGACTCATTGGGCTAGACAAGACAAGGACGTAAAGCAGAATACACTAACATGAGACAAGCCCTTCAAAGTAAAACAGGAAATCCACAGACTGAACTCAGAGACAATACTAACACAGTACAGAGGGAACACAGTACAGGGACCGGAGGGTCACGAGACATGACTGACTAGGGAATAAGAGAATAACATGAGGGCAGAATTAAACCTAAGAGCTACAAATCACAACCCAGAAGAACAGGAAATCAGAAACCAAAACCCTAGTAGTCATGAACAATAGAAGAGAACAGACTAATAAACAATAGTACAAAATGAAAACACTGGGCCTTAGGCCCAGGACTGTGACAGTTGATCCACGTGGGAGGATCAGCACATAAGCGCGGGAAAAAAGATGTGTACCCGCAAAAGACATTGTTCAGTCTGAAATGTGTGTGTGAGTGAGTGAGTTGGGGAGGTGTATGGGGATGTTTTCTGTCTGATGGATGAATATAGTCTGGATACTGTAGAAATGTTTAGCTGATTTAGAGTTTAGAAATGTGTTAACATAGAATGTAGAATTATTGTAGAGACACTGACACTGCCCTCAATGTAATAAAGGTCTGACTGTCATGAATTTAGGAGTAGATTGTAGGAGACCCCTCCCCCAGTTGAACTGTGTAAGGGCTCAACATTTGACCTGGATAACTGTGGTCTGGAAGGGAAATGGGTTTTTTATGACCTCTAGGGAGTCACCTACACCCACAGTGTTTTAACTGTCACGCACACTCACTTACGCGCACACACATACATACAGGTATGCGTACACAGTCACACACGAGCACTCACAAAGACACAGACACAGAGTTTGCAGCACACCGTAGGGGGGTTTTATGATGGGGACGCCTCTATAAAGCTGGCTGTAACTAACCTAGGGGTGAAGATTTTGCAGAGGGACACACCTGCCTTAAATAAAGATGAATAAAGATGAATAAAAGTTTTGTGTAAAATGACTACTGAGTTCCGGTGCCGTCTCTGGATGCCTCGACGAATAAAAGAACAGGGGTAAAACTAATTTCGCAACAATACCCATTGGTGTCATTATGGTGGTCACTTTTGACTGGGAACACCACAGGTGTAAAAAGGTTGATTAAAACACTTAAGTTTCAGTGAAAGAGGTGATCATAAATCTGTGGAGGATATCATAAGGCCTTGAGGCAATCAGATGTAAAACCTCTCTTGCAATGCACCAAGGGAAAAATCTACTTGCATGTCATATCCAGCCTTTACATTTCTTCTGCCAGTTATTGTTTTAGCAGATATAAACAGTAAACAAAAAACAAGAGAAACACCCCAATAAAAAGCAACAGTTTCAGCTGTTTCCATGAATTCTGGTGATGAAGCTTCTGTGATGATGGCTTTCTTCTCCTGCTCACGCATGTTCTTATGAAAGGTGAACATCCTCACAATCATTCTTTATAGGACCAGACCAAATGCAGACTTTATTCAGTTGGATCTCAGTAATGACACTTGTGTATGGGAATCGGAGCTCACTAAAAAGAATAGTGAATCGATGCCCTTTAGGGCCATGTTTATTTTGCAGTCAGTTCAGTTTTACATTCAGTTTAATTTTATCTATACAGTGCCAAGTCACATAAACAGTCACTTCAAAGTGCTTCATATTGTGAGGTAGACCCTACTACTACTACTACTACTAATATGATTCCTTTGCTGCATTTTCTAAGATGTTTAAGTTCAGGTTTTACTGTTTAGTCTTGAGTTTAGTTCTTTTTGTCTTTACGTTTATTTCTAGTTAGTGTTTCCTTGTCTCTGTCTCATCACTGTCTCCTGTGTCATTCCTCTCTTTACGTTTTATTCCATGTCTGCTCTGTCTGTGTCATGTGTCTTTCCGTGAGCTATCTAAAGTCTAAATGAATCACTTGACAATACCACATCTGACACCTCCGCATTTGCAAGTCTCAAGTCAGCATCTCTGCTTTGCTGGAACAGGAGGAAAGTTAAGAACATTATGATACAAAGACATGTTGTCAGGTGTGGTGTAGAAACTTCTTGAACTGGAAACTTTTGTCTCATCCTCATGCGTCATGCTGATGTCACCGTGAGACATTTCACTGACAAAATCTTTCTTGGATATCAAACAAAGCAGAGATATGATCAGTTTAGACACAATTCATAGGATGTTTTGTGTAATCAATTTGAGGAGCAGTAGAAGGCCAGCTTTTGGTCCAGATTACACACAAAGAGCCAGACTTTTGACCGCTTCGCCTTGGGCATTTTTAATCTGTAGCTCAGCTCTAAAAGAACATACGTACCTGGGCCTACTACGCTTGCAAAGGTAAAATGATTGGCTAGAATCCAAAGTGTGTGACATCTCAGGAAAAAAAAAGCACCAAAATGTGCGCTGCTTTTCGGTCTGGTTACTACCGTTTATGTCAGAACCGGTGCTATTATGGCACCCGATACCGGTACCCATCCCTAATTGTGGCACAGTGGTATGTTATGATTTGCCCTTTCTTTCAGGTAAAGGTAAAAGGTAAAACAAACAAACAAGATATATAGATATCTATATCTATATCTCAGCTGATGAATTGGGTACAGTAATTTGTAAAACATGAGTTTTTCATACAGCTTAGTGTTGCTCTGTCACACCATCCTTGTGTTGGACAATATTTTAGTACTGTATATGTGCTCCTTTTACACCACTGTTGTACTTTGACAACCTGTAGGTATAGTGAAGGCCTGGTGAGGTAGTATGTCTTTTTTCCCTGTAAAAACCTGACTTGTCAAACACTTTTTCTAGTGAATATACTTTTAAATACAATTACAATGTAAATTCGATATAAATGACATTGAAAATACACTTAGTTACAGCTGTGTTATAATGTATTACCTAATATTCTCATCACACTACAGGACACCAACAGAATCCCCCAAGTAACCTAGAAGATAATATAATAGGCTCAATATCCATGGGTACATTTACAAGTGTACAATCTCCTTAAAAATACCCTGGCAAGTTAGCTCTGTAGCTGGTATGGAGTTTAGCTGCAGACAAATGTCCTTGCATGATTCACCTGTGTGCTCCATCCCCCACAAAGAAGTAGCACACCTTTTTTGGCTGTGTGTTGACAGCCATCATCTCAGAATTCCTCAGTTTAAACAAGGACACGTGTTGATTCAAGATCACACACCGAAAGAGGATTTTTAAGGTTGTAGTTAAGGGCAGGGTTCAGCAGTCTTTGTGAGAACATGCACATGGAAAAAAGAGAGAGAGAGAGAACAAACAAAACAAAACAGGAAAGACCAGAAAATGCACGGATGGGTATTTGTACGATAGTCACTCGTGTTATTACATTTGGCAAACTAGAACACTGTGTTCTAACGTCTCTCTTCCACAGCATGTCTTTTATCCTGTCTTCCTTCTCTCACCCCAACCGGTCGCAGCAGATGGCCGCCCCTCCCTGAGCCTGGTTCTGCCGGAGGTTTCTTCCTGTTAACAGGGAGTTTTTCCTTCCCACTGTCGCCAAAGTGCTTGCTCATAGGGGGTCATATGATTGTTGGGTTTTTCTCTGTATCTATGAAGCGCCTTGAGGCAACTTTTGTTTCGATTTGGTGCTATATAAATAAAATTTAATTTAATTGAATTAACTTTGACATTTACAGTTTAAACTCTGATGAAAGGCATTTTTTAAAGAGTTGCCAAAATATTTCAATAATGACTTTATATTCTACTTGCAGCAATGCAAGTTAATGGTTCGAAATCAGTCAGCTTGATGAGGGAGTTCCTACTAAATGGTAAATGGCCTGTATTTATATAGCGCTTTACTAGTCCCTAAGGACCCCAAAGCGCTTTACATATCCAGTCATCCACCCATTCACATACACATTCACACACTGGTGATGGCAGCTACATTGTAGCCACAGCCACCCTGGGGCGCACTGACAGAGGCGAGGCTGCCGGACACTGGCGCCACCGGGCCCTCTGACCACCACCAGTAGGCAATGGGTGAAGTGTCTTGCCCAAGGACACAACGACCGAGACTGTCCAAGCCGGGGCTCAAATCGGCAACCTTCCGATTACAAGGCGAACTCCCAACTCTTGAGCCACGATCGCCCAACCTACTATCAAAGGAACACATCTAAAAATGTTTGAGAGGCAGACATGCATCACTACATTTTGGGAGTGAAAACTACTGTAAAAACCAAACAAAACTAAAACAGATAAGGACTGTGTTAGGGCTTGTTGAGCATGCAGGTTTCATCCAGAGAAGAACTGGTTTATACATTTTTTAAAACTACAGTTACATTATTTCCTGTGCTGCTTTGTTGAAAGATCTTAAATGGATTCACACCTTTTTACACCAGAATGATAACACATTGAAACATACTTTGAATGAAACAGCATTTCATGCTGCAGCTGAAATGCGGAAATGAGTACTGTAGGTGTAACAAAGCAAGACAAAAACAAAAGAAAACATGCCCAAACTGGAAAGACTGGAAAAACTACACAGTAAATTACACAGTAGGTATTTTCAATTATCACATTTGGACATGGACATGACTATACTCTCAAAACGACTATGACTATGCTCTCAAAACACTTCATTACAGTTGGAGTGAGTCCGATGGGGTAATAGTCATTCAAACCGGTTATCTTTGGGAGGTGCACTATGGTGGTGGACCTGAAGCATATGGGTACAGCTGACTGGGTGAGGGACAAATTAAAAACGTCTGTAAACACCTCAACCAGCTCTGTAGCACAGAACCTCAAAGCATGGAGGTGTTTTCAGCGCCACCTGCTTTTCAGGGGTTAGTCCTCCTCAGTACCTTGACAACCTGTAGGCATAGTGAAAGCCTGCTGAGGTAGTATTTCTAACTCACCAGAGAGACAACAACAAAAAACAAACAAACAGCAAAGACCAGAAAAATGTACGGATGGGCATTTGTACTATAGTTACTCATCTTATTACATTTGACAAACTAGAACACTGTGTTCTGTTCCTGAGACCAACACTAGCACTGTCAGCAGCTGAAAATCAGGGTGGGACATCACAGCAACAGGCTTTGCATTTTCATTTTTTTAAGAGTTGCTAATACACTGAAAAGAAGAACCTAAACTTTTAAATGATCTCTTACTGTAGTCAAAATATGACAATTGTCCTGACACAATATTGCGTTTCGCTTCTTACCATGGTACATAGACAAAAAAATATACTTTTATTCACAGGATATATGACAGATTTTTGTATCACTAATTGCCCTGTACAATTACAGCATACAATATTATTGTCACTGCTATATTTCTGTAATGCGAACCAGAAATTATTTCCACTACTAATTGATTACCGTTGAGCTCAAAGGCAGTGGCGTGTCTAGGAAATTTTTGTTGGGGGGGCCAGGTAGGGGCACAGATTTGGAGAAGGGTGGCAGATGTAATTGGCAGATTCTACCAACCGTTAACCATAATTCAATAACCCTATAAACCTAATAGCCGAATGCGCTTTTAACTCTTATTAGAATGAGATTTTAACCACTACGGTGCAAAGTTTTTAGATACTGCGTTGATAAAGTACAAGAGATACAATCAGTGCTTTGTCAGTGTTTACTCAGCATTCAAGGACAGCAATATTTGCATAGTATTTTTACTGACATATAGTGCACATATGTTTTGGGCAAAAACATTTTTGAATATTAAAATACAAACATTTGTAACAAACAATTGACAAATTAGCCAATGCCAATGTAAAACTTTATCTGCCTATTAAAAAAAAGAAGATAATCTTCTCACAAACTTGTGTTTGATTTTGAAACAGGAAAAAAGTGGGGAAACAAATGAAAAGACTAACATTTGAATAAAACCTGAAAGCAAGTAAATACTTTCTATGCTGCCTTATGGTAAACTTTGGCAATATTGATGAAGAACAACACTGGCTGATGATGAAATACAGTCAGCTGGCATGGTAACACTGCCCGTATTAACCTGCAGGGCTGGACTGGGACAGAAAAGCTGGCATTTTGACTAGAGACCGGCCCACCAGGTATTAAAGCCATAAAGCCTTTGAATCAAAACAAACGCTGTTGTGACAGTGATGTACACTGTCTTGTTGGTATATGTATGATTTCTATACATTTTACGTCAGATAAAAACTTTGGTCGTAAGATTTAGATAGTTATTTAATAAAAGCTAGATATTTTAAATGAGAATAAGAAAGACAAGTATTTCTTTGTGCCCCCCTTTCCCTGTTAATCCCCTACCTGGCCCCCTGGCAAAACTTTCCTAGACCCGCCCCTGCACAGTTACCAGCTGTCAGCTGCTTAGAAAAGGATGCTGGTGTTATTTGTCTCTCAGAAACAGTTTATAACTTCCCTTCAACTCATTCATGTGACCTAAAAGGTAAACCTGTTTCTCCATCACCTGTTCAGCTCTGATGATCCAGTAAGGACATCTCCTGGTTTCATCTTCATGTTTCCCTCTCACCACATATCCATTACCAGCAGCTTTTACAGCTGTGGCTCCAGCAAACATCAGCTGATACTAGAAATTAATATTAAATAAATTCTAACAACAGCTGATCAAGCTTAAACGTGCTGCTGTTGTTTAGCGCGACACCTGGCGGTTTCTTCTTTCTGGCGCAAAGTGGGCGATAAACAAACAAGAGAGAAAAGCCGATCAGCTGATCATTGATCAGTTTCAAAGTAGCAACAGGAGAGGCAGGGGGACAGAATGAGAGAAGAAGAGGCAGCTGTGCAGCGTAACGACAGAATAACTTCAGCTTTGTGTCTTTTTTTCATTATAGCGAAAGTATGGGACAAACTGCGTCTCTTCTCAATATATCTAATATTTTCTCTGAATGAAGGACCATTCCATTTTTTTAAGGAGCCGTTGGCAACTCTACTAACTAACCTTATGAATAAAATAAAGTACTCTATCAGTAACATCATAGTAACCAAACAGCTGTATAGAAACTCCATCATGGTATGCCCGATGGCCAGTCCAGCTATGTTAACCTGCAACCAAATCTGCAGCTCCATACAGCAATGTTACGACTTACATTATATCTTATAACTCATAACTCTTATGTTAGCTCCCCTCAGTAGCATACTGTCTGAAATATTCGAAGGCTGCAATAATTCTTTAAGTGTTATTTTTTCCTTGGTATTCTAATTTCACCGAAGTTTACTAAACTCAACAAACTTAATATTACTTACCGGGATATTTATTCTGTCCTTATTTTCTTTCACCGAAAAATTGTTTCCTGCTGTGCTTCTTTCGTGCTTGGCTCTCCTACCTTTGCTAACGTGATGCACATAGTGCAGAAGCCGATGCTGCATTCACTTACACTCGGATATCTGAGCTTCACCGTGAAAACATAATCGTACATTTGATATTTGATTGAATTTTATTGTTTTACCTTTGGGGTGGCACCTGGGGTGGCCAGTCTGGTTGGGGGGGTGGCCTGTGCCCCCCCAGGCCACCCCGCTGGACACGCCGCTGCTCAAAGGTCCTATTAATAAACGGTTAACGAATGTGTATTTATGAAGACAATTTGTGAGACTGGTAAACTTACCTTTGTTCGTACGATGGTCTTGTGTTCTACACGGTGCATTTCAAGGTCCTGTACCCATCCGTTGGTAAACTGTACCTGGGCTTGTTGCAGTGACCTGAAGTTACTAAAAACTTCATGAGTGTATGCAGTCACTCCAAAAACCATATAATTATAAATCTGAGCGTGGTGGAAGTTGGGCAGCACACTGACGTCTTTTGTCCACTCTGTGTGCTTGCAAGGGTCTAACCCTTTCACTCCTTTGATTTTTTCCTCGTACCTTTTCTTTGCCTTTTCGTCAATTGCATTGTTCTCCTTCGTTTTATACATTCCTTTTTTGGGGAGCAAAGAAAAACCAAGAAGGTATTGGAACCGGAGAATGAACGTTTTGCGGTGCTGCAAATGCTTGCATTTGATGCGGTACTTGGATTGTTTTGCCACGAGTTCCCGGCATGCAATGCACAAAACTCACGTGGTCTGTCAATCTCTAAACACGTATGCTTTCAATTGTGTAATTTAAGTGATCTAGGTAGCTCTGTTTTGCAAGTTCAGTTAACACTACAAATGGGTTTTGGAGTGCTTTGGAATTTGTACGTGCTTTTTGGAGTTTGTACGTGCTTTTTATCTAGGGGCCACCGTATATATTTATATATAAACATATATAAATAAAACCACAGGGTTTATTTTACATTAGTAATTCCTTTTGTGCATAATTTTATATTGTTGTTAATAATAAATTAATTAAAACAACCTGAAGAGCCGGTTGGGAGCCGAAAGAGCTGGCTCTTTTTTTTATTAGCACATACTGAGTGAGAAAGGTGACTGGAAAGTCATTGACTTAACAATGTGGTGTATGCTGTACAGTGCAGCGAGGAATGCCCAGACCTCTACATTGGAGAGACCAAACAGCCACTTCACAAGCGCATGGCACAACACAGAAGAGCCACCTCCACAGGACAAGACTCAGCTGTCCATCTCCATCTTAAGAATAAAGGACACTCTTTCGAGGATGCCAATGTTCACATTTTGGACAGAGAGGACAGATGGTTTGAAAGAGGAGTGAAAGAAGCCATCTATGTCCACTGTGAGCGACCATCTTTGAACAGAGGCGGTGGTTTACGACACCAACTCTCTGCCATCTATAATCCAGTTTTGAGATCCCTTCCCAGACGCCTTAACGCCCACTCACATCCTGGGCCATCTGACCTCAGGAATTCGCATGATAAGGTGGGGCCAGATTTCACAATGAACTCACCCGAAACTCTGGCTGATTGGGACCCACACCCAGTTTCACACCTTGGCTCAGGCGATTAGAGGATCATTAGGGGTTCCTTTTGTCCCTCTGTGGGGGGATACTCCCACTAGGTTTATATCTGGGACTCTCCACCATTTGACCTTAGAACTGAAGAAGCTTCTCGGATGAGAGGTGAAACGTCTTCAAGTAACTTAAAGAAGTCCAGACGCTTTTCTTTGCAAGCTCCTTTGACTACGATGACCTGGATGACTGAGAACCTTCACAGACATGTGACTGGAAAGGAAAAACTCAATGCATCATGGGAATCCCCCGGCAGCCTACGTCTATTGCAGCATAACTAAGGGAGGATTCAGGGTTACCTGGGCCAGCCCTAACTATATGCTTTAGCAAAACGGAAAGTTTTAAGCCTAATATTAAAAGTAGAGATAGTGTCTGTCTCCTGAATCCAAACTGGAAGCTGGTTCCACAGAAGAGGGGCCTGAAAACTGAAGGCTCTGCCTCCCATTCTACTTTTAAATACTCTGGGAACAACAAGCAGGGTTGCAGTGTGAGAGCGAAGTGCTCTAATAGAGTGATATGGTACTACAAGGTCATTAAGATAAGATGGGACTTATTTAAGACCCTGTATGTGAGGAGCAGGACTTTGAATTCAATTCTGGATTTAACAGGAAGCCAATGAAGGGAAGCCAAAACAGGAGAAATATGCTCTCTCTTTCTAGTCCCTGTCAGTCTTCTTGCTGCAGCATTTTGGATTAACGGAACGGACATCCTGATAATAATGAATTACAGTAGTCCAGCCTGGAAGTAGCATGTTTTTTTTTTTTTTGCCTGTCCCATTTGGTTCTTTAGCCGTCAGAATTGTTGTCTGAAGACCAACAAGAAGACGCTGAAAAACTAGTTCATCTTCCTTGTTGGCCTTGATGAACTAGTTTTTCGGCATCACTCTGAGACAGGATATTTCTAACTTTAGAGATGTTACGCAAATGAAAGAAAGCAGTCTTACATATTTGTTTAATATGTGCGTTGAAGGACATGTCTTGGTGAAAAATGACTCCAAGGTTTCTCACAGTGTTACTGGAGGCCAAGGTAATGCCATCCAGAGTAAGAATCTGGTTAGATACCATATTTCTAAGATTTTCAGGGCCGAGAAAAAAAAACAAACTCTGTACCTATATCTGAGTTGTCTTCTTGAAAGAAAAAAACAATGTAAAGCTTTTGTCCAAATGAAGTCAAAACAAAAATGTCTGTGTAAAAATTGTTTAGTTTGTTCCGGCAGTTTCCATACCAGGCTGTGACAAAACTGGTTAGGATGTCTCTGTATTGCCTCTGTAGAAGGTGTTAAGGATGGGTTTGGGGAGGCGCATCTTCTTCAGTCATCTCAGGAAGTGTAGGCGCTGCTGGGCTCTTTTTGTTACTGATTTTGTGTTGCTGGCCCAGGCACCTCTGTGATGTGAAAACTGAGGAATTTGGCGCTATTCACTCTCTCTACTGTGACACCAGCAGTTCTGAATGGGAGATGGACAGCCTTGATCTTCCTAAAGTCAAGAATCAGTTCTTTTGTTTTGTCAACATTAAAAGTATACTATCCTTGCTCCAAAGTGCCAGCTGTTGCACCTCCTCTCTGTATGCAGCATCATCATTGTCCCTGATGAGTCCCACCACTGTGGTGTCATCTGTAAACTTGATAAGGTGGTTTGTGTTGGAACACGAGGTACAGTCGTGGGTCAGCAGCGTCAAGAGCACTGGGCTTGACAGTGTTGTATTCCAACCTGTACTGTCTGGGATCTTTCAGTGAGGAATTCCAGAATCCAGTTGAACGTGAAGGTTTTGAGCAGTGTTGGGCAAGTTACTTTGAAAAAGTAATTAATTATAGTTATTAGTTACTTCTTCAAAAAAGTAACTGAGTTAGTAACTGAGTTACAAAATTCTAAAAGTAATTTTAATTACTTGAAAAGTAACTATTACGTTACTTAAAAAGAAAGCAAAACGTGTAACCATCTGGGGTCCAGGGTATAATTGGCCATTTTTAACTACTTTTGATTTTGCCTCTACATTTCACCTTTGAAAACTATTTACTTTGCCTTGTTTACCTTCTTTAAAGGTGTTGTGACAAGCAGCGTTACTTTGTCCCCAGATAATTGCGCCTCTCCTGGAGCCCTTACAAATGGTGGAGTATGTGGCTCCTGTATCAACCAGGAATAGCAGAGTCAGTCCATTCACCGTCATTGGGAGTAAGGGGTCTGCCTTTCCCCCGTCTCCCCAGCCTCTCTGTGGGGTGTGTCACTGCATCCACCCATCCCAGCTGGCCTCCCAGCGTGGCAATTGTGGGCGTGGTCCAGGTGTTATGTGTGGATTAGGTGCTTGGTATTGGGGTCCCCGTCTGCCCCATTGTAGCTGACCAGTGTATTGTTGAGGCTTCTGCTGATAACAGTCTCTGGCCCAGTGCCCTGGCTGACCACAGATCTAACAAACACCACGCCACCCATGTCCCGCCCCAGGCGCTCCCCTTCCATAGCCAGGTGCCTCCCTCACACCCACCAAGCCACCACGGCCTCTTGCCCTACCCCTACCAAGCCCCGTATTACCACTCCAGCTGGGCTTGGGTGTGGTTTGCTGTCCGTCATAGTCAGTTATGGGAATAACGGCATTGCAAGTAACGGCGTTACTAACTTTTTTCAGTAACGAGTAATATAACTAATTACTACTTCTATCGTTACAACCCCGTTACCGTTACTAACAAGAAAATGCGTTGCGGTCGCTTTACTATTTTTCAACAAACAGACGGTTGAAGCTGTCTTCAACTTACTGCACCGTACCGAATCAGTTGTACAGAAGTAGCTGTGTACATAAGTAATCTGGGCGCTACAGGTTTAAGCAGCTGTGCGCGCTCCCGCGGACGGCAATCACTTTTTGGTACAACACCTGGAGCTAGGGGCAAAACAATCGCATGAGTGCTGCTGTTTGACTGAGGAAGAATGAAGTAGTTGTGGTAAGCCAATCACATGACCACTTCAAGATGACAAAGCAACAAGATGATATATATCAGTTTTTAAATTGTGTTTATAGGCCACGTAAAACCAGAGTCATGATAAACAATATATACCCTGAGTTTTTTCTTCAATCTTTTCATCACGTTTACTGTCTAAGGACAGCTCTAGCATGCACTTCCTGCTTATGAGAGTGCTTGCTATAGCTTAAAAAAACAACAAAAAACAGCCCTTTCATGTTGATGAAAATGTACCATGTTAACCAATCAAAAATGATATGGCAACATGACAATTGGTTGTTTAGGAAGAGGGGGAAGTTTTAGAAGTGACCCTGCGTGCGAGAGAAAGAGAAACAGAACAGAAAAAGCGAGAGAGCGAGTTTTGAGATTTGTGATGTTTAGCGTGTTTGGAGTGTGTAGTTAATATGTTGTCTTGTGTAGTTAGTGTGTAGTGTTGTGGCTAGTTTTGTGTTGTGTCTTAGAACAATGATGCGACTGCTGTCTCCAGGTAGAGAACAAGAGTGATACACCTGCTGCTGTCAGACCTGCAGGTATCAGGCCGTGATGGTCTCCTTCATAGTGGACAGAAATATTTGGAGTGGCACAAATAATTTGTGTGGGATCTTATTGAATGCAGAACACCTGATTGTTATGTAAATAGTTTGAAATGGTTATTAAAAAAAGGGGTAAAAGGTAAATGGCTGCAAATAACTTTGTTGTTTGCAAAACCTGTGCATATGATTTTAAAATTGACAATTTATATTTGCATTTAAAGTTATATATATATATATATATATATATATATATATATATATATATGATGAGCTGAACACGTTTTATGCTCGCTTCGACGCCGCAGCAATGAAAACAACAAACGGCTGCGCGCGCTCGGAGTGCACCAGTGAAGAAAATGCATTCATCATCACAGGGCATGCCGTGAGGAACACCTTCAGGAGGGTGAACACCAGGAAGGCAGCAGGACCAGATGCAATCCCTGGCCGGGTCCTGAGAGCCTGCGCTGACCAGCTAACACCGGTGTTCACGGAGATCTTCAACCTCTCCCTGGCCCAAGCTGTGGTTCCCACGTGCTTCAAACAGTCCATTATAGTTCCTGTTCCAAAGAAACAACAGCCCGCTTGCCACAATGACTACCGTCCAGTAGCACTGACCTCAATTGTGATGAAGTGTTTTGAAAGACTGATGAGAGATCACATCACTTCTTCACTTCCTGCCACCATCGACTCACTTCAGTTTGCTTACCGGACTAATCGTTCCACAGACGATGCCATATCTCACCTGCTCCACACATCCCTGAGTCACCTGGACACTGGCAGAGGGAATTATGTTAGGATGCTGTTCGTGGACTACAGTTCAGCATTCAACACAATAATTCCCTCTAAGCTTTTCACCAAGTTGACGGATCTAGGACTCAGCTCATCACTGGGTCAGTGGATCCTCAACTTCCTCACAGACAGACCCCAATCAGTGAGGGTGGGAAAACAAGTCTCCCCCTCCATCTCACTCAGCACTGGAGTGCCTCAGGGCTGCGTTTTAAGCCCCCTGCTGTACTCACTGTACACTCATGACTGTGTAGCCACATCAGACACCACCTCCATTGTCAAGTTTGCTGATGACACTGTTGTTGTAGGACTGATCTCCGACAACATCGAGACGGCCTACCTGGAGGAGATTAGGAACCTGGAGACCTGGTGCCAGGAGAATAACCTCCTCCTAAACATCAGCAAGACTAAGGAGCTGATCGTGGACTTCACCACAAAGCAGGCGAGGAATTACAAACCCCTCATCATCAGTGGCACGCCAGTGGAGAGAGTGGACAGTTTCCGATACCTGGGTGTCCACATCACTCAGGACCTGTCATGGTCCTGCCACATCAACACCCAGGTTAAGAAAGCCCGTCAGCGTCTCTTCTTCCTCAGAAGACTTAGAGACTTCCATCTGCCACTGAAGGTGCTCAAGAACTTCTACTGCTGCACCATCGAGAGCGTCCTGACGGCAAACATCTGTACCTAGTTTGGGAACAGCACCAAGCAGGACAGACGAGATCTGCAAAGAGTGGTGCGCTCAGCCGAACGCATCATTCAATCAGAGCTCCCTGACCTGCTGTCCATCTACACCAAGCGGTGCAAGTCCAAAGCTAGGAAGATTATGATGGACCTCTCCCATCCCAACAATGGACTCTTCTTAAGGAAGCGCTTCCACTCCCTTAAGGCCAAAACAGAGACAATGAGGAGGAGCTTCTTCCCCCAGGCTATTCGGGCCCTGAACCAGGTGTAGGACTGTACTCTCCCACACACATCACTATAAGACTGGACTCTCACACACATCACATCACCACACGCACCACCACACATTTCCTATAATTTCCTATAATTTATAATCTTTATAATCTCTCTCTGCTGTTTGCACATTTTTATTTATTTTTATTTTTACTGTAAATTCCTAAGTTAATTTGTAAATTTTGTAGTAAATTGTAAATACTGTAAATCTTTTTTCTGTCATTTAATGGTCGGGCATTGCGCAGCTACAAGCATTTCACCCCCCATGTCATACTGTGTATGGTTGTGTGTGTGTGACAAATAAAATTTGAATTTGATTTGAATTTGATAATAGAAGATAAGAAGTCTGTAAAATCCTTCAAGAACACAGTAGCAGGGCCAGGATGGCAATAAATTAAAACACAATAAAACATGTTCGTAGAGCCAGCCTTAGTCCTTTGTGACTCAAAAGATGAATAGTTCTCAGTTTGCCCCCAGTTTGCTCAGGGGGCACTCAGATAGGCGCAGCCAACAGAGCACAGTTCGTTTAGGTAAATAAACCCACCATCCATTTGCCATGTTTTTGTGAGAAACAGAAAGTTATTTTCTTTTGAAAAGCTCATTAAGGGAGAAGGATTTGTTAGAGATGGAGTGAATCTTCAAAAGGGCAATCCAACTAGTGCTGGTGTAATGCAATCTGTACTTATGCCAAAACCTTTAATGCTTAGAAATCAGGACTGTTGACCTTGGGCAGTTTACTAGGTGTCGGTATCATCAGTTTCACCCCGATGTATAGGCCCAGAATCACAGTTTCTCTAGAAATAGGCTACAAGAATTCAATATCATTCAAATATCATTTACCAAATATCTGTATCCCATCAGAGGCTAGTTTCGTAAAGGAAATTGGTAGTAGCTGCTCCACCACAGGAACAGTAAGGCTTCCAGCACACAATGGACACCCCACTCACTTAACATAAACACATTTATTAGACACAATTTTAAATAATAACCCTTTTTTGTAGTGTCTTTCCACTCAGTGTCCCAAGAAAAATAAAAAAATAAATACAAACATATATCTTCCAAGGTCCTTTGGCAAAAAGAAAACGGTGTAGTTTCCAATAATAGCATCCAGCAAGCAGAAGCATCCACCCGCAGCAAAGACCATCTACCGGCCAGGATGATTCAGAGTCATCAGACTTCCACAAGGCAGTTCATCCAGTAGGATCCAGGATATCAAAAGAGCAAATAAACCAGCATACACACAAGTGTGCAGAAGAATTAACCAAAAAATGTTCATAAGTCTCAGTACCACTGACTCAGTGTCCATGTCACTAATGGCTTATTTACCAGTCTTACCACTGTAATAATACAGGCTTGTTCAAATAAAAATATAATAGAACATAAATGCTGTTAACAATGGTTATTAATGCTCTTCTCTTAGGCATAACACAATAACTCTGTAACTGATCTTGTATCGACACCATTTTAGGACATTAGCCAGGCTTGCTTAATGGCTAGCTTGCTAACAGTCAGCTATGCAGTCAGCTACTAACCTCATTCACACATTCTACAATATCTAGCCTTCTTCTTTAACAAACATGGCAGTGGTAGATTTGACACCTCGCTGCAGCATAATAAGGCACAAAACATTTAATGTGAAAATGCGCTGCAAGCTAACTCACCAGAGGGGTTCATGTAATGGCGAATGGCTGTCGGATTCAGCTCAGCTTCACATTCGTACTACTACAAGACTCCTTTTTTAAACAACCAGTGTAGGGACTAACGCATTATTAAGTAATGCGTTACAGTAACTACGTTATTATTGTGGTAACAAGCACGGTAACTAGTTATTATTCCAAAATCAGGAACGTGTTACTCGTTACTGGGATTTAGATAGGGTCATTATTCGTTACTTCGTGTGGTGTCTATTCCGGAGGTTCCACAGATTCAGTAACATTAGCAAGTGGTGGAGGCCAGCAGGTGGATGAGGGAAAGGGGAGGCAGGAGAAGGAGGAGAGACCCGAGGCGGCCGCCGGTCCGAGTGTCAGGTGAAGTGAATTTCAGGTAAGATGTTATGACCTTCAGTCTACCTGGGTCAGATATAAACCAAGTTTAGGTGGAGTTTATTTTCGTTATTCTGACTTTTTCGTACTGGGTACTAGCTAGCATGACGGAGTTTGTATACAGCTGGGTGGGTGCTATGATGTTACTGATGTTGAACTTTATTTTGTTCATAAGGTTAATTATTAGAGTTGCCAACCATCCCCTAAAAACGGAATTGTCTTGTATTCAGAGAAAATATTACGCGTTTCGTATTGGGGTGGCTGTAGCTCAGGTGGCAGAGCAGATCAGCCACTAACCAGAAAATTGGTGGTTCGATCCCAGGCTGCTCCAGTCTGCATGCCAAATATCCTTGGGCAAGATACCAACCCATGTTGCTCTCCGATGCATCCATCGGAGTGTGAATGTGTATGAATGTTAGATACTTAGCACTTAAGCTTAGAAGTGCTTGTGTGAATGGGTGTGATTGGGTGAATGGGGTTGTATAAAGTGCTTTGAGTGCTTAGACAGAGTAGAAAAGTGCTTTATAAGAACCAGTCCATTTACCATTGAGGTTAAAAGGAATGCAGTTTGTCCCGTTCTCCAGCTACAATGAAAAAGGCACAAAGCTGGAGTTATTCTGTGTCTTTGCTGCACAGCTGCCTCTTCTTCTCCCATTCTCTCCCTCTTCTGTTTCTACTTCAATTATGAAACTGATCAATGATTAGCTGATCGGCTTTTCTGTCACAAGTCCCGTCTCTCGTTTGTTTATCGCCCGCTTTGCGCCAGAAAAAAGAACCCAGCGGAGGTCGCGTTAAGATTGATTAGCTGTCCCGTTTGGATCTTTAGCCATCAGAATTGTTGTCTGAAGGCCAAGAAAGATGCCAAGCGGATTTATTTTACCAAGTGGATCATCATGGCCTTGCCATATTGGTCCATTTGATTGACCTTTATTATAATTATGTATTTATTTTATTTTCGGTTGCTACAAACGGGACAGACATGACTGGGGGATAGGACAGGGAGAAAGAATGAAAGAAAGAGAGGGAGAGAAAGAAAACCAGAGGGGAGAAGAGACGGTGAGAAAGGGGGGAAGAAAGAAAGAAAAACAAACAAAACACCTGGATCACCTGTATGGAGAAAAAAAACCCAGAAGAGAAAACAAACAAAAAAGAGCAACATAATAAATACAGCACCATGACAATAAACTAGCTAGCAGTAGATAACAGTAGATACTAAATATTAAATGATATTGTGCAGCGCACAAGATAGACAGTGCACAATGTGCATTGAGGCAGCAGCTAAGAAAGGTGTAGTCCGCGTCTGTGAACACCCGTGTGTACACCTGTGTGCACACCTGTGTGGATCAGCATGCTTGTATTCCAAAGGTTTCTCCATGTAACGATCTGCTAGGGAGTGTGGGGAGCCATAGCCCCGTCCCCCAGGGCATGAAGCCAGTATGGAGGAGATCCAGGCGCAAGACATCCAGAGGCCACAGAGTACGAGGACCCGAGGAGGACCACCAAAAGGGGGGGAACCGTGCCCCCCTCCTGGGAAGAGCTGAGTAGAGCCCCAAACGAGAGGTCACCCAGCAGCTGCGGAGCAGAGGCCAGAGGGGGTTGCAGTGGCGTGCCCGCGGGCTCTGCCGGCAGCCAGATGTGCCAGAGAGGACCGAGCTTCAAGCCCAGAGGCCAGAGGCCTGAGGGCACCCCACGCCCCGGAAGGGGCCCAGCCGGGCCACAGGCGCCAGGCCCCGCCAATCGGCCACCAGGAGTGAGCCGGTACATAAGTGAGCGCCCAGCCCCAATCGACAAGGACCACCAACACACCAACGTCTGAGGGCATCAGCCACCGGCAGGGAGTGTGGTGAGGGGAGATAGGCCTCCGTACTTTGGATGTACCCAGAGAGGTTGAGTCTAAGACCCAACCTGACATATAGACACAGACGAACAGGCGCATGCGGACACAAACATGCATTCCCACCCCCATATACACAACCAAATACTCGGCACTCACCCAACGTGTAGACAGACACAAATAGACACTGCACAGGCAGTCACACTCCCCAAACATACTCTATATCCCAGGTCCAGGTACCCCCGCCCCCAGAGGGGCAAGCCGCACCTAAACCCAGGAGATGTAACCCTTCTCTCTGGGGTGGAGGCAAGCGGACCACCTCCTTATCTGCAGTAGCAGGGAGGCCCCGCATCCCAGACCCCATTCTGACGGCCAGCACCTCCTCCCAGCCCCCCAGCCCTGACGGCTAACAGAACCGGGGTGAGTGAAGACCCCAAACCTCCCTACGCCCGCTCATATGTAGTGTTGTTGTGTGCTGTTCTAAAGTGCATTTAAAACACAGGAGAGCATGGTTCCTGCTTCCTCTCAGAGAGCAGCACGGTTCCTCCCGAAAACCCTTAGTGTCTATATGCATTTAAAATTGAGGGTAGGGCACCAGTGCCAGAGGTGGGTTGGAATACACCGACCATCCTCTGGATGCTGTAAAACGTGCCCACCCCCAAGGCCCTATATGTATGTGTTATATGAGAGTGTGAGTAATGTGGATGTCTAGGTTGCAGAATAAAATTGAGGCACAGGCGACCAGAAGGGGACAGAGGGGGAGTGCCTCCCCTGCACCCTGGTGACATACCTGCACCCAAAGCCCTGCGTGTGTGGGTGGGTGTGGTAGAGCGGGAATAGGGAGGCAGCTGAGGATGGGGAGGGAAGAAAGGGAGGGGCAAGCGGCCCCTCCCTGGGGCCAGCTCCCCCGCTGATGCCGACTCCACCCCAGAGAAAACTGCACCCACCCCATCATCCAATCATCTCCCAAACTACACAAGACAATAGACACCCAGGTTGAGTTCCTTCTCTACCTCTCCTATATCTCTCCCCCACCTGCAGAGTGAGCTCCTGTAGAGAGGAGACCACCTGCTTTTTTCCTTTCTATTGGTAGGTGGCACAGTGCACTTGTGGCAATTAAGCAAGCTAGAAGACTGGCAATCTTGCTGGGTATCCAGTTACGGAAGCAACACATTAACAAGAGAATTCTGAGTAAAACCAAAGTTACTGTCTCTAGTAACTAGTTACTTTGAAAGTAACGAGTAACTTGAAGTAACTAGTAATATAACTAAGTTACTAATTTAAAGTATGTCAATAGAAAATTGTACTTAGTAGTCAGTATAATCTTTTAATAATATAAGTTTGCATATGGCAGTGATAGGATGTGCGATCCTTAATAGTCTGCAAAGGCTTTGTGTGCATTCCAGAGTGCGCTGGCATTCACACCCACACCCTGGGAGCATGGGAGAGGTCGTACCTTGTCTTATTGTTTTATGGTAGGATAAAAGTAGTTATGTCAAGCTTTAGTCTAAGTGCTTAGATGAACTGTTGGACTTCCAGACCAGCAGATTTAGGGACTGACTCCACACCTACACTCACACACACACACACACACACACACACACACACACATAGACATCCACATTCCAATGTAAGGAACAAACACCCACTGATGTATAAAATAAAGACCAGGGAAGTCTCAGAGCTGCGAGTCTCTGAGCCCTCACTCTCGTGCAAGCGCTCTGGTGGCTGCCCTTGCTAGCAAGAAAACCCGTGTGTTTCTCCTCTCTGATTCTCTGCTGAAGAAGTGTTTTAGAATACATCTATTGACAAAGTAACTTACCCAACACTGCTAACAACACATTAAAACATTAACTTCAAGTATAAAGGTTTTGTAAAACTATTTACAGCGTCTCAAATATCAAATGTACCCGAAGTTCCAGCTCGCAGAGGGCACGAAATCAGCATGCGCCTCATCGGATGAACGGAAGGCTGTGGTGTGTTCAATGACTACCAAATCATCAGAAATCCCACACTCAAAAAATACCTGGGTTGCACTGGCAGCACAGATTTCACAACAGCTGGTCTCAGTGAGAGTGACAGCAAACACCTTGTCTGATCACGTGGTCTCTCTAGCTGTGCCACGTAACCAGCGGGGCCAGGCACTGGTTTTGCGATGCAAGCTGTGAGGACGCAGCGGTAAGGCACAAATCAACAGAATCCAGAGCATCACAAAAGAAAAGGCCAGGCTGCAGTGGCTGTGAGTGCATGTTTCCAACTACATCCGGAAGGGTAACTGGCAGCAATATTCAGGACACCTCCAGTCCACTCATAGAATCTCTGATCTGGAGGCTCATCTAATATGTACCTGGATGCCAACCCTACAGCCTCTTTTCCTTGATTTCTTCTTGGGATTTCCTGAGGCACTTTTTGTAATTATCTCCTTTTCCTATCAGGAAAAGCACACAAATAGTAGGGGGAAAGTTTCCTTGAACCAGGCACGTGCAGGGGGGGGGCTAGAGGGGCTTGGGCACCCGCCCCTTTCCTGATGAGTGCCCAAAGTGCCCTTTTGTTGAGGCAACTTTTAAAAATTTTTTTATTTATTTTTAATTTTTTTATGTGTGTGGGCGTGCGGAGTCCTGTCTGTGCCCCTCAACAATAATATATACTATTAATCACAGTTTTGCTAAATAAAAGGATCTGGCTTGCATCAGTCACATGATCACATTTAACCAATGATCGCCCTTGACGGCAGAACGCGCTGGTTACGAGCCGGGAACGAGCTCACAAAGAGCACGCACATTTTTTGCGGTCTGGAGCTGTAGGAGAAACACAAATTAACTCAGAGACACAGACTTACTATATTTCTTCCATACAGACTGATGCGACACAACCAGTAAGTAGGTGTACAGCGTACACTGTAGTGTATAGCACCCAGGAGTATTGGCTTATTACGTAAGTCAATATTACGTAAGCTGTTGGTAAGCTGTCTTGTGGCAATTTGACGAACTGAAACAAATGAGCGTGCTGTGTTTGCAACAGCGTGACAAACATTACCTGTCCTTTTATTAACTGCACAAGTAGTGCTGGTCATAGCTGCAAGCTCACTGGGTAAGGCTGTCATGGGTCTGTAGCTCTGTCACCGTTTTAGGGAATATATTTAGTTTTAAAGTAAGTTACAGGGCTTTTCTTGCCTTTCTGGAGGGATTATATTTCACTAAAAAACGATCTAATATGCATGTCCACATAATTATGCATTATTATGATTATAATGTATTAAAAAACACACGCTGTATTTTAAAGAACATACATTAAGAAGCAGATTATATTAGATGTATATTTTAAATAAGACAGAATTTGGATTTTACAGCAGTAAAATTATTGTATCTCTACAGTTTAAAAATGTAATAAGCTTTGCCCCTGCACAGAGTGGATAGTGAAACAAAGAGTGATTCACAGGCAGAGCCTAAATTATTTTTCACAGTTTTTGTTGCCTTATGGTTCCAAGCGCTGTCACCAGTCTTTGCATTTTGTTATTATCTCATGATACTTGTTTAATCAGCTACCATCTCTCCTATGAACTTTTTAATGTCTACAGTCTCAGATCAACACAGCCCTGCCCTCCAGCACTATCAGCAGCAGGAGCAGCAGAAACCCCTCAACAGCAACATTGTACCCATCAGGTAAAACATTGGCTACGTTTGCTTTGCCTTGTTGCCCATATTAGATTCTTGATTAATGTGTGTTGTTGTTATTCAGCCTGGTTCAATGTACCCCTTTTTAACTTTGAGCACCCGCTCCTTTAAACGTCTCTGCACGGCCCTGCCTTGAACTATCCCAATCATCATAAAGGCGTTCCATAGACTTTTTGATGTGGAGCAGGGAAGAACAGTCATAAGTCACAGCGGCAGAGGTGCATTTATTAAACGTCAGGGTTGATATAATAGCATAAAATGTAATAGGAGATTGCAGACAGGTAGAAGCCAAGCACAGGCGTCATCTTGCTTGTCATCAGAAGCTACAATGATTTTAATCATTTTACATCTCACCAAGAGATGTAAGAGATACTGTGTGTGTGTGTGTGTGTGTGTGTGTGTGTGTGTGTGTGTGTGTGTGTGTGTGTGTGTGTGTGTGTGTGTGTGTGTGTGTGTGTTTGTGTCTGTGTGATTAATATATTAATATATCAGTGGAACAGCTCAGATAGGGTAGCTAGAGAAACAAGACTAAAATGGTTTCAACATTTGCAGAGGACAGATAGTGGATATACTGGACAAAATATGCTGAAGAATAAGTTGCAGAAGGGGAGGAAAACTGTTTTATGAACAAAATGGACAACATATTTTGTATGGTGGTATACTGAAAGGACTTTATTGTATGTAAACACTTCCAAAAATAAGTAATCTCTGATACCCAACACACAACTAATGAACAAAACTACACTTTTTTTTTTTTTTTTAGATCTACTATTCTTAAGTATTTTAATTCTACAGTTCTGGGGGCTGCTTATCTTAATGCCCCTGAGAGACACCAAAAGCCAGATTACCATCCTCTGAAAAAATGAATTTTCCGTTGCTTATGAAGTTTCTCGATATATTCATATTCCACCCTTCCAGCATGTTGTCCAGTTCTCAGACGTGTGTTTGTGATTTGCTCATAGTAATGATTCCAGTTTCCATTCTTGTCTGCTCCAAATCCAAACACACTAACCTGAAGACACAAAAATGTGGATTATTAATCACAAATGAAATTAACATGAAATAATTATAGATTATAGACACTACAGATTTCATTAACATGCTTTAGCTCAGGGGTGTTGAACTCCAGGCCTCGAGGGCAGGTGTTCTGCAGGTTTTAGATATCACCCTGGGTCAACACACCCTATTCAAATGATTAATTCATTAACAGGCTTCTGGAGAACCCCAAGACATGTTAAGGAGGTAATTTAGCCATTTAAATCAGCTGTGTTGGATTAAGGACACATCCAAAACCTGCAGGACACCGGCCCTCGAGGCCTTGAGTTTGACACCTGTGCTTTAGCTTAATGCAGTGTAGGCGATTTGCCATTCCATTTTTCTTTTTTAAGTATATTTTATTAAAACCAAAAATAAAAATACAGTCTGTGTAAGTTAGGATTGTCAGTACTTGTCATAAATTCTACTACTAGCACCCTCACCATCCCCTGGAATTTTCTTATACCAAGGGCCTTATCAAGGCAATAGGAAAGGCCAAGAAACAAACACTTCAACATGCAAATACAGTAACAGTATAAAACTATAATAAATACATACAATTAATAATAAATAGATAAACTGAAGAGGGAGAAATAGGAAAGAAATCAAGGTTAATAGTTACCTGTTCCTGACTGATTAACTGATTTATGCATCAGTGTAAAGAGTGAGCTTATCCCCCCACTAATGTGCTCTGCATTGCTCTTAAAAAAGGTATTATTAGGGGACCAAGGACAGGGAGGCAAGTCCCTTGGTCCCCTAATTTCCTTGGAGGAAAGGACTCTAAAAGTAAAAGCCTCAAAAACTTATGTCTTGATGCATCCTCAATCATCTGTGTATGGAAATCTTGGTAAGTTAACTCTATTCATCTGGACATAGCATTTTCATTGGTAAAAATGTCCTACAGGTTTCCCAAGCCTTAACAGTACATTTGCATAATGACTGAAGATAGCATCACTCGCTAACAATCGGCTTTGAGGTCAGTTTTATGATTATTAATACACACATTTGTATAATCATAGATCAATTCTCCAGGAGTACCATTCACAGACAGTTGGGGAACGGCTGCAATGTAAAATTTGGTTCTCATTTTAATGCTCCAACCTCCACACTTTTTTAATTCATTCACTTCTCATTAGTACATGGGTCATCCAGCCTAGGGGCAACTGCCAGTTCCTGATGAGACCTTCCAAATTCAATTCCCTATGAAGCCTTCCAAATACAATCACAGATTGTCTATCTGTGATTGTCAAATCTAAATAAGGGATATTGTCCCAGCTAGTTTAATGGTATTTAGGTAATTCTGCTCTAGAAATAACCAGATGTTGAAGATCCCTTGTGGTAATGCTTAAGCTGGAAATGATATCTATGCTCTCATGTACAACCAATGGGCCAATAATGAATGGTGTAGCAATGAATTATCATATCTGTTTCTTGAACCTACCTCATCACACAAGTACAAGCTGAGAACCAAAGTCAGAAAGCCAGTGGATGGATACCTCCCATGCTTTTTTAGCCAAACATAATGGACATATTTCATGAAAGCTGGGCTGAGGATCATCACCTATTAAAGATTACAATTAGACTTCAATGACAGTTTAGTAAATAATAGAATTACCTTTCTTATGACATATCATATTCTGGATGTTTGAAGAATAAGTCATTCTACTCACCAAATTCGTGTTAGTTTTCAAACCTGATTTAGCAGTTTCTTTTTGCCTGTTGGATATAACAATAACATGAAATAAGTCCAAGCTCAAAAATGCAACTGCATTTTAAAATATGGTGCAGTTTACCTTTGTGCTTTTGTAATGGTTTGTTTGTTTTTTAGTTCTTCACTGCCAGGGAGGCACCGAGACCATGACACAACTGTGTGTCTCTGTCATGCCACATGTTTTTGTCATGGTCTGTGGCCCTATGTCTGAGGAGTGTGTGGGCTGCCCTGGTGGCCACACCCCCGGGCTGGGCCATCACCTGCACACCTGCTTTCCATTCTGGGCAATTACCTGGAGGACTATTTAATCCACGCTGACGGATGCTCCACGCCAGTCTTTTAATCACCCCTCAGGGGTAACTAGGCTTCCTGCAAAAGCTTTGTACAAATGTGTCATTTGAACTGCGTTAATTCTGCCTTCATGTGCTCCTGCTTGTGAGCAGTGCATCATCTGTCCTCATCCTTGCCTCCTCGGATTCGCTTCCCACGGACACACTCCCCCCCCTTCCGAGTCCCACTGTCCCGCTCTGATCGTAAGCCAATTACTAAAGCCCTGTCTTGTTGTGTCTCCCTATTTCCCAGCTCACTAGTAATTTTCTCCCCTTTCTGTTGCAGCCTCCCATGGTCCTGGTTATGGCTTCCCTGTGTCGTTTATCTTACCGTTTTTTCTTCAGTTCCTCGTTTTGTTTCTTTCTTTGTTCCGGGTCACCTTTTGTTAAAGCAATAAACTGTTTTCTTGCTCGCATTTGACTTATTGAGTCTACTTTTGGATCCCGTTTGTGTGCGCGCACTGTGGTGCATGACAGTTTTATTGTTGTTGTGCGCTCTCTCTCCCCCTCTCCTCTGTCTGGGTGGAGCTCCTCTTAGGCTCCCGCCTCTGACCCACGCACCTGCCCTGATTACAAAACCTCCCGTTGATCTACCTGATTTCATGAACACTACTTAAGATGGCAGTTCAATACTTCTCATCGGGCTTAAGCCGCTTTGAAAACTAACCCTGACATATGTTTTTGTGAATCTCTATCCAAATTTAAGACTGTTTGGCAAAGGCATCAGCGCAGTGCTGAAACATTTCTGACAAAGATATAAAAAAATAGGAAACACTATTATTTTTTTGTGTTTCAGGATGGAAACACTTTTTCATACAACTGTGTAGGGTTAAAAATATAGCTTACATACCCCCATTAGTATTATATTATAGCCAGGTTTTTGCTTGATTACATGCTTTTGGAAGCCGTAAACAAGCTCCTGATATAAATCTGATGAGATATTTGACCACTCTTCTTGGTGGTAGTATAGGTAATTTTAATTAGCTGGCTTCCTGGCACAGACAGAACTGTCAACAGATTTTCAATCTGTTGGGGCTGTGGGAAGGAACTTAATTTGTCTCAATATGTCACAACTTTGCTAAGATCTGAATGATGTCAGAGGATATTGGTTAGGATGTTCAGTTAAAAAAAACCCCACAACCACCAAGGTTGCCTGTCATGAACTGGAAAGTGCTGGGACACAAAGCACCATTGTCTACAGTGAACTACAATTTTACATTTAGTTTAAAATACACACTTTCATGCTTGACTAAAATTTGCAGCTGGGCACAAAAAACTCCTGGAAAACATTTTATAGTCAGACAAAATAAAGATTGAGCTATTAGGCTTTTAGATTTATATTGTTCATTGTCATTTATGCTTAGAAATATCTACTTATATATGCTTAGAGTTTTATAATTAGTTTTAGATTGGTAGAGGTTTGATCCTTAATAGTCTGCAGAGACGTTGTGTGCATTCCAGAGTGTTCTGGCTTTCACACCCACATTCTGGGAGCATGGGTGAAGGCATACCTTCTCTTATTGTTTTATGGTAGGATAAACATAGCTATATCTGTTTTAGGCTAAGTGCCTTTTGTTTAGATGAACTGCTGGACTTCCAGACCAGCAGGGTTAGGGAAGTCTTTATGGGGTCACACTCTGACCACACACACACACACACACACACACTTACACAACGCACATGCACAGGCAAGATACTCTTTGTTTGTATGTAGACGTTGTTAGGTTTTGTAATGTTGATTGTCATTTATGCTTAGAAATATCTACTTATATATGCTTAGAGTTTTATAATTAGTTTTAGATTGGTAGAGGTGTTTAATTAATTGTGTAGTGATAGGATGTGTGATCTTTAGCAGGCTGCAAAGGCTTGGTGTGCATTCAGTGTGTTCTGGAATCCACACCTACATCCTGGGAGCATGGGAAGAGGTCGTACCTTGTTTTATTGTTTTATGGTAGGATTAACGTAGCTATATCTGTTTTAGTCTAAGTGCCTTTTGTTTAGATAGATAGACTTTCCAGACCAGTAGGTTTAGGGAAGTCATTTATGGGGTCATACTCTGACCCCCCCCCCACACACACACACACACACCACACACACACACACACACAGTATTCTTTGTTCACATGTATACCTATGTAAGATGTTATATGTTAATGACCCTATGCATATTCATGTAACCACAATAAAAGGAGTGCTATGGGGAACCTGGCTGAGAGTCTGACGGGGGTCAAGTGGTGGAACGACACTTGGCTCCAGGCAGGTCTCCCTCATGCATGAGTAACATGAAGAACTTTGCCTACTTCGTGTCTTGCTTTGCTGTGTAATTATATTGTCTTCAACGTTCCAGCGAATAGGTTCAAGCTACAAACCTATCATTAATTGGTCCTTCGATGCCGGATCCCTGGAGTCGACATTCACCGAGGGGAGAAGAGACACACTGAAAGACTTACGTCAGCCAGGAAGTTCCTGTGGATGAACTGTCTGTCTTTCCTCCTCGATGAATGACGATCGGCGGGATCCGAGGCTGATATTACACGCTAAGCAACACCGAGTAAGTTTAGAGTCCAACTCTATAACTGTACGTCTTCACCGCTCAGTGGGGCGTTGTCCGTGGCCGCTTAGTGGGGCTAAAATTCGCATAACTGTACGTCTTCGCCGCTCAGTGGGGCGTTGTCCGTGGCCGCTCAGTGGGGCTAAAATTCGCCGTCTTAGTGGGGCGATGTACAAAGCCGCTCAGTGGGGTTTTTTTGTACAGAAGCATTAAGTCGCAGAGTTGCGCAGTTCGAACTTTTTTGGTTCGCTGTCTTAGTGGGGCGAAATGTAGACCGCTGTGTGGGGTCCGCCGCTTTGTGGGGCATTGAGAAGTTCCACGGGGTCCAGATTGTGCTGGACAATAGGGCTATTCTTTGTTGTTGTTCGTGGTGTTTGTGTTTGTGTGAGTGAGTGTGGAGTAGAACACGTGGTCTGAGACGCCAGCTGTTGTTGTTATCATGGGTTCCTAAGCAACCAAGAGTGCGTCAGAGGGTGACAGATGTTTATGCTGGACTTTGGCAGCGCAAAGTATTTAAATAAAAGAGAGCGACGGCTCCTTAGCTGCGCGGGTTCACGCGAGCACGGTCGCGCGGGTTTCACGCGGACCTGAGCCGTGTGGTTAATCGCAGGCTTATAAATGGAAGAGATTCAAATGTTAGAAGTTTTCAGAAAACACACCAGCCTTGAAGAGCGTGTGCAGAAGGCCAGCCCACATCAGCAGCACTTAAGATATGCTCTGGTGAATGGCTTTCCCCCACCCCTTGCTGACACAAAATGTTTATTCTTTAGCTTGCCCTGATCGACAACAGCCTGTGCTCCAGACCATAGATTTAATTGAGGTGGATAATTGTTAATCTGCATTAAGCTTAGGGTTGCTCAAATTCAGTACAATGACATATGAGATGAAGTAAAATAGGAAAATATTTAAACTGATGATGTGCATAGAGGCACTTGACCTGTTTGAAAGACTGTTGTCTTATTATGAGCCATTGTTGAGCTATAGAGCACACCTATGAAAACAACTAATATGCTGAACCCTGTATGAAGCAGCTGAAAACTACATGACGGAGAAGCTGAATTGAATATGAAAGTGCAAGTCTTTGCCACTGTGGGGCAAAGCACACAACCACTGTGTGAGGTTGCGTTGTGGTCTCTTCTGAGCTGAAGATCAAGCTACACATTATCAGATCAGGAGCTGGCTGAGAACTCTTCAAAGAGAGGGAAACAGAACTATGATAACTGTGATAACTGGAGTGTGCAGCATTTCCATGAGCAGTTTTCCTGCATCTTGACTCATGTGTGTAGAGAGTTCATAGCATCAGCATCATGTTTTTGTTTATTTGTTTTGTTGGGTTGAAAATAATTCAATAAATTTGTGATCATATTTATGGATCACCATGGCACATGCCATTGGCCAAATGATTTATTTACGCAGATGAAAAAAGTGAGTGTGAATGTGTCTGACGTCACAGTGTTTTTGTGCGCTGTGTAAAAGTAATTGCCTCTGATTGTGAGAGCGGTGATTCTGCAGGTCACCAGCTATTGAAAAAATAAAGAGTAAAAAAGAGACGAAATTTACATTGTAGATGAAAAATAATCATAGGAAAAAGGTTTTGTGTTTATCAGCCAAGAACAACTACTATCTCATTTTCTGCTTTTAAGAAAGGAGAGTTCACAAAAACAGAGAGAGAGATGTGTGTTGATTAAGCAGTGATGACAATAATGAAAATGTCTTAGTTTGTCACTTTCAGATGAAAAGCAGACCTGAATCAATTTTCCACATGCAGCGGTCGGAAGAAAGTTATAGTTTAACATCATTGGAAACATTCAGGCCAAGTTTCTGGCTAACTTATTTACAGCTCCATGTGTCCCTCAATCTCACAAGCGAGCTCTCACTCCTCCCTGAAGACAAGGAATGCAGCTCCAAAGAACAATAACATGGCAGATAAAGAGACAGCAGCAAAGTCCTGGGCAAAGAGTCCCAGCAAGCAGCAGCAGTGTGGACAAACAGCATCAGAGAAGAAGAGCAAACCCATCATCCTGCCTGATTGGATGAATGGCACTGTGTTTCCAACAAGCTGCAAATTCACTGTGCATGTGACAAGAACATTTGAGGAGAACTGAGGAGACTGTTGGAGTTTGACATTTGCCACCTTTGGAGTAAAATGGCAAGAAGAGACAGTGAAACACAGGACAAAGCTGAAGGACAACTGCCGGCTATTGGACTGTTGAAGTGGGAGAGGACAACAGAGTGAGAGCAGTGGTGAGAACACATAGGAATTTTGTTGTTTAATATGGGAAATCAAACTTGGGGTTAGCAAACCTGGGGAAAAGAAAACTGACTGCTTAAGTTGGAAAGTTGTGAAGGAGTCTAAAACACTGCAAAAAAGAAACATACAAAATCACACACACACAAGCAGAACATGCATTAACCCTACTAACACTTCCAAACACAAGAGAGCTCATGAAGATTAGACAACATCTTGAGCATGTGAGTCTGTTTACCATCTTGTCCAAGTCACTTAGTGTGATGCAAAGACCAGTACACTCATAGCACATTAGTTAAGAAATGATCAAATAATAGCAGAGAAATGTGTAGGACAGGCAGCTTTAAGAACATGCCCTGCTGGAGATGCAGCTCCACAGACATTGATTAAACCTGCCTAATAACACAAACACACATGCAATGAAAATTAGCTTGTTATCTTTCATCAGTGTTAAAATAGTGTGAATTTAACAGACACTTGTTATCAAATGCTGAATTTATCCAATGCTGAGAACTAACTCTCTAGGTTGCAGGACAACAGTTTAACTTTTGTGGAAAAAAAAAGATTCTGGTTTGACCACCCAGTGATCAGACAATAAATTTAGTTGTTAATATAGTAAATTGGGAGATGCTTCCTGCTTGATTGATGCAGCACAAATAATTTACTGTATGAGGGAAATTCTATTTTTGTGATAACATTTTGAACATGCATTTCTGTTGTCCTGTCATCTTAGTGGGTTAATAGCTGATATGTAAATTAGTTGATCGTTCTTAGATTAAGGAAAGGTGACTGAATTCTAGCACGAGTGAATGGGATGTGTTGGAGTCTGTTGTGTGTTGAGTGGAGACTCTAAAACACTGAGTTTCCTGTTTTGATGTGCGAGTGAATCCTGTACCTAAATACACAATTCTGAATACGTCAGAACAAACTTCTTTTGTGAAGTGCATGACAACATGTCACATGTTTTATGATGAAGGGAAAAAGGAAAACTGAATAAAATGGGTGTGTGGCCTAAATGAGTGAAGAGCACAGACCTGTGGATTAAACTTATAGCTAATAACATATTAGACTTATGTTGTGTGTTGTGCAGCTGATGGTTGGTTTGGAGTGAATCTAGTTGATGATTTTTCTTTTGTTGTGAAGTTGAGCCTGCCAATTAGTATGATGGTATGATAAACCGTGCTAATGGTATGATTTACCCTCCTGAGATGAGGAGCTTGTGTCATGACTTAACAAGGCCTTTTTATTTTGTTACTTTCACCGTGCACTGAAAGTTTTGTTCGATAATCTCTGTTTGAGCAGATCTGCACGATTAGAACAGAAAGCGCTGTACCACACGTCGTCGAGAAAATTGTTACAAGTGAGCTTCTCCACATTAAAATGGGCTCGGGAGAAAGTCACTTATCTGGGACAATTAGAGAGTAAGTTCCTGCCCAAAAAGGATTCAGCGAGGTAATCCGAGCTAAAGTTCTTCTTTTTCTTTTTGAAATGACGTCATTTTGCTGAGAGTGGAAACTAAATGCGACGATAGGTTCCACTATCAGCAAAGAAAGAATGAATGCATGAATGAATGAGTGAAAGAGAAAAAAAAACCTGACTGACTGGTAAAAGCTGACAAAAGCTGACAAGGCTTGACCACGACTCAAGGTTAACCTCCACCTAGACAGGACAAAGGGGTGGATGAATCTATGTGTGTTTCCTTTTACAGGAGCAGAAAGATGACAGCAACATTCGAGGTTGCGTGATGATTTAACCTTTTAGGTGCCACTTTCTGTGTCTGTGCATCTACCAGGGGTGTTATTCACTACCTTGTGTTGCTCACAGAGGAAACCGTGAGAAAGAGTGTATACATCTGTGCAGCGCTAACATTTGCATTTTCTTTTCTACAGCATTACAGTTCTTCATGTGAATTGATCATGTGATTTATACCAGGACAGCTGGTTGATGTTTTTTCCTACTATAGGATTTCTTGGTTTATGTGTGAAGAAAACTGTGTTTATAGGTTATGAGTGGTGATGCTGTTACACTGTGTTTTTGGGAAAATGTGAAGGTTACTTTGACAATGTGAATAACATGTGAGAAATTTCCTGTGTTGAAAACTAGTGTCACTTCTTTCCACAGCTATGGATGGTTAACTTTATGGTCCTTTTATGGCACCTCTGGAACCTGTCGACCTGCGTCTGACCACCGGGATGGTCAATGTGTATTGCTAATGTTTGTTTTTCTAAGAGTACATGTAGAGGATTCGGCAGAAGCGGACAAGTGACATGAGAAAAACAAATAAGAGATGCAGTGTTTATGGAATAGTTGAACATGGAGCTCATTAACTGGCCACTTTTGAGCTCCTAGTGATACATGAGTGGAGTGACTTTGCTTAAGGGAAGTCACCGATTACATTAATGTTAACTGAGTACATGGGATGATCCATGTCTGAGGCAAATTATGGTAATAATTGTAGTTTACTGATTTGAGAAAACCTGCACATGACACTTGTCTTGCTGATGTTGAATGCTTTATTACTCTTATGATACAATTTTTTACAAGTGTGAAGTTTGATTTCACTTCCAGATCTTGTTTTCCAGGCCATGATGGTGTGTATGCAGGCTCCTGGCAGAGCCAGGTGTTAAGCAAACTTAATATGCAAAACACGCTAACATCTTTTATTGCAGGGTTACGGAGCTACTCTGGAGGAGATGCCCTGATGTTGCCTGGGACATGATCTAGCTAACCTTTTTTTCTTTAAGACAGGAATCTAGGTTTGATGAGTTGACTCATGGGAGTGTCCATGCGTCAAGAGGAGGGGTCCAGGATTAACATGAAACAATGTTTTCTATTATTGTTGCAGTGATTTGTGTGATTAACAGTTCATTTATGGGTATTTTAACCTATGCAAGTGGAGCATCCATGTTCAGATGAGGCTTTGATGGCCTATAAGTGAAGTTCACTGAACTAAAGAATGTGGTTTGATGATTGTTGACATGCTCTCCAAATAGAAGTTTTTCCTCCTAGCAAGGAAATATAGGTGCAGCAGTCAGAGTATTGCTGAAAGGGATCTCCTGAGAAATCTCCAGAGGCCCAGTGAGAAACAAGAACCATTCCAGGCATAGCTGACAGCCCAGGCAGTGGTTGAGGTCAAAGGTCGAGCTGTTTGTGCCCATCATGAGATCAGACTTTGGAGCCACAGGAAGGAACTGAAGCTGCGTTGGAATGAGCGCTGTGCCAAGGGGGATTTCCAGAGGCCAACAGAGGAGATTGTGGACAACAGACGGGCACCTGAAGGATGAGGGGAGCGTGCCAAGCTCCATCGACAGCGCAGAGGGAGTCTAAGGATGGCATCATGATTCTGTGAAAAGCACAGGAACCAGAAGCTATGGTGGTGATGACAGCAGTTTCCTATGAACATCACCTAATGCTGTGCCACTGTACTGTGCATATGATGACACTCTGAAGACTGCTGGGATCTTAACAGCAGTAAGATAACTGGACCCAGCACCCTTTCCACAGAGGGGTTTTTCTGCAGAGCATGGACAATGGAGGAGTCATAAGTATCCCCCTCGCAGGACGAAGGCCTGAAGTGAGGTGATGGGGGTTGATAGAGGCCATAAAACTAGAGTGCTGAAGAGGTCTGCAGCTTTGGAGATAGCTGAGACCCATGTTGACAAACAACAAAGCCAACTGGTATGTTTGAATGTCTATTCTACATACATTTGGACTCTGGTCCTATGGACAATGATGGAAACAACTGGAAGAGACATTTATGATGCCCTGCAGAACTTAAACCACTCTGTAGAGAGACATGTGATTTGCACGCCCAGAGGAGCACCACCAAGCTGAGATGTTTTTGAAAATGTTACTTTCTTATTTTAACTATTAACTTAACAATTCATTTGTTTGCTCGTAGGATGCAGTTTGCCATTGGATGAGATCAATGAGGAATGGGATAACTGCTAATACATTTGTTAAACTGTGTACTGCTGAGTATGCTGAGTATAAAAATGTTTGCATTGACACTGTCAGACATGAGGTATTCATAACTGGGAACTTTTCTAGCATAAAGGTCAAAAAGGGGGGAATGTTAGGTTTTGTAATGTTGATTGTCATTTATGCTTAGAAATATCTACTTATATATGCTTAGAGTTTCATAATTAGTTTTAGATTGGTAGAGGTGTTTAATTAATTGTGTAGTGATAGGATGTGTGATCTTTAGCAGGCTGCAAAGGCTTGGTGTGCATTCAGTGTGTTCTGGAATCCACACCTACATCCTGGGAGCATGGGAAGAGGTCGTACCTTGTTTTATTGTTTTATGGTAGGATTAACGTAGCTATATCTGTTTTAGTCTAAGTGCCTTTTGTTTAGATAGACTGCTGGACTTTCCAGACCAGTAGGTTTGGGGAAGTCATTTATGGGGTCATACTCTGACCCCACACACACACACACACACACACACACACCACACACACACACACACACAGTATTCTTTGTTCACATGTATACCTATGTAAGATGTTATATGTTAATGACCCTATGCATATTCATGTAACCACAATAAAAGGAGTGCTATGGGGAACCTGGCTGAGAGTCTGACGGGGGTCAAGTGGTGGAACGACACTTGGCTCCAGGCAGGTCTCCCTCATGCATGAGTAACATGAAGAACTTTGCCTACTTCGTGTCTTGCTTTGCTGTGTAATTATATTGTCTTCAACGTTCCAGCGAATAGGTTCAAGCTACAAACCTATCAGACGTCATATGTTAATGAACCTATGTATATTCATGTAACCTCAATAAAAGAGCAGTGTTACGGGGGAGCAGATGAGAGCAACTGGGGTCAAGCGAAGGAACGGCGTTTGTCCAGTTCTCTCCCGTGCACGAGAAACATAAAGAACTTTGCCTACTCGTGTATTGCTTTGCTGTGTAATTAAATTGTCCTTAACATTCCAGCGAATAGGTTTATGCTACAAACCTATCATAGGCCATAAAGATAAGTGATGTGTTTAGAAAAGCAGTGGTGAGACTTCTGAATCTAAGAACACTTTGCCAACTGACAAGCATGGTGGTAATAAAATTATGCTCTGGGACTGTTTTGCAACCGGCGGTAATGGTTGAAAAACGTCAATTCAGAGCTATAATTGAATTGAATATTGAGACTGACATGTTGAGCTCCAGAGGAATTTGCAAACATTTTTACACATCATAACTAATATAAGTCAGGGTAATGTTTTTCTGGGCCAAGGGACTCTGAACAGAATGTCCCAGAATTAGGTTATAAGTAGAAAAAAACAGGCTAGGAATTGCTGGATAATATTAATACAGCAAGGTTAGGGAGGGAGGTGTTTTTTTTTTTTCAGGAAAGGAGCAGGAAATGCAAGATGAGATCAGACATGGATGCAGTGCAGAAGTTCCACTTGGGAGAAAGCAGGACTGGCCACATCATTTCCCATAACAGGATAGTCATAATAATAATACATGTTTTTGTTGTGGTATAAAACCACTTACAGGATATTACCCGCTTAAGGGGTCCTTTTTGTAAAGCAGACCGCTGGTTCACATCAAGGTGCAGCGCCGTAACTTGTAATTTCAACTTCTAAAATGAATTAAATATTTTAAAAGGTAGTCAGGGGCGCTCATTTAGCTCAGTGGAATGAGTACCATATCGCATGGCATCTAGTGCTCAGAGCCTGTTTCTCTGCTGCCATTATTAATTTCTCCGTGCTGTCTTTCAGTTCAGCTGTCTAGCCCCTGGTAGGATTTCTGGATATCAGCCACTTCTTTTACCTGACGGTGCTACATACTATGCAGGGGCCTGTTGTCCCATGATATTTCCTCTTCTTGCTCCTCTTCTTTCTTGGATTTCTGCTGCCTGAGGTATTTACTAACCAAACTAAGTTTGGTCTTGGCCATCTTCCTGATGTTCTCATGGATGTTTGTTGTTTCATCCCGGACAGTGGTTTTGACACCCACTAGTCCTCAGCCTTCTTCCTTTTGCTTACAGCGTACAGTCTCAGGGAGCTGGATATATGCAAGGTGATGAGCTTCCTTTTTTTTTTATATATTATATAAGATATATTCTATATCTTCCTTTGGCCATCTTATTATCCCATCGGGTCTCTCTTCACCAGCAGGGCATGGGTGTTGATTGCCCGGATTAGTGATGTGCGGATCGATACTGAAATATAAATTCCTCCAATACCAGTCATTTATGTTCTAGAATCAATTCTCATATTAAAATATCAATATTTTAGTAATTTAAGGTAAATTTGTAGTTTATCATTAACAGGAACAGAGTGGAAAGAAACTACATCATTTGGATTGTCTACATTGGAAGGAACTACTTCCACCTCCGCCTTTCATAGTCATGTGCAAAATACAGCTGCATAAATGTGTCGCAACCCCTTGGTGTGCGCACTCACAACAATGGCTGGGCATAAATGGAGTCATGTGCAGACGTATTTTACCTCCACAAACAGCCAAGACACAGTTTGCGATACATGTGGCAAGACAGTGAGGTGTTGTGGCAACACCACAAACCTCGTCAAATACCTCACTGTAAATCATATCTCAGAATATGACGAACGTATGTTGAGGCGAACTGAAGAAGAGGAGAGGGGTAGGTGCTGCTATGGCGAGACAGACGTCTCTCGCGGAGTCCTTTAGTGCTGCAGCCAGGCAACGTGCTCAAATGGCACACAACTTCAGTTTTTTTATTTCTATATGATAATTCTGCATTATTAAGTGATAAGAATAAGTAATCTGATGTCCTGTAATCATTATGAAGCTATAATTTGAGATACAATAAAAGATACAGTAAAAAAAAAAAACGTTTTTGTACAAAGTATCGGTATCGGAACAGTATCATCGATACCACCTTGAATTTTACTTTTTATCGGATCGGAAAGGAAATCAGTGGTATCGCACATCACTAGCCCACATCTTGTTTTTCCCATTCTGCTGCCTTCTCAGGCTTGCCTTAATCTCTGCAGGTATTTGGCTCTCGGATAAGGCGGATGCATCTTTTGCCCTCTCCCTCCCTTATCTTCCCTGCTGCTGCTTCTATGTCTTTGTCTAGTCTAGTCTGTGAATAAGACTGTGTTATTGAACACAATATGGATAACATCTTGGAGAAGAAGGAGAACGGGAATTCAGAGAATTGGTGACCAGTGATGGACATCAGACCAACTGTAAAAACTGGCTGCAGTTGTTCGCACTAAACCCAAACATTCACCATCTTCACTCCTGCGGCTATCCCACTGGCGCCAGCTGAAGGCCTGCCAAGGTCAAAGCTGACTGGAACAACAAAAATTCTTCCATGAAAAATAGGACTGTTGTGAGAACTCTTTGTCCCTCCTTCAAGGCCACGTGGGTCCAATGGAGACTGTTGACCTTCGCTTAACCGGGCATGGTGACACTTTCTCTCAGCTGAACACGGGATACACACACACAGAAAACATGTACACTGATACTGATACAAACTATCACATTCCCTCCCCCAAATCAAACGCCTACTCCCATGCTTGCCTCCAGTGTAGCTTGCCATCACCAGTGTGTGAATGGGTGGATGACTGAATGTAGTGTAATGCGCTTTGGGGTCCATAGGGACTAAGTAAAGCGCTATACAAATATAGGCAATTTACCATTTACATATCTGTGCATTCCAGATTATCCTTTTGTATTACACATTTCGATGTTTTTTTCCCACTTGCTACCTAGCCTGACCTGTCTCCCCAATGTGATGTTTGTGTATTGTATGTACGGTCGGCAAGGTCTGTCATCTCAATTGCGGGCAACTGCAACTGACAAAGGCCATCTCATCTCTCATCATCTTGTTTCTATTTGGTGGTTGTGGCTTTCCTAGCAGCCTCTTCATGATTCTTATTTGCCTGTGCAAACAACTGCAAGTGCATGGAAATCACAATGTCTGCAATGTTGCCTTCTGGTAGTGGAGTCCCCTCAGTTCTAAATTATATTCCTGCTAATTTCTTTCTGTGCCCCACTCATGTATTGATCCTTAGGGATCGGGACTATCTGGCCTTCAGTTAGCCATTCTGGATGTCTTTCATCTAGTAGCAGCTGGTTCATTTGTGCTGTCAGATGTTTATGAGGAGTGAAATTAGCTTCAGTAACCACAAGACATGATTCATGTCAGGGCTTGGTGCTGTCCAACTCTTTATACTTGAGACCCTTTCTTGGTCCACAAGAAAGCCACTGTGATGCATACTGATCCTGTTCAGGGAGGTTTCTGCAGTCTGCTCTTAAATGGTAAAGGGACTGATTCTTATATAGCGCTTTTCTACTCTCCCGGAGTACTCAAAGCGCTGTATACAACATGCATCATTCTCCCATTCACACCCACTCATACAAGCACTTCCTTCTATACTTAAGTGCAATCTAAGCATTCACACATATTCAGACTCCAATGGACGCATTGGAGAGCAACTTGGGGTTAGTATCTTGCCCAAGGATACTTGGCATGCAGACTGAGGAAGCCAAGGATCGAGCCACCAACCTTCCAGTCAGTAGCTGATCTGCTCTACCACCTGAGACACAGCCACCCCAAATCCACGAGCCACTGAGCATTGCCATTATGGGTTGCATATTTTTCCCATATGCTCTTCCAGTACTGCTCCGTCTCCAGCCTTGGTGAAGATGTTTTCTTATCACTCTCTCACCAGTGAGCGTATATGTTGGTTCTGTGGAGTACAGATGGCTGATTCTCCTGCTTTCTATATGTCTGGTATACCTTTTCGGCTGGCCGAGGCTGTGAGTCTTTACCTGGCATTTTCCAAGGCCTCAGTTATGGGCAGCTTGCTAACTTCTTAGACATCCCTTTCTACAACATCCCTTTCTGGAGCTTCGATAGATGGCTTTCCTCTGTGCTACCTTGATCTTAGCCTCTAGTGTCTTTCTCCATGGAGGGCATTGCTCCTTTGGCTGTTTATTTTGTAGCAGTGCATTCCACGTGTTCGCTGTTGCTGTGGTACAGATCAGTGAGTTGGTTTCGGTTATGGTTGCAGTCATTCTCATAGACCTTCAGAGGGTACTTCACGTAACCTTGATAACCGGCTACATAGAGTCCAGGTTTCTATCTCCCATCAATGATCCCATCTTTCACGTCAGCTGCTCTCGGGCTCAACACCCTCACTGCAACAGTTGTACTTTGGCAAGATACTCAACCCCGTCTGTCTGCATAATAGCAGTGTTGGAACACACTGTGGTACTATACTCTTGTGAGCATCAGTTGAACAGTATTGTATTGGGGGCGATCATGGCTCAAGAGTTGGGAGTTTGCCTTGTAATCGGAAGGTTGCCGGTTCGAGCCCAGGCTTGGACAGTCTCAGTCATTGCGTCCTTGGGCAAGTCACTTCACCCGTTGCCTACTGGCGCCACCGGGTCAGAGGGCCCGGTGGCACCAGTGTCTGGCAGCCTCGCCTCTGTCAGTGCGCCCCAGGGTGGCTGTGGCTACAATGTAGCTTGCCATCACCAGTGTGTGAATGTGCGCATGAATGGGTGGATGACTGGATATGTAAAGCGCTTTGGGGTCCTTAGGGACTAGTAAAGTGCTATATAAATACAGGCCATTTACCATATTGCAGAAAGTAGTGTGTTGATACAAAAATGGTAAGAAAAAGGAAATTATCAATGGAAGAAAGACAGACCATCATTACACTTAAAAATGTAGGTCTTTCCTACAGAGAAATTGCAAAGAAAGTCAAAGTGTAAGTGAGTACAGTTTGCTTCACCATTAACAAACTGGGGCAAACTGTAACAGGAAGAAGTCTGGTAGGCCCAAAGCAACAACTTAATCAGACGACAGGTTTCTGAGAGTTAACAGCTTGCATGACAGGTAGTTCACAGGACAACAGCTTCAAGCACAGCTTAATAGTGTTCATTTTCAAGTTTCAGTTTCAACTGTAAAGAGAAGACTTTAAGCTGCAGGTTTGACAGAACGAGTTGCAGCAAGAAAGCCATTGCCAAGATGTCAGAATAATATAAAGAGTGCTTGCCTGGGCCATGAAACACCGCCACTGGACTACTGAAGACTAGAAGAAGGAATTATGGACTAATTTATCAAAATAAATCAAAATATGCATGAGCTAGTGTTTATGCATGTTTGTAAGTGTAACTTATAAATATTTCTTCGGTCATGCAAACTGATTGTTGCTGCAGCTGTGTGGGTAGCTGGTCTCAAAGAATCCTGTGGGCTGGTGTGGTTACACATGGTCTGCTGTTGTGAGGCTGGTTGAATGTACTAGAGTTTGATGTCTTGAGACCGGTCTTGGTCCACTTTTACGTGGTCTTGGTCTTGTCTTGGTCTCAACGGACTTTGGTCTTGGTCTTGTCTTGGTCTCTGACCCCTCGGTCTTGTCTTGGTCTCGCTGTCTTGGTCTCACTGTCTCAGATCAACATAGTGGTCGGGAGATTTGGAGTCAACCATCGGCGGAGCGGCGGAGTGGCTTACTGGGCTTAAGTCATTTTTTCAGAAGCCCGGAGTGGAGTGGAATGGAGTGTAATTTGTTTCATAGTTAGAGGCCTGACTGACAACTGTATAAAACAAAAACTAGACACAATATTTGAAACACATAGGGGGAATTTACGACTGTGCGCTAATTTTGGTATCATCTGAGCTCAGATGCTCAGTCGTACTAGGCGACTGAGCACAGCACTTACGCATGTGAACGAGGGGGGAGAAGCTGCTGCCCGGAGTTTGCTGTAGGAGAAGCGCAAACAGGCAGACAGAGGAGAGCTTAAGTTTGACCAGGTACCAAAGCAAATCATTCATACTGTACAAATAATGTAAATATGTGTTACCCTCCACTTGGTTTCAGTTATGTACTGATGAACACAGTGGTAAAAGGTTTTTGTATAGCGCTTTTACTAGTCCCGCCTAGGGACCCCAAAGCGCTTTACACACCCAGTCATCCACCCATTAACACACACATTCACACACCACAGCCACAGCTGCCCTGGGGCAGACTGACAGAAGCGAGGCTGCCATATCGCGCCATCGGCCCTTCTGGCCAACACCAGTAGGCGGTAGGTAAGTGAAGTGTCTTGCCCAAGGACACAATGACTGAGACTGTCCGAGCCGGGGCTCAAACCGGCAACCTTCCGATTACAAGGCGAACTCCCAACTCTTGAGCCACGGTCACCCGTGGACATAAGATGGTGGTGGTCAGAGGGCCCGGTGGCGCAGTGTCCGACATTCGCCTCTGTCAGTGCGCCCCAGGGTGGCTGTGGCTACAATGTAGCTTGCCATCACCAGTGTGTGAATGTGTGTGTGAATGGGTGGATGACTGGTTGTGTCATTTACAGGCCATTTACGTAAATAAGCGTGACGAAGCAGCATCTGGCTGCAGTTTAAAGACTTTTTTTGTCTTGGTCTTGGGCTCATCTTGGTCTTGGTTTAGTCAGTCTTGACTACAAGTCTAGGATGTACTGCCAAATTCTCTGAAACGCAGTATTTGGCACAGATGTTTCAGTATACTATGCCGGCCACTTGGGTATAGCATTCCATGTATGCCCTGCCTGCTAACATCTTCCACCCTACTGTTTTGTGGTGGATTGTCTCATGGGCATCTTTACACAGCCTGCACCTGGGGTCTTACCTGGTGTTGTAGACCCCAGTTTCTAGGGATCTTGTGCTCAGAGCTTTGTCCTGTGCTGCCATGATTAGTGTCTCTGTGCTGTCTTTCAGTCCAGCTTTGTCCAGCCGCTGGTAGGATTTCTGGATATCAGCCACCTCCTCTATCTGCCGGTGGTACATACTGTGCAGGGGCCTGTCTTCCATGATAGTTCCTTGTCTTCCTCCTCTTTCTTCAGTTTTTGCTGCCTGAGATATTCACTGAGCATGGGGTCAGTTGGGGCCATCTTCTTGAAGTATTCGTGGATGTTCCTTGTCTCATCCTGGACCGTGGTGCTGACACTCACCAGTTCCCGGCCTCCTTCTTTCCGCTTAGCGTACAGCCTCAGGGTGCTGGACTTGGGGTGAAACCCTTCGTGTGCATGGTTAGGAGTTTCCTTGTCTTGATGCTTCTATCTCCTCCTTTGACGAGCTTATTATCCCAGCAGGGTACCTGATCACGGGCAGGGCATAGGTCAGGGGTGGCCAACTCCAGGCCTCGAGAGCCGGTGTCTTGCAGGTTTTAGATATCACCCTGGGTCAACACACCTGAATCAAGTGATTAGTTCATTACAAGGCCTCAGGAGAACTTCAAGACATGTTGGAGGTAATTTAGTCATTATATCAGCTGTGATGGATCAAGTACACATCTAAAACCTGCAGGACACCGGCTCTCAAGGCCCGGAGTTGGCCACCCCTGGCATAGGTGTTGATAGCCCGAATCTTGTTCTTACCATTCAGCTGATGCCTCAGGACTTTCCTGACCCTTTGTAGGCACTTGGTGGCTGCAGCTTTCCTAGCGGACTCTTCATGGTTCTGATTTGCCTGAGGGATCCCTAGGTACTTGTAGCTGTCCTCAATGTTTGCGATGTTGCCTTCTGGTAGTTCAATCCCCTCAGTTCTGACTACTTTCCCTCTCTTTGTTAACATCAGACTACATTTCTCTAGTCTGCAAGATGTTCCGCTGTCATTGCTGTATATCCAGGTGGTGTGGCTCAGTGAATCGATGTCTCATTCCCTCTTGGCATACAGGTTGATGTCATCCATGTACAGGAGGTGGCTGACAACTGTTCCATTCCGTAGTCGGTATCCGTAGCCAGTCTTGTCAATGATGTCACTGAGGGAGTTCAGGCCTATGCAGAACAGCAGTGGGGACAGATCCCGCACTTGATGGTGAGTGTTGTCCACCACATTCCCATTGAGCTCCCGATGAAGGCTCTTAGGGTCCTTTTGATCTTGTATAGGTCTAGGCAGTCCAGTATACAGCTGTGGGGCATCAAGTCATAGGCCTTCTTGTAAGCAATCCAGGCAGTGCACAGGTTGGTCAGCCTGGTCTTGCAGTCTCGGGCAACTGCTCGTTCTACACATCTGGTATTCTTGCCAATCCTTGTCTGTGCCCCACTCATGTATTGAGCCATGTGCCTGATCATCTGCCTGATAGGAGCTTCCATGTGGTACTGAGGCAGGTTATTGGTCGGTTGTTGGATGGGACCGGTCCCCTCTGTGAGTCCTTGAGGATCAGGACTGTCTGGCCTTCGGTAAGCCATTCTGGGTGTCTCTCGTCAACTAGCAGCTGGTTCATTTGTGCGGCCAGGTGCTCATGAAGTGCAGTCAGCTTCTTCAGCTAGTAGGCGTGTACCATGTTGGGGACTGGTGCTGTCCAACTCTTTATACTGGAGACCCTTTCTTGGATGTCTGGTACAATCCGTCTGTTGATCTCCCGCTCCCTTCTCCTGCCACTCGTGAAGACCCCGAGACACTCAAACTCCTCCACTTGGGGCAGGAACTCGTCCCTGACCCGGAGTGGGTATTCCACCCTTTTTCGGCTGAGGACCGTGGCCTCAGATTTGGAGGTGCTGATTCTCATTCCCACCGCTTCACACTCGGCTGCGAACCGTTCCAAGGTGAGCTGGAGGCCATCACCTGATGAAGCCAACAAAACCACATCATCTGCAAAAATCTGAGATGAGATGCTGAGACCATCCAAGTGAAAGCCTTCTGCCACTTGACTACGCCTAGAAATTCTGTCCATAAAAATTTATGAACAGAATCGGTGACAAAGGGTAGCCCTGGCAGAGCCCATCATCCACCAGGAACGAGTACGACTTATTGCTGGCTATGCCGACCAAGCTCTTGCAATGGTTGTATATAAGGACTGAATGGCCCGTAGCAATTGGCCAGACACCCCAAACTCCCAGAGCACCCCCCACAGGACCCCTTGAGGGACACGGTCAAATGCCTTCTCCAAGTCCACAAAACACATGCACCCTAAATCCTTGAGAGGATGAAGAGCTTATCCAGTGTTCCACAACCAGGACGAAAACCGCATTGTTCCCCCTGTATCCAAGGTTTGACTAACGGACGGACTCTCCTCCCCAGCACCCTGGCATAGACTTTCCGAGGGAGGCGGAGGGGTGTGATTCGTCTGTAGTTGGAACACACCCTCTGGTCAGACTCTGCTTCCTACACGGAAGACGTGCCAGTGGGATTAAGGAGGTCCTCGAAGTATTCCTTCCACTTCCCGACAATTTTCTCAGTCGAAGTTAGCCGCACTCGACCCGCAATATACACAGTGCAGGTAGATCACCGCTTTCCCCTCCCGAGTCGCCTGACGGTTTGCCAGAATCTCTTCGAGGCAGTCCAAAAGTCTTTTTCCATGGCCTCTCCAAATTCCTCCCACACCTTCAGCCACCGCCCACGTTGCATTCCGCTTGGCCTGCCAGTACCTATCAGCTGCCTCCAGAGCCCCACAGGCTAACCAAGCCCAGTAGGACTCCTTTTGCAGCTTGGTTAGCCTGTGGGGCTCTGGAGGCTCCCCTCACCTCTGGTGTCCACCATTTGGTTCAGAGATTACCACCATAACAGGCACCAACTACCTTGTTCAGCATCTCCATTGCAGAAGCTGCTGCACTGAGCTGCGGCCGCATGGTCCATTCGGACTCAATGCTGTTGAGGATCTCACAGACCTCTGCTAGGCATTCCCAGCACACCCCACTGTGCGTTTAGGTGCACCAGGTCTGTCCATTGTCCTCAGGGGGAGCACCCTCCAGTACCCCACCCAGGGACTCAAAGAAGGCTGAGTACTCTGAACTGCCACTCAGCGCATAAGCACAGACTACGGTCAGGATCCATTCCCCGACCTGGAGGCGAAGGGAACAAACCCTTCATGAGACAATATTGCACTAATTGCCACTTTTAGTCTTGTATGGCTCAAATTTGTACTGCTGCTCACTCCTGCCACTTTATCTCATGTGAAATTACATTGTCCCCCCTCCGACCTACCTCAATACATGTCACTTGTCTATTTCTCTCTTTTATGTCTTTCTGTAAGTATCGACAGGAAGTTGGGCCGCTGGTACTCTGGTGCAGTCAGAACAATCTGGAGCTGAACATGCTTAAGACTGTAGAGATAATAGTGGACTTCAGGAGACATCCCTCAACACTGCTCCATCTCACCATATCAGACCGCCCGGTGTCTACTGTGAAGATCTTCAGGTTCCTGGGTATTACTATCTCCCAGGACCTGAAGTGAGAGACTAACATCTCCTCCATCCTCAAAAAGACCCAGCAGAAGATACACTTCCAGAGACAACTGGGGAAGTGTAGTCTTCCACAGGAGTTGCTGATCCAGTTCTACACTGCAGTCATTGAGTCTGTCCTGTGCTCCTCCATCACAGTCTGGTATGGAGCAGCCACTAAAAAGGACAGGTGCAGACTGCAGTGGACTTTCCAGGCAACAGAAAAGGTCATTGGAGCCCCCCTGCCCTCCATCCAGGACTGGTACCTCTCAAGAACCAGAAAACAGGCAGGGGGAATCATCACAGATTTCTCACACCCTGGACACAGACCTTTTGACCTGCTGCCTTCTGGCAGATGGTATAGAAGCCTGCAGACCAGGACCACCCAACACAGGAACAGTTTCTTTCCCCTTGCCATTTCCCTCCTAAACCGTTGAACTGTCACATTGCTTCACACTGCCAGATTGCAACTGCAGTTTATGTACACTCTGTGGTATTCATTTCTGTAATCTTGTATTTTCTGTATATAAGGATTTAGACATTTTTATATTGTGGTTTATGTATATTGTTCATTGTGTCGCTCATATATTGTGTATTTTACATTGTTGTGCTTGAGAGACACCAGCGACCGGAACCATATTCCTTGTATGTGTTTGTGCATGCATACTTGGCTAATAAATGCGATTCAGATTCTGATCATTTTTTTCCCATTACTTTTATTTCTTGTGGGCTCTCCTTTCTTCATTCATTTTTTTCCTTTTAGAAAATATAATACAAAATATACAAAAGTGTATATTCAAAGGGTTTTGTCTTGCAGTTATGTATTCAGACTACACTTTCAAATCATAAATGTTAAATCACCAAGATACAAGATCAAATAAAAATATTACCTTTGTAATACACACATACCTTTGAGTAAAAGACCGGATAAGCCACAGTAGATCGGAAATTTTGAATGGAAAAAACACAAGATGTGTGGTGTTGTCCAAATTTTTGAAACTCCTTGGATACATCACATGGTATGTTGTTTTGTTTCCAACATCTCTTTCAAAGCCTTTTGTGGGCCCACGGTTTATTCTAAAAAGCACAGAGGATATATTGTTCATATTATCATCTATTGGATGATATATGTAGAATGAACGTCCATACTGGGGAAAGAAAATATCTTATTCAATTGAGTTTTAAAGGTTTTAGCAATGCTTACAGATATTTAAAGATAACACATGCATGAAGATTTCAAAATAGTATGTTCTACTCTTACCTTATGACAATATCATGAAAGTCTATCAGTGGTCCATAATGCGATCCATTGAGATTACCAGAATTCCCAACCACAGCACAAGTTCTACAAAGGTCAGGGCTGGATCTTGTGAAATTGACTTTGGTTGGGAAGATCTGAAAAACCTTGTCCACTGTTTTATTGTAGAAAGCGAAGTTGCGTCTGTCTGTCTGTATGCGCTGACATAACAAAAGTAATTAATTAATTTGTTGAGTTCACTAGCTTTTTTGTACTAACTGATTATTTTGAGAGTATATTTATTTTAAAAAAAATCCCTATTAGCACTGGAAATTTGGTTAAAAAGATGACAATGACTTGTCTTTGAAATCAGTAAAAAAAAGTATACATACGTTTAAAATACAGAAGTTAACATTTACCTTCCACCAGTTAAATGTATCCTCTGAGATATTGTTTGTGGGTGATAGAAAGGGCTCAGGAGATTCTTTCATAAGTTCACTAAGCCATGGGTCATATTCCATTAAACATTTGTTGCAGGCACAAACACTTTCATTCTGAGGGAGGAAGAAATCCTGGTACACATTTAAAATCCATGAAGCTCTTGTAATGACTCCAATGGCAAGGACACACAGCAAGACAAAGAAAACTAATGGTTTCCTCTGAAGCATCTTCACACCTTGATATTCTTGAAAGAGGATCTGATCCGTTCTGTAGATACATTACAAAACACAGGATTTAACAATGGGATAACACATGACCATACAGAATCACGTCATCACGCTGCAAACAAGACCAAACTGTTTATTACCACAATGATACTCAAAACAAGACCTTAGCCAATATTAAAATCAATTTGTTACATCCTAAATGATAGGATGCAACTAATGTCTACAAACATGCTTGGACTAATTGTTACTTCCACATCTCCAAAAGTTAATTCTGTTCATCTGGACATAGCGTTTTCAGTGGGAGAAACATTTCGTCACTCATCCAAGTGACTTCTTCAGACTCAGCTGACTGCAGGTTTCCCCACTCTTATAAGAAGTGCATTTGCACCATGACTGAAACCGGCCCACTGAAGGAACAATGGGCTGGAAGGTCAGTTCCTTCATCATAATTACGCAAATTCTCATGACCGTTGATCAACAACCACTGATCAAAGCCCACTGATCAATGGCCATGAGTACCATTCACAGAGAGTTGGGGAATTGGCTGCAATCACAGCATTGTATGATGGCAAAATATGTACCCTTAGGCCCCCTCCTCAATTCAGAGATGGTCTTTCCCTTTTTACATAAATGGCGTCCTTGACTCCCCGCTCAAACCAGCGTTCCTCCCTGTCCAGGATGTGTACATCCTCATCAGTGAAAGAGTGTCCACTGGCCTGTAGGTGTAAATAGAATGAGGAGTCCTGGCCTGACAAGGTAGCTCTTCTGTGTTATGGCATCCACTTCGCCAGAGGTTGTTTGGTTTCCCCGATATATAAATCCTGGAAATCCTCCTGGCACTTAACAGGGTACACTATGTGTTGGAGTCAAATTGTTAAATGTTGTCATTGTGTTTCTTAAATTTGTAAAGTCTTAGTTCAAGCAGCATGATCAAAGACATTCCTTTGTCTCTGACCAACTCTCCAGCTACTCTGGTGCTGGGGGAGGCTTTATTATAGGCACATCCTAGCTGAAAGATCTGTTTCTTGTGTGGTAAGCTCCCTGCTTTTATGACCCTTTTGGTGAGCAGGAGATCACACAAACGCACCCCCAAACACATTCTCACATATAAACGCACACATTCTCACTCACACACACACACACACACACGCACATGCATACAGGTGCTTATACGTGCACACACATACGCACATAGTGCCTTGTCTTTTAGAACCATAGGGGGGGTTTACGAGGGGAGGTGCTTGCGTAAACTGTAAACTGTAACTGTCATGGAAATAAATAGCTGCGAGGACTGCTTGTTGAAGAAGTTGGGTTGGAGATAGGTGAGGAGCCTTGAGCTCCAAAAGCTTGGTTCTGAACAGCCTTCCCTTGCTAGCAAGTAAAAACCACTGAAAGGAGGTCTAAGAAGGTTTCTCCACCGAAAGGAGGTCTGTTGGTGCCTACTTTGTGTGTGAATGCGCGCGTGAGTTTTTGCGGGCCAGACGTGGTCTGTTTAAGTGTGGCTGATTGTTGTCTTGTAATGGGGAATAAACTGAGTAAGTCTGCCTTGAAAGGGGATGAAATACACTGTAAAGTATTTACCCGGGCAGCACGTAGTATGTAGATCGTTGAAGAAAGAAGTGAAATTGTGCATAAAGCAGAAGTGAGTGTGAATGTGTCTGATGTCACGGTGTGTGTGAGCCACAGAGAGGTGTGAAAGTATTTGAGTGAAGTGGTCTAGAACTGGGGAAGAGATGATTCTGCAGGTCATTTTCTAACCCAGTGGACAAAAGAAATAACATTTGTGTTGATGAAATATGAATGATAAATGAAGAGTGTTTGGTGTTTCTCAGCCTGAAACAACTGTAATCCCACTTTCTGTTTTTAAGAAAGGAGGGTTCCAAAAAAAAAAAAAAAAACAGAGAGAGAGAGAGACGTGTGTTGTTTAAGCAGTGATAAGAATAATGAAAATGTCTTAGTTTGTTACTTTTAGGTGAAAAGCAGACCTGGATCAATTTTTCACATGCAGCAGTTGGAAGAAAACTATAGGTTTAACATCATTACGAAACACTCAGGCCAAGCTTTTGGCTGAGTGGTGTTTACAGCTTAACTCCCATGTGTTCCTCACCCTGAGAAAACAAGCTCCACGGAAGCTAACCTCTGCCTGAAACCAAGGAGTGCAGTTCCAGAAGCACAGGCAGGAACATCAACAGTTGGCAGCAGCCCAAGAGACAACAGCAGAGTCCTGAGTAGGAAGGTCCAGCAGCAGTGTGTGCAAACGGCATTAGAGAGAAAGAAAACCCATCATCATGGATGGATGGAGATGCGTTCCCAGCAAGCTGCAACTTCACTGTGTGTGAAGATGACTTTTGAGGAGACTGTCTGAGTGACATTTGCCACGTTTGGAGTGAAATGGCAAGATGAGACAGTGGGAAAACACAGGACAAAGCTGCTATAGGACTGCAAAGTGGGAGAGGAGAATGGAGTGAGAGGAGCAGGTGAGAACACAGAAGGAGGCTGTTCGTTTAGTGTGGGAAATCAAAATTTGGGTTAGCAATCCTGGGAAAAAAGGAAACTGCTTTAAGTGGGGAAAATTGAGAAGGAGTCTGGACTACAAAATGAGAAAGGTACACAAAAACACACACAAACAGGAAATGCATTAACCATACTAACCCTACATACACATACAATGACACTCATAAAGACCAGACAGTGTCTAAGCATGAGATTCTGTTTGTCATCTTGTCCAAGTCACTAGTAAGATGAAAAGTCATACATAGACTAGTGTCTAATATTATAGGAGGACAGATGATTGCATTATAACCTGGAAGAAAACAGAATGCTGATGAGGGGTCTTGAATGAGTGAGCTGATTGTTGAGTTTCTGGTGTGTGAAGAAGTTTTAACATGGCACACATTTGGTTACATGAGAAGAAACTTATTATGTGATAAGACAACAGGGTTATGTTTTGTTGTGTGGCTGATTGGATGAATATTTGAGATTAAATTGGCTGATGATTTGTCTTTTGTTACAAAGTTGAGCCTGCCATTTAGGTTTGGCATGATTTCCTCCCTGAGACGAAGAACAAGTGTCATGACTTAAAAAGGAAAAGAAAAGAAAGAAAGGCTTTGTTATTTTGTTACTTTCATAGTGCACTGAAAGTTTTGTTTGATCATTTAAGTGAGTTTCTACAAATTAAAATTGACTCGGGAGAAATCCACTTTGGGACAATCAAAAAGCGAGTCTCTGTGTAAAAGGATTCAACAAGGTCTAAATACATTTTCTTTTTTGAAATGTCGTCGTTTTGCTGAGGGTGGAAAAAAAATGCGATGATAGGTTCCACTATCAGCAAAGAAAGAAAGAAAGATGAGTGAAAATAAATAATAGGGACTGACTGGACTGACAAAAGCTTGACTGACTTGACCACTATGCAAGGTTAACCCCCACCCAGATGTGACAAAGGGTGGATGTATCTATGTGTGTGTGTCTCTTGTTGCAGGAGCAGGAGGAGACCAGAGGAAACTTGGGTCACATGACTATGTGCAAATTTAAGCTTTTTAGCTGTAATTTTTCTGGGTGTTTGTGAATTTACCAAGGGTGTGTTATTCACCACCTTGTGTTGCTCACAGAGGTCACTGTGAGAAAGTGTGTATACACCTGAAAAGGGCTAACATTTACATTACTTTTCTACCGCAGAGGGTTAATCTTGTGATTTACAGTAGGACACATAACTTTATGTTTTTTCTACCACAGGATTACTGGGTTTTTGAGTCAAGGGAACTGTGTTTACAGGCTGTGTGTTGGTGATGCAATTACACTGTGTTGTTGAGAAAATGTTGGAGAAAATGTGATTGTTACAGGGAAGAAGTGAATACAGTGTGAGATATATTGTGTTGAAACCAGTGTTATTTCTTTTTATAGCAGAGTGTTAACTTTATGACATTTTATAGCACCTCTGGAACCTGTTGACCTAAGCCTGACCTCCAGGATGATCCGTGTGTTTGGCTAATGTTTGTTTTCCTTTAAGAGTGCTTGCAAAGAATTCAGCACAGACAGACAAGTGACAATTGAACAGATGTGTAGTGATTGTGGAGTAGTTTAATATGGGGCTCATTATCTGACCACTATTGAGCTCATAGTGAATGACAAATTTAAGGAAAGACACTGATTACAATGTGGAATGAAGTTGAGATGATTCATGACTTGGAGCAAATTATGGAAAAAAAAAGTAGAGGTTTAATGATCTAGAATAAACCTGCAATGATACTTGTCTCTGTGATGCTGAATACTTTATTACTCTTATGAGCTACAGTTGTTTGGAAATGTGAAGTTGTTTTAACTTAAAGACTTTGTCTTCTAGGATACAGGCTCCGGGTGGAGCTGGGAGTTAAACAGATCTTAACATTTAACTGCTGACTAATGGTTTTAAACAGCGTTACATATTTGGAGTGGAGTGGAGCTGCTCCGAGAATGGTTCCTGCTTTTATGATTCTCACATATACACACACACACACACACACACACACACACACACACACACACACACACTCTTGCACATGCATACAGGTGCTTATACGTGCACACACATACACACATAGTGCCTTGTCTTTTAGAACCATAGGGGGGGTTTACGAGGGGAGGTGCTTGCGTAAACTGTAACTGTCATGGAAATAAATAGCTGCAAGAAGGGCTGCTTGTTGAAGAAGTTGGGTTGGAGACAGGTGAGGAGCGTTGAGCTCCAAGAGCTTGGTTCCAACCAACCTTCCCTTGCTAGCAAGTAAAAGCCGGTTGAAGATGTTCATCTTTTTTTTGTCGTTAACGAGCAAGGTTATTATCGTTAACGAAAACTAACGAAATAACGAAAACTAGAAGTGAAAAAACATTTTCATTAACAGAAATAAAAATAAAAACAAAAAAAGGAAAACTAACTAAAACTATAATGAGTGTTCACAAAACTAACTAAAATTAACTGAATTTATAGCAAAAATGTGTTTAGTTTTCGTTGATGTGTGCGTGTCATACAATAGTCAAGGGTGAAAATGAAGTTTAGGTTACAGATTTTTTTCTTGCTGTCTAATTATGCCAGCAGGTGGCAAGTACGTTAGTCGAGTCGTCTGTGTTGCTGCTCCATCCACGCGTAGAATCATGTCAGGAAAAGTCGGGAGCCACAGTCCAATTTGGGATTACTTTGAATATGACTGTGTTTTGGATAAAGCAAGTGTCTTGTAGTGGAAAGAGACAAATTATGAGGGACATTTCTAAAGGGAAAAAAATCCCACAAACCTTAAAGTGCACTTGAAAAGCTCACACAAGAAGGCTAACCTAGCTTACCTTGAGAAGGTAAGGGAGCACACTCAACCCTCATCCCCAGAAAACAGAAGCTAACCCCAGGCAAGGCAGCGTGATGCATCCCGAGACAACAGGACGGGGATATCTACATAACTGTGTGAGTCAATTGCCTTCAAAAAGTTTATCAATTCACTTGAACCACAATTATGAACACCCGGTGCTGCGAGAGTTAATAGTCTCATTGGGGCCAAGATATACATTTTATAGTTGCCTGGTATCAATGGTTGTTCATCTGCCTTTATTTATTTATTTATTTATTTGAAGAATAATATAAATTTCTAAACAGCGGGGCCTGTGGAAGCGCAGACCCAACACTTTGTTACTCTGTTTGTGTCGGGGGACCCAATCCTTGGGGCGGACCAATTTTTGGTGCAGCGTGTTTTGGGGTTTGAAAGCCACACAGACACAATGTTTAGAAAAAATGCGTCTCAACTGCTCCGATACTCCTTACACATAGAGGATCACCACAGGTCTCCTGGATCGGCTGGAACTTTCTTTTGGCGCCTTCCCAGCTTTGACAAAAGTCCAGCTGGGATAACCACATTTACTCAGGGCCTTCTTAATGTGATGTTCTTCTACTTCCCTGGTCGCTGTGTCAGTGGGGATGGTGTTCGCTCTGTGTTGTAGTGTCCTGATGACACCCAGTTTTTGCTCCAGTGGATGATCGGTATGCGTAGGTTTATGGTACACATTAGCTTTTAGATGGGCCCCATTACTGATGGAAATCTCACAGTCTAAGAAGGCTAATCTCCCACTTTTCATATCCTCCCTGGTGAATTTGATGTGTTGGTTGACCGAGTTAATGTGATCCGTGAATTGTGGTACATCCTGAGATTTGATTTTCACCTAAGTGTCATCCACATATCGAAACCAATGGCTTGGTGGTGTTCCAGGGTAGGATAGCAAAGCTCTCTTTTCCACTTCTTCCATGTACAAATTGGCCACAATGAGTGAAACTGGGGAACCCATGGCACACCCATGTTTCTGTCTGTAGAACTGGCCCTTGTTTGTGAAGTAGGTGGAATGAAGACACAGTTCCAAAAACAAACGATGCTGAGAGCAGTCCTGTTGCTGGATCTCTTAAGAACTACCGCCAACACCTCTGTGACTGGGATGCAAGTGAAGAGAGATCTAACATTGTACGAGACCATGGTTTCACCATAATGACATCTCTCACCTTCTCAACAAAATCCGAAATGTTGTGGATGTGATGTTCATGCATAATGAGTGAAACCAGCCTGAAACCATAATAACAATTATGCAAAAGTATTTGAGAACCATGGCAGTTAGGCTGAGCGCGGTAGATGCTGTTATTCGGAGCAAACCTCGGCTAACTAGGTTTTCTACGGACACTGGGCTGGGCAGCTCTGTAGCTTTCTGGATGGTGCAAGTCAGGGCTGGTGAGCTTGCTCTCTCCATCTCTTCACCACTGCCGCAGCAGATGGAGCTTACCACGGCACTGCTGCAGCAGCTGCAGTCACAGCATCAGAATCCCTCTTCCTTCACGTCCTGTTCTGACAACCCCTCACCTGCCTCATGCTTGGCAGGAATGTGGTCAGAGGATGAGGAGCCGGTCACTGCTGCTCCGAGACTCTCAGTTTCCTTCGCCTCTCCCGCTTTCAGGAAGAAGCACTGTCTGCGCCAACGGCTCTCTTCACCACGCTCAGAACCCTGGACTTCCTCGAATATATCATATCATATGTTTGGCTCTCAGTGAAGGCGGTCGCACTTTCTCCTCTCCTGCCCTTATCTTCCCTGCTTAGCTTCTTATGTCCTTGTCTCGTATTGTGTTTTTGCTTACCTTTCCCTGGAACACTCTCTCACAGTCTGTTCTCTAAAACCTAAAAGAGGAATTATGGATTTGAGCAACTGGTCTCTGAATGCAATTGACACCCCTTCTCAATGAGAAGTCTGGGCTCGGGTGAGCCTGACTGCTGAAGATATCTACCTATTCGGAACCATGATAACAGGGTTCTTGCTGATCGGAGCTGGCTTGGCCCTGGCTTATCAAAGAATTAAGGAAGCGAAACCGGCTGTTGAAACCCCCACAAGGCTGCCCGCTGGGATTGAAATGATGGGACGAGGCGTGAGTTTCTCAAAATGGGCTCATTGAGTGCAGCACGGAGAAGATCTTGGAGAAGGCACGGCTGCCGTGAATACTCAGAACAAGACCTCTGAGTGAAAAACTGGATTACATCTGGAGGGGCTAGCTCGAATAACACCTTTGAGTGCAAATTCGATCACATCTTGGGGAAGTGCACTGCGATCGTGAGTTCTCAGAACCTGCTCTTTGAGCAAAAAGAATGACAACATCACGGAATGTAAGTTTGGATAACATCATAGAAAGTTCACGGCTCTCCAACGGGAGATTGAGAGACCAGTGTTGGACTGTTAGAACAGTTTTGAAATTCATATGAGTTGCTCGCACTAAAGTAAAAACCATCATCACTTGATGTGGAGACCCTCTCGGCGCCAGCTGGGGTCGCAAGGCTGGAGCCGATCAAAAACACCCTGATAACGACTGTGTTTAGACTGTTCCCCCCATTCCATGCAAGGCCACCTGGGTTGGCTGGAAGACTGTTTACTTAGCCTAGCAGGGCGAAGGACACTGTCTCAGCTGAACTCTGGACACACACACACACACACACACACACACACACATATGCACACACTGATCCCCCCTCCCTTTCCAAACGCCTTCGATGCTTGTGCCCTACCGGAGAAGATGGCAGTCAACTGGACCAGCGCAGACATGCTGCAGGACCTGATGCGCTGTCTACACCGGCTCTGTCTTACCCTTTACCCGCCCCTGTTGCTTGTCTTGCGTTTCTATGGTGTATTGATAGTCATGTGCTTTTTGTGCTGAGGTGTTTTTTCTGTTATCAAACTGTTCTCCCACTGGGAGCTCAGTCTGAGTGGAGTTTTTTTTCTCCTCCTCTTACCTCATGTTATGTATTTTCGTTGTTTTTTTCCTATCAGCCTACCTTTCTGACATGTCTCCCCAGTGTGATGTTTGTGTAAAGTTGGTCAGAAGGTTCCTTTGTAAGTGTGCATGCACCATTAGCGTGCTGCACGCTGTAACCCTAATTTCCTTCGGGTTTAATAAAGTATTCTGATTCTGAAGCAGCTGCCCAAGTCTGTTAATGAGGATTCGCCACCCGCTGAAGAAATCCCAGTGCCAGGATGTACGGTTCCACTCTAGATTCTTCCATCTCCGTGAGTGAGATTGACTCTTTGCCACGAGCTCTTGCTAAGTCTGGAACTACAAGAACAGACTCTGCTGTTTCCAGTTCAGAATTGAAAACAGTTTCTCGTGTTTTTAAAGCTACTGAATGTAGCTACTGAACCAGTGCTGACCAAGGCTGTGGTTTGTAGTTCCGCCACTTTCCTCACAGCCGGCCTCCAGAACTGCTTTGTTGCTGCTGCTGGCTCCGCGGTCGACCTCAAGAGCTACTCCATCTTGGCTGCTGGCTCCGCAGTCGGCCTCCAGAAGTGTTCCGTTGCCACCGCTGGCTCCGCGGTCGGCTTCCAGAACTTTCTGAAATTTGGTACCGTCGACCTATGGGTTAACTTCCTGAACTGTTTTGGTATGGACTGTTGTGCCGTCAACCTCTGAGCCGGCCCCCTGAACTGTTTATGAATTTGAGTTTGAGTATGAGTTTCCTCAGCTCCAGTGTCTTTCGTGGACATTTTGCTTTGGACTTGGACACAAAAATACAAGAAAACACAAAATGCTTATCATGACAGTTTACCTTTTTCCTTAGTTTGTTTTTCTTTCTGATTAATCCTTTAAAGCCGGTCGGAGTGGGCACGCTCCGTTTTGCGTAACTATTTTTAAATCCCGGTAGCACTGCAACCACATAAGCTAGCGCAATAATTTTCTTTTGCATATGAAACCGGAGGAGTTGTACTTACATCTTATGCCATCAGCTTGTCCTAAGTCACAGTTTCCTTCCACATATAGCTTTGCAAAAACTGCATAAAAAGCGCTTGCAGCAACAAAAACATAATATTCCAGAAACACGCTTTGCCGATCCGATCAGCTGTTTGTAACACTTCCTACGTCCATCAGCACGAACTATCGCATGTCCACCATGACCTGCCCGAAACTGGAAGTGACGTCATTTTGCGGTAATGTAGTTTTTTACTATCAGGGCCTTATGAGCCTATACTGGTGTTTTTAGAAGTTATGTTTGACTTTATGACTTTCTGTGTCGTTTCTGGGATGCTTAGGACTCATATTGCACTGCTGGAAATAGTTTATTTTGATGCATATGCTGTTTTTTTTTTTTTGCAAATTTGCATTATAATATTTATTTTCATTTTTCCTGCAGTATATAAAAATTGGTGTATTTCAAAAATAAAACTATGAACACACTCAAAATAAATTTCCTGTGGTGGGAAACTATTTTGTATTTACAGTTTTGTGGGATAAGCCTCTTAAATTTCTCTAACTAGAAATATATGTTAAAAAACCAAAAACAATTTTAATTTTTTTTTGTAGTTTATTGCACTTTTTTGCAATTTATGTAATTACTATGCACTTAATGCAGACATATTATTAAAATTTGGGATGCAATGTTTGTACTGATGTATATCAACTTGAAATGCTCCCAAAGATGGCACTACAACATGTAAAAATATAATATAAGCTCTGGCGGATTTGGTTCCATGGTAGGTCTTAAAGGGTAAAAGTACACAAAGTTTGGCCCTGTGATTTTAAGAGAAAAATTGTGTTTTCTTCTCAATGTTAACAGATATTTGATAAAGTTTTCTGCTTTTATTGTAACTACCATGGTTGATTGCTTTCTGCAAACTGAGAAACCCATCGCTGAGAGGTGAGAGATGATGGAACAGAAGCTTTCTACACCCAATGATACAAATGGACAAATTCAGCAGAGTGAGAAAGAGAAGCAGAAAAATAAAAAGTTCAAAGTGCTGCAAAGAGTTATACATTTAGAAAGTGTGTAGAAAGTATTTTCTAATAATGTCATGTCTCTATATCATCTCTCTCCTGTTAGAGCCTCTCACACAAAAAACATCAGCCTGTTTAATACTCTGATATCTTTAACATGTTAACAAAATTATATTGCAAAAAACTTCTTATGCAATAAAAGAATATGCATTTAATCTCCTAAGACCGGAACTCTTTCATGGCATTCATTTTTAATTTCTCTTTGCTATTTGGGCGGATTGGGAACTGATTGATGTAAAAACAAAGAATTCGTTTTTCTTTGGGGGGTTTTTGAGAAAAATTAGATCCACATATGATGACATTCATTTTAAATTTCCATAGAACACTGGTAGTATAATGTCCTTGTAAGTTATATCAGGCCCTTGTAGAGCAAAATTTAGTATTTTGGTCAGTAGTTCCCAAACTAGCATACACGTACCCTTGGAGGTACGCAAGTGGCTGTAGGGGGTATGCGGGTTGGGGTTGGAGTGGGAATCAAAAATTTTAAAAGCCGAAGTTTTATGTGGCTATCAAATACATGACTATATACCACCCTCTGGTGTTCAGCAAAACAATAGCTCTGAGGGGCGCTATGGAGCCGCGGACCAAGATGGCAGCATAACGTGGTTGCTCCGTGTAACCTGCATTAAAAACCCAGAACAACCCAAAACTGGAAACTTAACTGCTATTGGAAAATGTCAAAAACGACTAATCTCAAGGACTGTGATATTTTCACCCGAAAACGCGGTTCCCAAAAACCAGTTAAAACCGATATTTTGGCAACGCCTGAAAACAGCGAGGGAGCTGCTAGCGCTAGTAGCATGGGTGACCTTAGCACGGTGTTAGCTGAACTTCGGTCGTTGCGCTCCGAGTTTAGTGTATTCGGAACTAAACTGGACAGCATAGATAACCGTATGGGCGAAATGACGAAGTCAGTTGCTGCATTGGAGACAAACATGACGGAGGTAAAGCAAAATGTTGCTGCAAATGCTACACAACTGGAGGAAGCTGAAAATAGAATAATGTCGGCAGAGGAGCTCCTGGGAAAGAGCGTGGCCGATCTCAGCAATGCCATGAAGCGGATATCCTACCTGGAGGCAAAAACCGACGACCTGGAGAACTGGGGCCGAAGGAAGAACCTGCGGCTATTTGGCCTCCGGGAGGGTGCCGAGGGTCAGCGGCCACTGCTGGAGTTTATAAGGGAGATGTTACCGCGCTGGCTTGAGACCGACAGATCGTTCGTTATTGAGAGGGCTCACCGCACCCTAGCACCTCCAAAGCCAAACCAATACAGAGCTGTCCTTATCCAATTCCTGAACTTCCAAGATCGGGAGTTTGTTTTCCGCTCCACAAAACACAGTAACATCGAGCACAACGGAAACAAACTCTTTTTTGCCCAAGATTTCTCAGCTGAGACCATCCGGCAGCGAACCGAGTTCAACGCGATCAGAAAAGTGTTTGCCGACGAAGGAGTGTTCCGCGGTTTTCAATATAATCCATGCAAGATGAGGATCCTCCACGATGGGAAGATACGCCTGTTTTCATCTCCAAAGGAGGCCAAGGATTTCCACCGTAGACACACTGGACAGGACTAACTGTAGCGGTGAGCGTTTCACTCCCTGAACTGCAGAATCAGCTGCTCATAACTAATAGACGAGCTGTAAAAATCTGTATTTTCGCTCAGTTATAATATTTGGCTTTTTGCTACTAATTGACCTGCCATGTTATTGGACACAGGAAGTTTTTTTTTTCTTTTTTAGAGCTTGAAAATTTTCCATTACGTTTTAATAACGCCACTACAAACGTAATTTTTTGTTTGTTTGTTTTTCCTTTTTCTCTCTTTCTCCCTCTTGAACACAACAATGTTACCTACTTTGGTTAAACTTTTATCCTTTCAAGTGGGATTCTGTAAGTTACAAAAAGGACACTGCCATGGAATTATTCTAATTTAGTGGCAAGTATGGGTTTGTTATGTTTATGTTATGTTTGAATATGGTGTATGCATGGTTGACGGACACCACTGTTGCTTTAGTTGGGTTGGGTTCTTATAGTTCAGCTATTCCCCTTTGTAGTGGAATAGCACAGCCCCTAGTTTACTACTCTGAGTAAGGGAAGGGGGGGAGGGGGGCTTTAAGTGTTATGGGTCAATGCCAGGGTTTTTTTTCTCTATTTATTTCTCTATTTTATTTTATTCTAAGTTTACTTGTCACTTTTGTTTACTCGACATCAGCATCACGTGTTGTTATCTTAATATTACAGAATGAAAACTCCAAGTATGGACCAACTAAACACCCGCAATATCTCTGACATAAAAGTCACTAGTTGGAATGTCCGGGGTCTCAGGAAACTAATCAAACTGAAACAGGTTATAAGCAGGATCAAGCAATTGAAATCAAAAATAGTTTTTCTTCAAGAAACACATCTGACAGACTGTGAACTAAAGTCTGTGAGGAACAGATGGCCTGGCCAGGTGATCCACGCATCATACAATAACTATGCAAGAGGTGTAATTATTTTGATTCATAGAAGCATACCATTCCAAATGACGAAAATAATAAAAGACCCTGCTGGTAGGTACGTAATCACTCAGGGTACCATTCTTTCTATTACTTTAAACTTGGTGAGTCTCTATGGCCCAAATGAAAATAAGCCCAAATTTTTTGAAGATCTGTTTCTTACTGTATCTGCTTTGCAAGGACTGTATATAATTGGAGGAGACTTTAACTGTACTCTCAATCCGAGTATGGACCGCTCAACAGGTTCAGATACATATAAAGCACAAACTAGACAACTAATAAATCAATTTATATCAGATATCAACTTGGTAGAAGTGTGGAGAGAACAAAATCCTGATAAAATAGAATTCTCCTGTCATTCAAGTATACATAAATCCCGCTCACGTATAGATTACTTCCTTGTCTCAAGAGAACTTTTATCAAGGATCAAACAGTGTCAGTATGATAGCATAGTGATCAGTGATCATGCAGCTATCTCACTGGGTATCCATCTAGGAAAGTTCATCCATAACCCCCCTCACTGGCGGTTTCAAACAAAATGGCTGCAGAATCCTGAATTTGTTAAATTTATAGAGGAGAAAATAGAAAATTACTTTGAGTTAAATACAGATCAAACTTGTGCCTCAGTGAGATGGGAAGGATTCAAAGCATATATTAGAGGTGAAATTCTTAGCTTTACGAGTACAAAGAATAAACAGCAAAGAAAGCGAATGGAAACCCTGGATAAACAGATTAAATCTTTGGAATTAGACTTAAACGTTAGCGACGACTCAACAAAACAAAGTGAGTTGCTACGTCTGAGAACTGAATACAATAAATTATCATCTGATGCAGCAGCAAAAAGTCTAATGTGGCTGAAGCAATCTTATTATGACCAAGGGGAGAAAGCAGGTAGACTTTTGGCATGGAGAATTAAGAAAATGCAGAGTGAAAGAGCAATTAATAGTATAAAGACCTCTTCAGGGAATGTAACAGTAGACCCATTGGAAATTAATGACAGCTTTAGAGAATTTTATGAAAAATTGTATAAATCAGAATGTGCTCAAACCTCAGAAGAACAGGACATATTCTTAGATCAACTTCAGTTTCAGACGTTAACAGAAAACACAAAGCAGGAATTAGACAGACGTCTAACTACTGAAGAGATATCACAGGCTATCAAAAGCATTAACAGTGCTGGCCCAGGTGCCAAAATCTGGCACCTGGGCCAGATGGCTTTCCAATTGAATTTTATAGAACTTTCCAAGACAAATTATTAATTCCACTTTTTAACATGTATGAAGAAGCGTATCAAAATGAAGCTCTCCCACCCACTCTGAGACAGGCAATGATTACTTTGATACTGAAACCTGGCAAACCCCCTGCAGAGCGTTCATCATTTAGACCAATAAGTCTGATGGGGGTTGACACTAAAATACTTTGTAAAGTTTTAGCAAGGAGATTAGACCCCTATATATCACATTTAGTTCATAATGATCAAAATGGCTTTGTGCCAAAACGTCAAGGGTTTCACAATATAAGAACAGTTCTAAATATAATTCACGAGAAATCTGATGCTAAAGATACAGCATTATTATCACTTGACGCTCGTCAAGCTTTTGACAGGATAGAGTGGTCATATTTATTTACTGTTCTCTCAAGATATGGATTTGGAAACAATTTTCTCAAATGGGTTAAACTTTTGTATACAAATCCCAAAGCTAGTGTTTTAACAAATAACATAGTTTCTAACCCTATCACATTGGAGCGTTCCACTCGCCAGGGGTGTCCATTATCTCCAATGCTATTTATCTTAGCTATAGAACCCCTGGCGATGACAATTAGAATGAGAACTGACATATTTGGTGTCCAGTTAGGAGATCAGGAGCATAGATTGGCTCTGTATGCTGATGACCTGATAGTGTTTCTGACTAGGCTGTCCATTAGTATACCAAAATTAATGCAACAAATGGAGTTATTCGGACAATTCTCTGGCTATAATATAAATGATTCAAAATCCTCAATCCTATTTCTGAACAAAGATGAAAGGCTAAATCCTATTATACAAACCCCGTTTATTAATGCAAAAGAAGGATTTGTGTATCTTGGAGTTAAAATCACCCCAGACATTGATACCATTGTAGCAACAAATTATGATCCTCTGATTAGTGAAGTGGAGGAATCTCTAAATAAATGGATGACAATGCCCATATCAGTGATTGGCCGTATAAACATGATTAAAATGAATATATTGCCCAGATTTTTATATCTCTTCCAGTCACTTCCTCTGCCTCTTCCAAAAGAATTCTTTGATAAGCTAAATGGTATCTTTAATAGATTTATTTGGAATAATAAAAAACCTAGACTAAGACTTCGCTTGTTGTACCTACCATATGAAAGAGGGGGGTTACAACTCCCTAATCTTAGACTGTATTACTGGTCTGCACAACTGCGCTCAGCCATGTTCTACTTTTCCACTGAGACACCCCCGGCCTGGTTACAAATTGAACAAACATCAGTAACAAATCTTCAGTTAAATCTGTATTTATATTCTGCAAGCCTGAGCAATTTAAAAAAAATGACAAATAACCCTTTTTTAAAAAACACAATAGATGTTTGGTATAGGGCCCATCAGTATATGGGTGATAAGTCTTCTATCTCTCGTTTTTCACCTATTTAGGGCAACACATGTTTTAAAGCAGGAAGAGCTGATGGGGGTTTCAAAATCTGGGCAGATAAAGGTGTACAGACGGTGGCAGATCTTTATAAGGATGGCAACCTTCTTACATTTGATCAGCTATGCCAAATATACAGCATCTCCAAAAAACATTTTTTTAAATATCTACAAGTTAAACATTTCATTATGTCAAAATATAAACAGATTGTATCCGAGCCACCATTATCACACTTGGAGAATGTCATACTTCAAAAGCCAGTGGGCAGAGGTCATATCTCTTCAGTTTATACAGCTCTGTTAACGCATGATAGGGAATCTGCCACTGACAAGTTGGACGCATGGAGGGCTGACATCCAAGAGGAGATACAAGAGGTGGACTGGGAAACTGCATGTTTAAAAGCCCAAAGACAATCAATTAATACAAGGATGAAACTCCTCCAATATAAGTGGTTGATGAGAACGTACATAACCCCAGTCAAACTGAATCGCTGGTCGCCTGTCATCCCAGATAGCTGCAGTAAATGTTTAGACGAGAAGGGCACTCTGCTCCACTGTGTATGGAGCTGTCCAAAATTACAGTGGTACTGGAAATTAATCACGCAAACTTTATCTAAGATTGTTGGAGTAAATATACCTGTTGGAGCAAAAATGTGTGTGTTAGGTATATATCCAAAGAACTGTAACTTTAGCACCAGACAGCTAAAATTAATTGACTTTGGCCTCCTGCAAGCTAGGCGCTTAATATCTTTGTATTGGAAGAAAGTGGATGTACCCTCAAATCATATGTGGGTGAAGGAGATGGCATCATGTATTGTATTGGAACGACTTACTTATATTGTCAGAGGAAAGGGAGTAGATTTTGAAGAAATATGGTTACCTTTAACTGAGTTTCTGAGACATTATGAAGGGAATTAATTTAGAAGGTGATACTTGGTGCTGAGTTTTGGGTTTCTTTGTGTGTGGTTTTTTTGTTTTTGTTTGTTTTGTTTTTTTTTGTTTTTTTGTTTTGTTTTTGTTTTCTTTGTTATCTGTTTCTTTGTTTTTGTTTTATTTTTTGTTCGCATCTTGCTTTGTTTGTTTTACCCATGCTGTGCATAGGTTTTGTTTTATTTTATTATTTATTTATTTTTATTATTATTGTTGTTGTTTCTTCTAATTTATATTTGTTTATTTTGGGGACTATGTTCTTTAATATAAATCTCATGTTAATTGTACTATTATTCTTTGCTTGTTCTGTAATATAAAATTCAATAAACATAATGTTTAAAAAAAACAACAAAAAAAAAAAACAATAGCTCTGACAAAATACATGGGTGTGACTTGCCCAAATGACTGACACCTAACAGTTGAAGTTGCCTCCAAGCATTCAGTGCAGCGCGAAAATGGACAAGTGGTTAACAAGAAAAAAAAAGGCCCTACCACAGAGACACCGGCCACAACAACCAATCAGCTCATATCTGACGATGCATTTTCCAGTGACAGCCCAGGTGATCAACAATGTGTTCGTCAGATTTGGATGCTAGCACGGATTTATCTGTGGTTACTAGCCAAGTGGCTAGCATAGCTGGAGCCAGTCATGTGGAAAGTGATGAAGTGTCTGATGCTGAGCGTCAAAGTGGGAGAAAGCATGACAGCTTGGACTGTAACACAACCTCATCAAAGAAGTACAAATATGATGACAATTATATTTCCTGGGGTTCACATGTATAAATATTGGTGTATTTTCCACATTTGCCACAATGTGTTATTTGTGCAAAAGTATTTTCTCAGAACTCAATGAAACCTTCACTTTTGCGCAGACATTTAGAGACAAATCATCCCCATTTGAAAAATAAACCAAGAGAATATTTTGAGCAACAGCTAAAATCACTTTCAACAAGTAAAACCTGCATTCAAGTGCCAGATCTTATGAATAAAAACAGACTACAAGTATCTTACATGGTCAGTTACAGAGTGGCGAAAAAAAACAAGAAACCCTACACTATTGTGGAGGACCTCATTCTCCCTGCTGCTTTAGATATGGTAGGGACAATTTTGGGGGAAAAGGCAAAAAAGACGATACAGTCCATTCCATTAGTGGTGGGCGGATCGATCCAAATATCGATAGTATCGATCCCAAGTCGGCATCGGATCGATACTAGCCTGGTGAGATTGATTCTTTACTTTGAGTTCTGCTTGTCTGCTATGCTGTGCTTTCGGTAAAAACGAAACAACCAGGTCGCTGGACTCACCGCTCCTGTGTCAGCGGAGAGCACTTTGCTCCCTCTCCCCCACTTTTATGTTTCGGTGTTGCACTGACATGTCAGGTGACTTAGACACTTTGGGGGTTGTTAAGTTGTTTACATATTAATTATATATATTTTTTGTTTTTGTTGTTGAGAATTTTAATTGTGATTTTTTGTATTATAGTTTATCAACAGTATTTGTTTTTATTTGTTTACTGGTTTGCGTGCACTTAAGATTAAAAAAAAAAAAAAAAGATCGCCACCACGGCAGACCCGATGGCATTTTCATGCTTCGCAGCATCATTTATTCTTACAATAATCACACGGTTGCTGTAACAGTACATTCAACGGCTTCAGCTCTCCCGCTGGCAGCCGTACACATCACCACCAAACCTGCAGCGTCATCGCAGAACACGCCCTGCCACATACCCCCCTCGCCCGTTTCACCTCACCCAGGGAGCAGGCGAGGGAATCGGCGCCCCATGCCCCAGCCCAGCGATAGGGAAGTGTCCACTCTGGCGGTTGCCCGCGCCTCCAGCGGAAGCCCCGGGGCTAGCCTGATGGCCACCACCCATATGGCAAGCAGCGGCGGCGCAGCAGCCGTGGAAGTGAGCTGGGGCTCACAGGCAGCTGGGCAGACGGCCCAGGACCATGCAGCCTGCGTGCCAAAGTGGACAGCATGCCGCCTTCAGGCGTGGCAGGACCCCCACGCACCTCGACCTCCGTCTCCAGCTTGGCAGGTCCCGCTGGCGCGCCAGCCTCCGGCTCACCCAGAGCCGCGCACTGTCCACCCTTACAGTGATCATACGGTTGCTGTAACAGTAGCCTACATTGCCAGCAGTACACATAAACACCAAAAACAAGTATCATATCGGTATCGGCGTTACTGGCCCGAATTTACTTGGTATCGGATCATACCAAAATATGCAGTATCGCACACCACTACATTCCATCATCAAACAATACTTTCTCACGGCGCATCAATGCAATGTCAGAAAATGTTTTACAGCAGCTACTTGGGATACACGGATTTGACTGGGAGACACGGAGGTGTGGTTTCGTGTGTGCAAGCAGTCGCGCCAGATGCCTCTTGGGTACACTGCAGCATCCACTGAGAGGCTCTTGCTGCAAAGGGAATACCTGTCCGTTTGAAACATGTTTTGGACACGAGTGTATAAATGGTTAACTTTGTGAAAGCCAGGCCGCTGAACTCCCGCTTATTTGCTGCGTTGTGCAATGAGATGGGCAGCGAGCATGAGACATTACTCCACACAGAGGTTCGCTGGCTATCTAGAGGGAAAGTGCTGACCCGTTTCTTTGAGCTGAGGGATGAACTTAAAGTTTTCTTCAGTAACCATCCCTTTGAGCTGTCTGAACATTTGCATGATGAAGAGTAGCCTACGTTACGTGCCTGGCTTATCTGTGTGATATATTTTCTCGTCTGAACGAGCTCAATCTCGGATTACAAGGCGTTTCTGCAACTATATTCAATGTTCAAGATAAAGTTGAGGCCATGATAAAGACGTTAAACCTTTGGAAGAACTGCATGGATACAAACAATACTGAAGTCTTTCCCGTGCTGCATGATTTTCTGCGCTCTAATGATCTCACACTATTAAAAAGTGTAAAGCGCGAATGTAACGTGCACCTTGAGGAGCTGGCGGTGCAGTTACGCCGATACTTCCCAGAGACTGATGGCTCAAATGATTGGATACGTCACCCGTTCACCGCCGTGCCTACTTCGTTATCACCGTCTGATCAGGAGTGCCTAATTGAGATCGCCACAGATGGATCTCTAAAAGTTGAACACGCTCAAAAGACCCTGGCGGATTTCTGGATAGGACTGCGCACTGAACAGCCCGCGCTGGCTAAGCGCTCTGTCAAGACTCTGATGCCTTTCGCCACCACATACTTATGCGAAAGGGAATTTTCTGCTTTAACAAACATGAAAACAAAATACAGAGCAAGACTTTGTGTGGAAAACGATATAAGACTCAGCCTTTCCCAAATTGAGCCAAACATTGAAAAGCGTGTGCCTCTGCTCAAGCACATCCATCACATTAAATAAAGTTCTGTTTAATGAAAGTTCATATATGGCCTTTATGCTCTCGACAAAACGGTGAATTCTAATAAATCTTTTGATACACTGCTAGTATTAAGTAGTAAAGTTCGTTATTAAAATTCTGTTTTAACTAAAATATATTAATAAATTCATTTGTTGGTGAGAAATAATAGACTGTGCAGTATTTATTTTTATGCATGCGGTATTGCAATGTATTTATAGACACTAATTAAGAGTCGTTCCTAGCAAGGGGTATGCGGCTGAGGGTGACATGTCTCAAGGGAAGCACTGGTCTAGACAACCCAAAATGTGATGTCCACATATGTGGACGCCAGGTCCTAGGAGGTTAATGTTATCTGTCTGATTTCAAAGTATCTGTCGCATCTGAAACATGCTGCAACTTGCAGCTGAACTCTGCACTGGTCCATCTTAACCAATATATCTGTGCAGCAACGCTAACACTGGGATTACCTAATTTGTAATATTTTTAAAACCATCTGTTTAAGCTTATTATATGTAAAAAGAACTAACAGAAATAAATAAACAAAAACACATTGAGCCATCTCCCAAAATAAAAGTACACACCCTATTTATAGTAGTGAATCATATGAGTGATCATTCTATCATATGGAAATTAGATCTGTCAATCTACTCAAGACTTTTGATACAAATTAGGACAGAAAAAGTGTGTATAGGAGCTACATTTGAGAAAAAATAAAATAGAAATAATGATAAAATGAAAACTTCATTATAACAACATAGAAAAGAGTTGTGTCGTTATAAATGTGTTGAGATCAGAAAACACACTAACCTGTTTTATACAAAGAAAGTGGAGAGAGTAGTTGTGAGATGTGATCAGTCTGCAGTCTCTTTCTTGTCTGAAAAACTTTACCTTGTGGTAAAGACTTGCAGTATCCTGCCATACTCAGAACTGCTTCCTCCTTGTGGTGAAGCCCTGTAATTATCTACAGTTTATAGATAAGTTTATATTTCTTATACACCTCCAACCATACCATTTTCGAAAATTTCAAAATAGGGTTTTGCGTCTTACCATGATTATTCACTTTTTGTGATAAAATATCAATTGGTGTGAATGGAGATGCAAGCTCTTGTTCTATTAAAATCCAATCTATATTGTTTTTCCCTGCCCAATGTTTGCCTAATCTAGCCATTTCAAAAGAGATGCTATAATACTCTATATTGGGCAGGGCTAGCCCCCCTTCTTTCTTAGGTTGGGACAGTCGATTTATGTTAATACGGGGTTTACCACCCTTCCAAAGAAAATCTTTTATCATATTATTGTAGCTTTGCAACATCCATCGCGGGATACACATAGGCAGCATTCCTGTATGGTTGTGGCACCACTCATCAGCTATTAAGTTGATGAGTGGTGCCACAACCATTTTAACTGTGTTCACTTTTCCCCACAATGTCAAATTTAGTTTACTCCATTTACCCAAGTTTTTATTGATCTTTTTTAATAATTTTCCCATACTGTTAGCCATAATATCCTCAATATTGGGGTTCAACTCAATTCCAAGATATTTCATTCCATTGTCCACCCACTTAAAGTTAAAGCCCGATATTAAGTTATGACTGCAGGCCCGGGAAACTAGCATCGCCTCTGATTTACGCCAATTAATTTTGTACCCCGAAAACAATGAATATGTATTAATCACCTCTAATAGTTTTGTGATAGAATTAGTTGGGTCTTGGTTTAATACCAGCACATCATCTGCATACAGGAATAATTTGTGTTCTCTGCCTCCCCCAAATACACCTTTAACCTCTGCATTTTCTCTGATTTGAATAGCTAATGGCTCTAAAAAATATTATAAATAGCAATGGGCTTAAATTGTATCCTTGACGTGTTGATCTGGAAATACTAAAAAAAGGAGAAAGTACCCCATTTGTAAATACAGCTGCTTCTGGACCAGAGTACATGGTTCTAATCCATCTGCAAAAGTTGTCACCTATTCCAAACCTTTCCAGGGCTGTGAACAGAAAGTTCCACTCCACCCTATCAAAAGTTTTCTGTGCATTTAAAGATATAGCCAATACAGGATTTGTGTTATTTCTATTCAGCCACAGCAGGTGTAGTAATCTCCTCATATTATCAGAAGCAGATCTATTCTTGATAAACCCTACTTGATCTTGATGAATAATTTGTGGTATTACAACCTCCAACCTTGTTGCTAAAACATTGGATAGAATTTTGCAATCCACATTGATTAAACTTATCGGTCTGTAATTACCTGGATCAGTTAAATCCTTGTCACCTTTTGGAATTAGTGATATTACTGCCTGATTAAAACTTGCAGGGAGTCGTCCAAATTCAAAGGCTTCATGTAATACTTCAGTTAGAAAAGGACATAGCAAATCTATAAATTTATGGTAAAATTCAACTGGGAATCCATCCATTCCTGGTGACTTCCCAGCTCTCATTGCACGGATAGCTTCTTTTACTTCTACCTCAGTTAGTGGAGTTTCCAATTTGTCCCTACCCTCTTGTGAGATTTTTGGTATTTTCATTTTATCAAAGTATGTACTCAGCAGATCCATACTTACTTTATTATCGGACGTGTATAAATCTTGATAAAATATTTTAAAAATTGTGTTGATCTCTGAAGAGGAAGTAACTAATTTATCATCCTTTTTAACTGCCGTAATAACATTCTGATTGTCCATTTGCTTAAGTTGTCTGGCTAATAAGCCTGCCTGTCTTCTCACCATTCTCATAGAAATTAGTTTTAAGACGAAAGAGGGCATATTCTGCTTTTTTGTTATAAATTTCATGAAGATCATATTTAAGCTGACAAATCTCTTTAAATTTATTATCATCAAATTTTCCTGCTAATTGTTTTTCCAATTTACTTATATTTTCCTCCAAAGTTTTTATTTTCTCTATTTTTCTTAGAACTATAGCTTATGCACTTTCCACGAATAAATGCCTTCAAAGCATCCCATACAATGGCTAACATTCACCTCTAAAAAAATCTTATATCCTCTTTTAGGGTTGATACAAATTTTTTGTCCTGCAATATGCTTGAGTTTAGTCTCCACCTACCCGTTCTGTTCTTTTCGACATTTAGATTTATGTGCAATTCTACTGGTGCGTGATCTGTTAAAGCAATCACACCTATGTCACAGTTTACTACTAAATGGACACATGATTTAGAAATCAAAAAATGATCTATTCGGGAACATGTCTTATGCAAATGAGAGTAAAAGCTGTATTCTCTTTCCATAGGGTGAAACAGCCTCCAAATATCTACCACACTGAGATCTTCTTTTAAAGCATCTATCGCTGTCCCACTTCTAGTACTTGAAGTTGCATTAATGGCACTTCTATCAATATATTCGTCCATCACATTATTAAAGTCTCCACCTAACAAGATCTGGCCCTTCATGTTCCCTAGCATCTTGTTAACCTCATCCATAAAATTAGGTTCATCCCTGTTTGGGGCGTAAATATTGCACAGAACGACCTGAACTCCATTAATGAGAGCCTGCAGAGCCAACACTCGCCCGTCTTCATCCCGGCTTTCCTTCAATAATACAAAGTTTAGTCTTTTATTAATAAGTATCATGAAACCACAACTCTTGCTTGATCTTGAGTTATGAAATACTTTCCCAACCCAATCCCTTTTTAATTTCAATGCTTCATTTTCAGTCGCAAAATGCGTCTCCTGGATGTATGCAATATCAGCATTATGAGACTTGAGGTAGCTAAGCACTTTTTTCCTTTTGACTGGTGTGCCACAGCCATTTATATTCCATGACACAATATTAACGTCCACATTCCCCATGACTATGCCATGTTAAGGTATCTATAAGCCTTATATCTTCCAACCCATAACCATTTAACATGTGCTGATAAGCCTGCTTGAACCAGAACATAAGTTTAAATAAGAACAGTACCTCACCTATAGAATCTCTACCAAAAAAATACAAAAATAAAAAACAACAGCCCCGTGGGCAAAACCGTCTCTGGTCCGTGATTGTCCCGTGGACAGTGAACTGCTGTCCTCCTGCTGTCCCGTCGACACCCCAGGGAGGCCGCCCCCGTCTTATGAAATTATTAACAATGCGCTCCCATGCACGTAATTTAGCTTACTAACCCCTTACTCCACCACTTCCTGAAAGTTCTCACGCATGAATTTCTCTGCCTCCTCAACGCTGTCAAAGCTCTCCTGCTGGCCTTTCCATGTTAATCGAAGTTTTGCTGGATGTGCCAGGGTGTGCTTTATCTGATGCTGCCATAGCTTCTTCATTACTGGGGAGAAAAGCTTCCTCTGCGCCGCTCGCTTCGCGGTCATATCTTCATAAAATGACAAGCGGCAGTTCTCCCACAGTATTCCTTTCTTCTGCTTAGCGGTCATGAGAACTTTTTGTCGTGCAGTGTAATGGAGAAATGTCACCAGCACGATTCGAGGTGGCTGACCAGGTCCCGGGCGTGGTCTCGTACTTCTATGGCATCTTTCCAGCTCATATTCCTTCCCTTGTAGACCTAGGCCATCCGCGAGTATCTTAATCACAGTCATAGTTAAGTCATTTATGCTGCCACCACTTTCCAGACCCTCTTCCAGACCGATAAGCCGAACATTCTTTCTGCGGTTTCTGTTTTCCTGGTCGTCTACTCGGGTCCAAAGTTTTTCAAGCTTTTTAGCGTTTTTACCATTATCTTCTGTTATGCTCCTCATTTTGTCTTCCACATCTGAAATGCGGCCCTCAGCTTCGGTCACCGTATTTGGATTGCACTTATAGCATTTTTAAATTCCACCATGTCTGACTTGATGTGAGATACATCGGCCGCAACACTAGTTAGGATAGTTCCAAGCTTAGTCATTTCGGCAAACAGGCCACTTATATCCATCTTTGGCCCTTCTTCTTGGCTAGCAGGGCCAACCTTGGCACTGCTAGCATTACTTTCCCCCGCCGCCACCATGGAGATTCGGGTTTGCACGCTCTTCCTTTTAGTTCCTGTGGCCATGTCTCTCAATAAATCCGAGGACACTGATCTAGCAAGTCACCGCAGTGAGGAAATATATTATTTGGGAGCGTTTACCTTGTTTTAAAACTAATGTAGGGTCGACGGGGGTCAGAGACTCTCTATGGCGCGGCCATTCCCAAATGCTCCATCACGTGACTCCTCCCAGTCTAATTCTTGTCAGGGTTCCTGGGTTGCTTACCCAGTATTTTCAGTTCATTCATATTCACTGTATTTTTCACTTGTTCCTGTGCCATCTCGTTCCATGTGTCATTAGCCAGATTATGTTCAGCTGTGCACTCACGGGTCTCTCATTATCATCCTCATCAGTCTGTGTATTTAAGTCTTCTGTTTCCACTTGTTCACCGTCGTGTCATTGATGTTGTCATTCCCGTGTGTGCCGTATACTCAGTCAGCCATTCAGTCAGTCTTTCAGTTGGCCAGTCAGTCAGCCATCTCATGTTCTGTTAATTCCTCCGTTCTCTACAATAAAACACCAGTCCTCACCTACCTGCAAGTCCTGCGTTTGGGTTCTTTCTTCCTCGCCTCCACACACAACCCCTGACAATTCTTCATTCAGAAATGAAATTCCAAAAGTCTCTGAGGTGAGTTTATAATCGGGGGGGGGGGGGGCCCTCCCCGAGCCAAACAACACCCGTAGAAGGCTGACTCGAGCTCCTGCGCATGCTTAGCCTCCTGCCTCACCCTCTCCTTGGGGAAGGCACAAACTGCGAACTGCTGATACCAAGCCGAGTCTGCTGGGTCCATGTTCTGTATTTCTGTCATGTGATGTGTGCAGCAGGAGAGAAGGACCCATGTGCGGACTCCAGGAGGCAAAAAGTGTATTCCAAAAACAGCTTTATTGCTGAAGATAAAATAACTAATGTGAAAATACCAGTAAACTAAACAGGCAGGCTGGCAAATGGACCACACAGTGTGAGATGAGGGAGATCGCGACACAGACCGAAGAAAACACAGGGCTTAAATACCAGTGTTGGTCAAGTTACTTGAAAAAAGTAATCAGTAACTAATTACTGATTACTTCACCAAAAAAGTAATCCCGTTACTTTACTGATTACTTATTTTCAAAAGTAATCAATTACTTAGTTACTTTTTAAAAACACGATTTACAACCTGAATAGGTGATAAAGAGATAGATCTTTCAGCCCAATTCTACTTTTTCTGCATAACCCATCATACAAAATGTAATCAAATGGAAAAGTCTATTTTTAAAACGTGTTTTATTAGTTTTAATCTTTTAACTTTATGCATCAAGCAAAAATTTTATTATATGCAACATTCTCTGACTGGAAGAAATTTGTTTAATATTTAAACCTATTTTCTGCACATTCCAGCACATAAAATTGGGGTGTTTTTTTGTGTTTACACTCACTCTTTCAAATAGATGCAAGTAAAACACAGCAGAAAATAAATAAAATCAAAGACTAGCGGTCCTTTTGCTCTATTTTCACCTGTAAAGCAGGAGTAGGGTAGGCGAGGATTACCCTGGTTTACCCAGGTGTGCTGCAGCGGTCAGTGGAAGAATCCGCGAATTTCTCTGTGAATTTCCCATTAAGTCGTAGCAGACTTGGTGCTTGCTTGGAAGTGTAGGGGGGTTTTTTCACTGTAAAAAGAAGTTTTCTTCCCACACACAACGGACGTTAATGTTTTTGTCACTTTTTATGGAATCAAACTCAAAGTAAGGTCAGTACTCGCTTTAAACGCTGCATGCTCATACTCTCTCCCGCACTCGATATATTATCCATTGTTGATCTGCACACAGCTGTTGTCACCAACGTCGCACTTGCTTACGTCACTGTCATGAAAAAAAATCACGGTTTTAGTAACGCAGCGTTCCTATGGGAAAGTAACGGTAATCTAATTACCATTTTTGCAATAGTAGTCCCTTACTTTACTCGTTACTTGAAAAAAGTAATCGGATTACAGTAACGCGTTACTGCCCATCAAATACACAGAGTGAGCAATCAGGGAATGGGAGACAGGTGGGAAACACAGCTGGGACAAATCAGGGCTAACGAGACAAGGGAAGCAAAACCAGATTAACATGAGACACGGACGTTCAAAGTAAAACAGGAAACATAACACAGAGACGTGGACTTGACAAGGGGATACAGCTGACAGGGGAGACAGCAACTATGGAACACAGAGACATAAACCATAGGACAGAGAACTCTAAGGAACCAAAAGACTAGAAATTATAAATAATATCAAAGTTCAATAATAATTTAAAACTGAAAACTCTGGGTCGACAACCCAGGCACCCCAACAGTAAAAGCTCTGCGTTTCACTTAAAAATTTTTGTTTGACTTGTACCATCCAAACTGTAAAGGAAAAGATTTGTTTATGGTCCAGTGTTGAACACCTATAAAGGCTACAACATAGTGTATATACTATCCTCCTAAGACCCAAAGTCTTTCATGGCATGCATTTTTAATTTCTCTTTGCTATTTGGGCTGATTGGGACCTGATGAATGTAAAAAACAAGAGTTACCAGATTTTTTTTTACTTGATTTTTGTTTCAGAGAAAAAAATAATACCACATTAGAGGAAATTCATTTTACATTTCGATAGAACAGTGGCAGTGTAATGTCCTCGTAAGTGGATATCAGGTCCTTGTAGAGCGAAATTTAGTATTTTGGTCTCCAAATCACTTAATGATTTGATTCCTTATCAGTTCTCTTATTGATTCTAATTGGGTTGGTTCCACTAAGTGACATGTTATACTACTTTCACTTGACCTGGAATGCACTGTCTCTTAATTACCATTTAACAATATAAAGCTAATGACTACAGTTATACACACCAACCCAAGATGAAAACCAGTACAAAGAAAAATAAAAGCTCTGCTTTTGGTGACAGATGTTACAAAGAGCTCCCACAGTCTCAATCAAAAGTTTAAAACCACTTGAAAAATGGCAAAGAAAATTACATTTTGCATGGTTGGATCTTAACAAGGTTCCAAGTAGAGTCTCAAGATGCAACCAGAAGAAATGAGAGGGACACAAAACATTTCTTTGAGCATGCAATTTATTGAAAACAACGCTTAAACTGAAACAAGCTGTTTTACAGCTGATCAAAAGTTTAGGACCACATGACTTTAAAACAGTGGTCCCCAACCCCCGGGCCTCAGACCGGTACCGGTCCGCGAGAGTTGAGGCTCAGGTGTGAAATGTATGGTTTTCAGGGTTTTTATCGGTTTTCAGCGTTATTTTGTTACCATTTTTATCGTTAACTCGGCTTTCCTTGGTCTTTTCACGTGTGTTATGAATAAATCTTCTTTTTTTCTGTACCGGTACTAGTTTTAATTTGTTGTATTTATCCGCGACACCTTAAAGGCCGGTCCGTGAAAATATTGTCGGGCATAAACGTGGCGCAAAAAAGAAACATGGTAAAAAATAGATTAAGAAGGGAGAGATTCAAGGATTAAAGTAAAATGAATGGCTACTTAGGGCACGAGGCATTGCTAATAGCTAAAGCATAGCTTTTAATTTTCGTCATATGCTTCACTGCAACTAAGAAATAACATTTGTACCAGTCTGATTAAAACCTGTTTCAATATCTATAATCAAACAAAATTAAATATATGCATAATGTTAATGCATGAGATATATAGCAAGATCATGGTGCAAAAATACCAGAGATGATTCTGAATTCAGTAGCATTTCATTCGGATCATAAAATACTAGGCATCAACTCATTCAGTGACCACTTGTTCTTCAGTGATAGAGGTTTTGGCGAATGGAGAGGACCATACCTATCATTACATTAAATTTCTCTTCTCTCTTCCAAGGGGATAATTGGGGAGAATATAAAAATATAAAAAAGTAATTTATTTTTTTTATATTTTCTGCTAAAGTTAGAAGTTAACATTTTGTCTGCAATACATTAATTTTTTGTTTAAAATAGATTAATTTCACTGTCTGTGTTTCAATTTTGTAATACATGCGGTGCTATGAAAAAGTGTTTGCCCTCTTTCTGGTTTTTGTATTCTGCATATTCGTCACCCTTACTTCAGACAACAGAACACATTTTAATGTCAGACAAAGATATTAACAGAGTAAATTAACAAAAGATAAATACAAACATTTCATTAAAGGGAAAAAATATCATATCATATTAATTTATTGGAATTTACCCACAGAAATGCACTTTAGGATAACAGTGACTTTCTGAGATGAGTGATGATAATCAAATCAACTTTTCTCCAGATGGTTTAGTTTGTGTGTATAGTGAGGTATTACTGCTGGGTCATTTTTTTTGCAATGATAAAACGACAAAAGGAGTTGTAAAAACAAACCAAAAAGCTACCATCATGAGTAAACCTGAGCATCACACATTGTCTCACATACACTGAACAAAAATACAAATGCATTGTTTTTGCTCCCATTTTTCATGAGCTGAACTCAAAGATCTGAAACATTTTCTACATACACAAAAGACCAATCATTCTCAAATATTGTCCACAAACCTGTCTAAATCTATGTTAGTGAGCACTTCTCCTTTATCTCCTTTGTCGAGATAATCCATCCCACCTCACAGGTGTGGCATATCAAGGTTCAATTTTATTTATATAGCGCCAAGTCACAACAACAGTCGCCTCAAGGTGCTTTATATCATACAGTATATCCTATAATAATAGATACAGAGAAAAACTCAACAATCATATGACCCCCTATGAGCAAGCACTTTGGCAACAGTGGGAAGGAAAAACTCCCGTTTAACAGGAAGAACCCTCCGGCAGAACCAGGCTCAGGGAGGGGTGGGGCTGTGTAGAAAGTAATATTAAATAAATTCTAACAACAGCATATCAAGCTTAAATGTGCTGCTGTTGTTTAGCCGCTGGTTTCCTCTTTCTGGTGCAAAGTGGGCCAAAAACAAACAACAGAGATGGGAGTTGCAAAAGAAAAGTCGATGATTAATCAGTTCCATGATTGAAATAGCAACAGGAGAGGGAGGGAGAGAGAAGAAGCAGTCGCTCCATTGATCTGTTGTTAAACTTAAGTGGGAATGCTTTACAAACATTCAGAGATGAACTACCACACTTGCTTTACTTCTCTCTGGGATAACTTTCTTGGACATGAAATGCCGGTTTGGTAGTGAGAGCCTCGCTCAACCAGACGCCGAGACGTCTCGCACGGCACGTCTATCACGTGACGCATAATTCTCGTGCTAAGGTTATGCCGCAAGTTTTGTAAGGTCAGATTACATTTTTTATTTCTCTCCGATATACAATCCAGTAATTTAGGTCAGTATCGGACTGATACTGATACGTAACATCGGATCAGTCCATCCCTATTGAATGATGTCCCTTCATAATTTCTTTAATTGGGATGGATGCAGAAGCGGTGGCATAAGTGTGGCCTCTACAGCTACCTGTCCAACCTTAGTAGCCTTACTGCTCTGACTTAATGTTCTATCCTTTTGCTTCGCTCCCTCCAACATATGGTTCTTTACAAAATCTTTGACCTGTCTAATATTTGTGAGAAGTCCTTATTGTTTTTTCTTCGAGGGCTGCCGTTGCCATTGTAATTTCTGTCCTACATGTGTCCACTAGAGGCTGGCAGGTGACCTGCAGTACTACCCTCCTTCCACCGGATGGAGCCAGATACTCCTACAGCTAGTTGGTATTAATTCACTTTTTCTTTTTGGAATTACACTGTTTTGTATCCATGCTGTGGCACTCTTACTTTTTTTTTTTACCAGATGTGGAGTGATTCTTAATCACCCCCCCCCCCCCCCACCCCACCCAAAAAATAAGGACAGACATTTACACTTCTAGTTACACTTCTATATCTATCTATGCTAGCCTAGCCTGTAACATTATTATGACAGACACATTTTATGAGTTGACTTGACATTAAGTGACCTACTTTCTTATATCCAGGTCCTTCCTTTTTGCTGCCATCCTACTCTCCTCCTTGCAAGTCCTCGCAGCGCAGGCTTGCCGCTGCTAAAACTAAACAGAGCTCCTGAAAGGCACAGCCAATCACATTGGCCATATTTGTCAAATGAGGTAGGACTACAGTAAAGAACGTAATTTAACTCTTAATAGTAGGTGAATGAGACGCTGACAGATCTTTTTTTTTTTTTCTTTCTATCGGTTTTGTTTTTCTTTACTCGAAGAAAACAAATTATTGGTGGGGACAATTCAATAATAGCTGCATATTGGTGGGGACATGTCCCTTCAGTCCATGCCAAATCTATACACTTGATTTGTATAGTGCTTTACTTAGTCGCTAAGGACCCCAGAGTGCTTTACATTACATTCAGTCATCCACCCATTCACACACACCGGTGATGACATGCTATATTGTAGCCACAGCTGCCCTGGGGCGCACTGACAGAGGCGAGGCTGCTGGACACTGCCGCCACCGGGCCTTCTGACCACCACCAGTAGGCAACGGGTGAAGTGTCTTGCCCAAGGACACAACGACCGAGACTGTTGGAGCCAGGGGTCGAACCGGCAACCTTCCAATTACAAGACAAACTGCCAACTCTTGAGCCACGATCGTTTGAAAAGTTTGTTGGACGTAGAATTGTCCAGACATCTCCTTTGAAAGCTATCCAGCGTGGTCTGCCTTTGACAAGAGGGAGGTGGGTCTCTCTGCGTTAGCTGTGTGCTTGGCTAGCAAGTGGTATTTGAGACTGGACGTACTATGGTGATAACTCAGCTCACACCAACAGTAAATACAAATTACTTTGGTCTTGTCAAGAGAACCATCTGGCATTGCTTTAAAATTGAACTTGCTGTTCAAAAGGACCCTTTCTTTATCCATTTCTGCTCACATCTACAACTGCTGCGTCGTAGTATATATATATTTATTGTGTGTGTGTGTGTGTGTCGTTCTAAAGCAGGGGTCTCAATCGTAAATGAGCTGTGGGCTAGTTTTTTAAACTACCTGAAGCCTTTCATTCAACTACCAAATAATCAAATTGGTACTCACTTTCTGGCCAGACACGTGGCAGCACTTCTGCTATAATTTTGTTCTTATATAACAAAATAAAAATGCAGACGTAAGTGTACACATTCGTTTTTGACTGCTTTTCTTTACAAATAATTCTCTCACTGAACTAACACAGCCAATCCCTGAACATGTTTGTGTTCTCTGGTCAAATTGTTTTCATATGAAATTATTTTTTGCTTTTTAAAGAAATTATTTTAACATTGCACATAACAACAAACACATCCTCCCTAACATAAAATCGTAACTACAAGGGCCAAGTTGGATTACATTTCTTCACGTCAATGTACGGACCACAAGTAGGGGTGATGTGGGCCGCGAGTTTGAGAACACTGTTCTAAAGGGTGGAGTTTTAAGGATGATGACAGGTGCTCAATTCTTGATGAAAAAAGTAATATTTAGATTAATTCCATAAAAAGGGTGGAGACCAAAGAAATTGCAGTGAAAAACATCTTGGCAAAGATCCAATCTGTGGATGCAATGTGTGGTGGACAGAGGTGGGTCGAGTATCTAAAAATTGTACGCAAGTAAGAGTAGCATTACTTTAAAATATTATTACTCAAGTAAAAGTGAAAAGTAGTCTTCAAAAAAGTTACTCAAGTAAGAGTAAAAAAGTACTTGGTGAAAAGACTACTCAAGTAGCGAGAAGGCAGCTCAGTTTACCATAAATTGTATGGGTGTGCATCTATTTCTGCATATTTAGCAAAAATGTGCCAATTCTTCACTCACTGAAGTGATGGTTAAGCTTCAGCAGCAGTTTGCTCTCAAGGTTCTATCTGTGAAGCTGTTTAGCAGTGAACAGGAGTCCTGCCTGACTAAGAAGTCCTTCACAAGCTCCAGATGCATGAAGAGCTGCATTGATTGCATTTGACCGACAGCTTCTTGATGTGAGGAAAGCAATGCAATAGATCCACACCTCCAGTGAATGGACATGAAAGGAAAGGCTCCAGCTCCCTGCTTCTGGCTTTCCTGACCCCATGGATCCATCATCTTAGTTGGTTAGGCTGCTGTTTGCGCTGGCCTCATCCAGCTCTGAGTGTAAGGCTACGTTCACACTGCAGGCAAAAGCGCATTAAATCCGATTTTTCTGACACTATGCGACCCATATCCGATCATGGTATGACAGTGTGAACGGCACAAATCCGATATTTTCAAATCCGATCTGGGTCACTTTTGTATGTGGTACTGAATCTGATACATATCAGATGTTTTAGAAAGCGACTGCTGTTTGAACGGTCATGCCGCATTAAATCCGTCTTTTATGTCACTGACACAAGACAGACGCCAATTATCAGCGCCGGAGAAGCGCCCGAGAAGACATTGCGAACGGTTCCTGTATTTGTTAGTGAAACTGTTGGGAAGACAACGTTGGAGAAACGTGAACATTTTATTTGTACTGTATAATCTGCAGATTCTGACAGAAATCTGCAACTATCCTCTGAAACAGCAATAAGGATAATTATTAGGTTATCTACATTATTATGTAAATAACAAAATAACTTAAAGCAAATATTGGGAAACGTAAAGTCAGAAGTCTTTATATTAACCCTTTAAAGCCGGTCAGAGTGGGAACACTCTGTTTTGCGTAACTATTTTTAAATCCCGGTAGAACTGGAACCACGTAAGCTAGCACAATAATTTTTTTTGCATATGAAACCAGAGGAGTTGTACTTACATCTTATGCCATCAGTTTTTCCTTCCACATATAGCTTTGCAAAAATTGCATAAAAAGCGCTTGCAGCAACAAAAACATAATATTGCAGAAACAGGCTTTCTGGAATATTATCAGCTGTTCGTAACACTTCCTACGTTGGAATAGACGTCAGCGCGAACTATCGCATGTCCGCCATTCCCTGCCCGAAACCGGAAGTGACGTCATTTTCGCGGAAATGTAGTTTTTTTTTTTTTTTTACTTCAGGGCCTCATAAGCCTATACTGGTGTTTTTAAAAGTTATCTTTGACTTTATGACTTTCTGTATCATTTCTGGGATGCTTAGAACTCAAAATGCACTGCTGGAAATAGTTTATTTTGATGCATATGCCGTTTTTTGCAAATTTGCATTACAATATTTATTTTCGCTTTTCCTGCAGTATATAAAATTTGGTGTATTTCAAAAGTAAAGCTATGAAGACACTCAAACTAAATTTCCTGTGGTGGGAAACTATTTTGTGCAACTTTTTTGTATTTACAGTTTTGAGGGATAAGCCTCTTAAATTTCTCTAACTAGAAATATATGTTAAAAAAACAAAAACGATTTTCAAATTTTTTGTAGTTTATTGCACTTTATGTAGTTACTATGCACTTAATGCATACATATTATTAAAATTTGGGTTATAATGGTTGTATTGATGTATAGCAACTTGAAATGCTCCCAAAAATGGCACTACAGCATGTAAAAATATAACATAAGATCTGGCGGACTTGGTTCGGTAGGTCTTAAAGGGTTATGGGCCATCAGTCAAACAATATTGTTTGCTCTCGGTCTAAACAGGGCGCGTTGTGTGTGACATCTTCTTTGCGGGCCGCTTTGAGCATTCACAGTAGAGAGCGTTTGCTGTCGCATTTGATTTGTAGTGTGAACAAGCAGACAAAAAAATCGGATTTGATCAAAAAAATCGGAATTGAGCATTAAGACCTGCAGTGTCAACGCAACCTGATGAAGTTGAGACCTGTGGAAAGATGTATGGTTTTCAAAAGAATTAGGTCTGGTCATTATAGTGCTGTATACACTGCCAAGCTGCGGATGTTTGGCAAGAAGATTTGATGACACTGGAGATGTTTTTTTACTAACTCTTGTAGAAAAACAAAATCTTGTCATTCATATCCTGCACAAACAGTTTGCAATGAATTCCAGATTAAGTTTAAAATGAGAACACGTGCAAGGCTAAGCAGTGATAGCCAATATATCCTACTGTTTGGCTGTTACTCTGGGAAAAGACGAGAAAGACAGTGATGGAAGCCGTGACTGGAGCTGCGATGTAGCCTATATAATATTTATATTGTACAAACGTTATAATTATGCATATTGTAATAACATGATATTATATTGTGCAAACGCGAAAGGTATATTGTACTAACATGATAGTATATTGTACAAACATGAAAAGTATATTGTTAGAACAATATACTTTTCTATTTTTCTTTTCCCTGGGTGGCAGCTCTACGCTTCCGTATCCGAGTCTTTTCCATGTGGCCTCACAAAATTATCACGACTACAACAACCATGAAAAGAGCTGGATTGACACTCCTGCTCAATTGCAGCTGCCTGGCCAATGTTTTTCATAAGTAATTTAGCAAAGTTGATGGTGGTGGTGTGTGTGTCTGTGTGAGTGAAAGACAGCAGCAGAAGAAAGCAGTAGAGATGAGCTGTTTACATGTGCGTGGAACTCTAGAGTCATTAACCAGGCTAGCTTTTAGCTTATAGCTCACGCTAGCTAACCAGTGAGCAGTTTAAAGGACAGCCGAAGCTGCACAAAGCACCCACAAACTTATCTCACTACAACGTAGCGCCAAAAATATGACTCGCAGCTCGAGCTCGACAGCTCGTCCCTTCGACAGCTCAAGCTGCAAGTCTGCTGTAACATGAGACTGACATCCAGCTAACCACAGCTAAAAAGATATTTAGAGAAAACTTACTGTTTCCTCAGGTTACACGTTTTTTCACACTGAAAAGTTGGTTTGTTTTGGCTCTCACTGGAGACACCAACACTGAAGACATAGCTGTTCTTTTGTACTGCTTTTATGCAAAACATTCTTTGTATATGAGGCCAAGGGTGTTCATCCTCTTCAGCTCTAGCGTAGACAATTGGCTCTGCCATGTTTTCATGTGTTTCTTCTTTACGTGTGTCCGCTACTTTGAAAGGCTTGGGCAGCTCTGCCCGCCAGTTTCAAACTGGTCATGTGACTGCATGGCCACATCTGATTGGTAAAAACGTTACCGGAAACTCCACTGGCAGCATGATATTTAATGTGTTAAACTAATTATTTTTTTAAAAGTAATGAGTTGAATTTTGCAAATGTAGCAAAGTAAAAGTACAGTTTCTTCTTAAAAATGTACTCAAGTAAAAGTAAAAAGTATCGTGCAAAAGGGTACTTTAAAAGTACATTTTTTTCAAAAACTTACTCAAGTAAATGTAACGGAGTAAATGTAACTCGTTACTACCCACCTCTGGTGGTGGACTATTCAAATGAGAACCAAATGTGCAAATATGGAAACTAGGAGTAAGCCCATAGGAAAACAATAACAAAATTATATTTTTTAAAAAGTATTCATTGTTTGCTCCATACCAATACAATAGAGTGCACAAACATCACATAAGTACAAAAGAGGGGTTAGTGTTGTCTTGTATTATGATACTTGAACTGAAAAACTGCTCTTCAGTTAAACTGTCATTGTGATGCTGGTCTTAGGTAACCAAAAATTAAGTAACATAAAAAGGAAAAAGAGGATGATGGTTGTTTTTTTTACAAAATGAAAAAAAAGAACCCAACCTCAAAATGACATATTGAAATTCCACAAAGGACTGTCTACTTGAGGCAGATTAAAATACATTTTTAGTTAATGAATGAAAAAATTACATACATGCAAATACTCTTGCTTGAGAAATTCAAAAACAAACAGACACATTATAATGTTTGCTGTTGGCTCATGTTACTCAGTAGAGTTCAGCAGGCATATTATGTTTAATGTTTATTTTTCTCTCAAGTGAAACACTGCAAATGTCACAGAGAAGTGTTCCTTGGCATTCTTCTTTTAATTCCTTTTGTTTTCATAGATCCAAATTAACAATAAGCTGTTCGTAATATTCCAAAAAAATTCAAAGACCCATGACTGTCGAGCAGCTAAAATCCAAACAAGAATTGGACATAAATCCCCTCAAACTATAGCAACTGGTCTCATCATTTCTTACAAGATTATGAACTATTGTTGAATGAAAAGAAGGAAGTGACTGAATTAATACTTGCGCAGGACCCTGTTTGCATCAAGTTGTAATAGACATGGAACCTCTTTGACATAATTTGTTGTGACCTCTGTCCACTGTTGTCACTGTGTTGAGATCATCACTCTTGCTGTGATCTTTCCTAGAATTTAACCAAGACATCTTGACATCAAAACCTAACCAATCCTCTATAAAAACTGTTTTGTAGTGTTATATGATCTGTTTGAGTTAATTGCATCAATGTACAGTAATATTGTATGTCTAAAATCTAGGATGAAATTGTGTTCATTTTCAATTACTCCGTAAAAACATGGTGAAATTAACATGGTTACAATCTGTATAATACACAACATAAAAAAGGGCTACACATGTGTAGCTTATAAACCTTGCCTGTTAGGCTAATTAGGAACAAACGTTACACAGTGTCCTGAGAAAGTGCTTTACTAATAACTCCTTACAAAGCAAATTTGTTCCTTAATGACACTTTAGAGGTTTAAGTCTTTTTTGGATTATGCCATTATTTATAACATTGTGTGACTATATGACTGTAACATAAGTTAAAGGGCAAAAATGTCTGGTGTTTTTTAAGGGGCAAATGTAGATTTTTAGGGATTGTGCAGCAGCCCTATATTGTTGATAAAAAGAGTTTTGTTCTCATGAGAGTAATCAATGTTGCCATCCATCACTGGTTGTGATTTCAGTAGAAGTCAAGAAATAGCCAGCTTCAATCAAGAAACAGCTTAATGATACTTCACTAACCTTGAGTAGATTTTCATTGTATTAGAACTAATTTTCTTGTTGCAGTGCATTCATTTGCTATAATTAACAATTCAAAACATAGAAAAGGGCTTACGTTTAGTATATTTACCTTACTTTGGGGGCTTAATAGATTCATTTTGTCACGGCTGGCGGGGTGAGCCGTGTGGTGTGGAGGAAAAGGAGGACCCAAAATGCAGGCAGCCGACTGATGATATGAGTGAGGGTTTATTTACAGGTGACAGTGGCAGAACAGACAACGAAGCATGACAAAACAACTGAAGAAACCTAAACTGGGAGAACTAAATGACAAACCTGAGAGCATACAAAAGAGGTGTGGGGCAGAGAGCCGCAGAGACAGGAACGGAACACCATAGAAGCAGACGAGCCGACAACGAACACAGACAAACACCCACTATAAATACACACACCAGGTAATCAGGAAATGGCACACAGGAGGGGACACAGCTGGAACTAATGGGCATAACGAGACACAGACCTACAAAGTAAAACAGGAAACACACAGACTGTTTTACAACACAAAACTCGGGGACCTGTACAGAGCACAGAGGGAGACACAGGTCGGGAAAATAAACACTACAACCAAACCCCAACAACCAATACAAGATCAGAATAAACTAGAAAATAATAATCACAAACTCAAAACGCTGGGTCACCGACCCAGGACCATGACACATTTCAAGTAATTTTATCTAAAATTGAGCTTTTTAAATGTTGCTTAACCCTCTTGAATTCTCAAATGTAATCATTTATTTCTGGATTAAAAAAGTCTTATTTCAAGAGTTCTTCTTACGTAAAATCAGTTTGCTGCATAGGACAGATCATTTTTAGGTAGGTTGCATAGTTTTTCTATGGTGAGTGTAAAGCTTACCTTTGAAATTATAATGGAGACTTTACCAGTGTGCAGTATTTGCATTGAAAGCTGAAATTATTAATTACCACTAGTGAGTTTTCATTTTGAACTTAGAGACTGAGAGAGATATAATGACTAACAGTCAGTGTCAGGGTATTGATAACACATGTGCTGTGATGGAACTTCAAGTCAAATTTCTGTTGAAATGAATGTTGACAGAGAAGGTGTGGATGTGTCAGCACACAAACAGTCAATATTACACAGGAGTAGTTATATATATAGTTATATGCTTCCATGTTAAATTTGTAGCTGTAAATGAAAACACTGCAACCTGTCATGTGTACTGAAAGGACATTTTCTATTGTGGCAACACCATCAACTTATATAAAGATATGAAAATTATGAAAAAGGGGGAAGAGGGGAGGAAGGAAATCTGTCAGACAGACACAAATGGCCAAGACAGAGCTCAGAGAGGGACTCAAGTCTCTCAGTTCTTTCAGAGATGAGAATATTAAATATGTAGCTCACGTAGGGATGAACGTAATTTTTCAGTCTTGACCCATGTTCGGTTCTTCAGTATTACTCAATGTTAGTGTTATTGTTGCTACTTTAGCAGACTGACAACATAAAAACTATATTCAGGTCTTCAAATAATATATTCAGCCCACTGAATTCTGTTAAATAAATGAATTTATTATTTTACTGGAGATGAATATATATATACCTCAAACATGAACATGAACAGAAGCGGTTCCAAAGTGCTATAAAGACACATTTATATTCCAGGTCTTCAAAAAAGACCGTTTCAAAATGCAAGATAGGTGACATGTGTGTTTTATGGTGTTAACTAATTATCCTGGAAAGTCAAAATCAAAATGATTTAGGTGTCATTACATTGTGTGACACATCGATCTCTCCTACATAAGGTGCCTTTATAAGTTGAAAGTATCAGTATTTGTACCGGTACTGGTATCAGCAATACTATTCCTGTATTTACTTGGTACTGGATAAATTGCTGTATCACACACAACTAGTCTTAATCACACACAAACACACTCATTACCTTGTTTGCTTATTGTGGCACAGTGGTATGTTATGATTAGCCTTTTCTTTCAGGTAAAGGGGAAACTGGATGGTGGCTACAATAATACTAACCGCTCAGTATTTCACTTCAGAACACATTTTGATCATTGTTTTAGTTTTCTATCTCCAGTTTGATTTGATTGGCTCTGTATTTTGAAAGCCTGCTGTTAGAAGTCAAAATGGATCTGTCCACCTACTGTTCTCCAATCTTAAAAAGAGGACTTTGGAGGGCAGTGACCATCTCTACTCAAAAAACAAAAAAACAGAAATCTAACAAACAAACAAGATATATAGATATCTATATATATAGATATCTATATATATAGATATCTATCTATATATAGATAGATATCTATATCTCAGTTAAATCAGCTGATGAATTGGGTACAGTGATTTGTAAAACATGAGTTAGTGTTGCTCTGTCACACCATCCTTGTGTTGGACAATATTTTAGTACTGTACATGTGCTTTTGTGGCAAAACTTCATTATCTGTCATGTTAATAAGCAGTAAAACATTTAAGACTTGAGCATGCATCAAGACATTTAAGACTCCCTTTTTTTTCCTCACATAAAAATTTACTTTGCTGTTTAAAAAAAATCAAAATAAAGAATTACTTTTGAGACCACTGCTGCAGCATTTCATACATGTACAAGAGAATAAAAATGATCAGCGTGTTTGTAAGAAAAACAAGAGGAATCTAATGACATTGACCTTTTAGTACATGGTGTCATGCACTGTAACTGTGTTCACCACTAAAAAAACAAACAAATCTAAAACTGATAAGGACTGTGTTAGGGGTTCAAATATTGAGGAGGGATATAGGAGGAATTCCAAAATAACAACACTGATCCGGCCGGGTGGAGTCAAACGATGATTTTAATGAACACGCGTGGGAGATGAACACTGTACGCAGACAGCATCGATCTCGCTCGAACAATACACAATCAGTTGTTTTTATACCATCAGGGAAATTTATAACGCCCCCTCATGCGTTAAGAAGATACAATATATGCATACGTCAAATCAAAACCACAATGACTTTTAACACAGTTTGAAAAGAACATTGTCTCCGTCTCCGCGGAAGGTGCTTCCTGTCCATCTTCTGACTCTCGCTTCTCCAAAACCTCGGGCCATGCTCTGCAACAAACTAGCAATCCTGCACGCACAAAAATGCAGTTGCAAGCAAATATATCTGAACTCTCACCTAGAACATAAGCCTACCTACAGTGTGTGCAGGTGTGTGTGTGCGGCTCGACCTCATACGAACTTTGTCTTATGAGAAGAGAGGCCAATTCTCATGTGCATAATAACCTAACTGAAACTATATCTGTAATATGTTGAATAAATGAACCTCTACTAAAAGCTTAATCAAAAGATATAAATGAATAAAAGACAATAATGAATAACCTGGTTATTCAAATAGCATCCTCCCAACAGCTCCTCAAAATAACCACCAAAAAATGCACACTTTACAGAGGAAACAAAGACATTTTAGAAGTACACTTCCTGACTCATTCTGAGTCATCTGTTACCAAGCAAACTCAAACGCAGCAGGTTGCGCACTCAGGTCTTTATTCAGGCCTGTTTCTAGATTATATGTGATATATGTATTATAAGCGTATATGCAATCTTTCCATAGCTCTAGGCCACTTTACTCAATAGATCGGCTGGACATCGCGCCGGACGAAGCTTCTGACCATCAATTAACTGACCGCGCTTCAACTCTTTAATAAGCACCAAAGTGCAATGTGTAGACAGACTTTGAGGGTGAGGGACAAATTAAAAACGTCTGTAAACACCTCAACCAGCTCTGTAGCACAGAACCTCAAAGCATGGAGGTGTTTTCAGCGCCACCTGCTTTTCAGGGGTTAGTCCTCCTCAGTACCTTGACAACCTGTAGGCATAGTGAAAGCCTGCTGAGGTAGTATTTCTAACTAAGCAGAGAGACAACAACAAAAAAACACAAACAGCAAAGACCAGAAAAATGCACGGATTGGCATTTGTACTATAGTTACTCATCTTATTACATTTGACAAACTAGGACACTGTGTTCTGTTCCTGATACCAACACTAGCACTGCCAGCAGATGAAGATCAGGGTGGAACATCACAGCAACAGGCTTTGCATTTTCATTTTTTTAAGAGTTGCTAATACACTGAAAAGAAGAACCTAAACTTTTAAATGATCTCTTACTGTAGTCAAAATATGACACCAAAATGATCACTAGTGATACAAGTTAAGTTGCAAGTCAGTTGACTAATTTAAAAAGTTCTCTCCTCTGAGGTGTTGCTGTAAGCACGCAGACTCAAACGCAACAGAAAACCATGCTAAGCCCTTGGGCATCTTGCTTTCATACAGAACTTTCTACATAACATTCTACTACACCACTAGCATGTCACTGTGACTGTGATGTGATACTACACTATCATGCTTTATGCTATCAAGCTAGAACAGTGTGGGTATAAAACAATATCTTTAGTGATGGGGATTTTTAAAGTCAAATTATAGTACAAATATATGTAATCTATTGGTATCACTTGACTGGTTTACGCAACAAGAAGAACTTACTGACAGGGACTAAAATACACTGGGAGGCACATGAGGAAACGAGGAACAGGTGGACACACACCTGGGACTCATTGGGCTAGACAAGACAAGGACGTAAAGCAGAATACACTAACATGAGACAAGCCCTTCAAAGTAAAACAGGAAATCCACAGACTGAACTCAGAGACAATACTAACACAGTACAGAGGGAACACAGTACAGGGACCGGAGGGTCACGAGACATGACTGACTAGGGAATAAGAGAATAACATGAGGGCAGAATTAAACCTAAGAGCTACAAATCACAACCCAGAAGAACAGGAAATCAGAAACCAAAACCCTAGTAGTCATGAACAATAGAAGAGAACAGACTAATAAACAATAGTACAAAATGAAAACACTGGGCCTTAGGCCCAGGACTGTGACAGTTGATCCACGTGGGAGGATCAGCACATAAGCGCGGGAAAAAAGATGTGTACCCGCAAAAGACATTGTTCAGTCTGAAATGTGTGTGTGAGTGAGTGAGTTGGGGAGGTGTATGGGGATGTTTTCTGTCTGATGGATGAATATAGTCTGGATACTGTAGAAATGTTTAGCTGATTTAGAGTTTAGAAATGTGTTAACATAGAATGTAGAATTATTGTAGAGACACTGACACTGCCCTCAATGTAATAAAGGTCTGACTGTCATGAATTTAGGAGTAGATTGTAGGAGACCCCTCCCCCAGTTGAACTGTGTAAGGGCTCAACATTTGACCTGGATAACTGTGGTCTGGAAGGGAAATGGGTTTTTTATGACCTCTAGGGAGTCACCTACACCCACAGTGTTTTAACTGTCACGCACACTCACTTACGCGCACACACATACATACAGGTATGCGTACACAGTCACACACGAGCACTCACAAAGACACAGACACAGAGTTTGCAGCACACCGTAGGGGGGTTTTATGATGGGGACGCCTCTATAAAGCTGGCTGTAACTAACCTAGGGGTGAAGATTTTGCAGAGGGACACACCTGCCTTAAATAAAGATGAATAAAGATGAATAAAAGTTTTGTGTAAAATGACTACTGAGTTCCGGTGCCGTCTCTGGATGCCTCGACGAATAAAAGAACAGGGGTAAAACTGATTTCGCAACAATACCCATTGGTGTCATTATGGTGGTCACTTTTGACTGGGAACACCACAGGTGTAAAAAGGTTGATTAAAACACTTAAGTTTCAGTGAAAGAGGTGATCATAAATCTGTGGAGGATATCATAAGGCCTTGAGGCAATCAGATGTAAAACCTCTCTTGCAATGCACCAAGGGAAAAATCTACTTGCATGTCATATCCAGCCTTTACATTTCTTCTGCCAGTTATTGTTTTAGCAGATATAAACAGTAAACAAAAAACAAGAGAAACACCCCAATAAAAAGCAACAGTTTCAGCTGTTTCCATGAATTCTGGTGATGAAGCTTCTGTGATGATGGCTTTCTTCTCCTGCTCACGCATGTTCTTATGAAAGGTGAACATCCTCACAATCATTCTTTATAGGACCAGACCAAATGCAGACTTTATTCAGTTGGATCTCAGTAATGACACTTGTGTATGGGAATCGGAGCTCACTAAAAAGAATAGTGAATCGATGCCCTTTAGGGCCATGTTTATTTTGCAGTCAGTTCAGTTTTACATTCAGTTTAATTTTATCTATACAGTGCCAAGTCACATAAACAGTCACTTCAAAGTGCTTCATATTGTGAGGTAGACCCTACTACTACTACTACTACTAATATGATTCCTTTGCTGCATTTTCTAAGATGTTTAAGTTCAGGTTTTACTGTTTAGTCTTGAGTTTAGTTCTTTTTGTCTTTACGTTTATTTCTAGTTAGTGTTTCCTTGTCTCTGTCTCATCACTGTCTCCTGTGTCATTCCTCTCTTTACGTTTTATTCCATGTCTGCTCTGTCTGTGTCATGTGTCTTTCCGTGAGCTATCTAAAGTCTAAATGAATCACTTGACAATACCACATCTGACACCTCCGCATTTGCAAGTCTCAAGTCAGCATCTCTGCTTTGCTGGAACAGGAGGAAAGTTAAGAACATTATGATACAAAGACATGTTGTCAGGTGTGGTGTAGAAACTTCTTGAACTGGAAACTTTTGTCTCATCCTCATGCGTCATGCTGATGTCACCGTGAGACATTTCACTGACAAAATCTTTCTTGGATATCAAACAAAGCAGAGATATGATCAGTTTAGACACAATTCATAGGATGTTTTGTGTAATCAATTTGAGGAGCAGTAGAAGGCCAGCTTTTGGTCCAGATTACACACAAAGAGCCAGACTTTTGACCGCTTCGCCTTGGGCATTTTTAATCTGTAGCTCAGCTCTAAAAGAACATACGTACCTGGGCCCACCTACTACGCTTGCAAAGGTAAAATGATTGGCTAGAATCCAAAGTGTGTGACATCTCAGGAAAAAAAAGCACCAAAATGTGCGCTGCTTTTCGGTCTGGTTACTACCGTTTATGTCAGAACCGGTGCTATTATGGCACCCGATACCGGTACCCATCCCTAATTGTGGCACAGTGGTATGTTATGATTTGCCCTTTCTTTCAGGTAAAGGTAAAAGGTAAAACAAACAAACAAGATATATAGATATCTATATCTATATCTCAGCTGATGAATTGGGTACAGTAATTTGTAAAACATGAGTTTTTCATACAGCTTAGTGTTGCTCTGTCACACCATCCTTGTGTTGGACAATATTTTAGTACTGTATATGTGCTCCTTTTACACCACTGTTGTACTTTGACAACCTGTAGGTATAGTGAAGGCCTGGTGAGGTAGTATGTCTTTTTTCCCTGTAAAAACCTGACTTGTCAAACACTTTTTCTAGTGAATATACTTTTAAATACAATTACAATGTAAATTCGATATAAATGACATTGAAAATACACTTAGTTACAGCTGTGTTATAATGTATTACCTAATATTCTCATCACACTACAGGACACCAACAGAATCCCCCAAGTAACCTAGAAGATAATATAATAGGCTCAATATCCATGGGTACATTTACAAGTGTACAATCTCCTTAAAAATACCCTGCCAAGTTAGCTCTGTAGCTGGTATGGAGTTTAGCTGCAGACAAATGTCCTTGCATGATTCACCTGTGTGCTCCATCCCCCACAAAGAAGTAGCACACCTTTTTTGGCTGTGTGTTGACAGCCATCATCTCAGAATTCCTCAGTTTAAACAAGGACACGTGTTGATTCAAGATCACACACCAAAAGAGGATTTTTAAGGTTGTAGTTAAGGGCAGGGTTCAGCAGTCTTTGTGAGAACATGCACATGGAAAAAAGAGAGAGAGAGAGAACAAACAAAACAAAACAGGAAAGACCAGAAAATGCACGGATGGGTATTTGTACGATAGTCACTCGTGTTATTACATTTGGCAAACTAGAACACTGTGTTCTAACGTCTCTCTTCCACAGCATGTCTTTTATCCTGTCTTCCTTCTCTCACCCCAACCGGTCGCAGCAGATGGCCGCCCCTCCCTGAGCCTGGTTCTGCCGGAGGTTTCTTCCTGTTAACAGGGAGTTTTTCCTTCCCACTGTCGCCAAAGTGCTTGCTCATAGGGGGTCATATGATTGTTGGGTTTTTCTCTGTATCTATGAAGCGCCTTGAGGCAACTTTTGTTTCGATTTGGTGCTATATAAATAAAATTTAATTTAATTGAATTAACTTTGACATTTACAGTTTAAACTCTGATGAAAGGCATTTTTTAAAGAGTTGCCAAAATATTTCAATAATGACTTTATATTCTACTTGCAGCAATGCAAGTTAATGGTTCGAAATCAGTCAGCTTGATGAGGGAGTTCCTACTAAATGGTAAATGGCCTGTATTTATATAGCGCTTTACTAGTCCCTAAGGACCCCAAAGCGCTTTACATATCCAGTCATCCACCCATTCACATACACATTCACACACTGGTGATGGCAGCTACATTGTAGCCACAGCCACCCTGGGGCGCACTGACAGAGGCGAGGCTGCCGGACACTGGCGCCACCGGGCCCTCTGACCACCACCAGTAGGCAATGGGTGAAGTGTCTTGCCCAAGGACACAACGACCGAGACTGTCCAAGCCGGGGCTCAAATCGGCAACCTTCCGATTACAAGGCGAACTCCCAACTCTTGAGCCACGATCGCCCAACCTACTATCAAAGGAACACATCTAAAAATGTTTGAGAGGCAGACATGCATCACTACATTTTGGGAGTGAAAACTACTGTAAAAAACCAAACAAAACTAAAACAGATAAGGACTGTGTTAGGGCTTGTTGAGCATGCAGGTTTCATCCAGAGAAGAACTGGTTTATACATTTTTTAAAACTACAGTTACATTATTTCCTGTGCTGCTTTGTTGAAAGATCTTAAATGGATTCACACCTTTTTACACCAGAATGATAACACATTGAAACATACTTTGAATGAAACAGCATTTCATGCTGCAGCTGAAATGCGGAAATGAGTACTGTAGGTGTAACAAAGCAAGACAAAAACAAAAGAAAACATGCCCAAACTGGAAAGACTGGAAAAACTACACAGTAAATTACACAGTAGGTATTTTCAATTATCACATTTGGACATGGACATGACTATACTCTCAAAACGACTATGACTATGCTCTCAAAACACTTCATTACAGTTGGAGTGAGTCCGATGGGGTAATAGTCATTCAAACCGGTTATCTTTGGGAGGTGCACTATAGTGGTGGACCTGAAGCATATGGGTACAGCTGACTGGGTGAGGGACAAATTAAAAACGTCTGTAAACACCTCAACCAGCTCTGTAGCACAGAACCTCAAAGCATGGAGGTGTTTTCAGCGCCACCTGCTTTTCAGGGGTTAGTCCTCCTCAGTACCTTGACAACCTGTAGGCATAGTGAAAGCCTGCTGAGGTAGTATTTCTAACTCACCAGAGAGACAACAACAAAAAACAAACAAACAGCAAAGACCAGAAAAATGTACGGATGGGCATTTGTACTATAGTTACTCATCTTATTACATTTGACAAACTAGAACACTGTGTTCTGTTCCTGAGACCAACACTAGCACTGTCAGCAGCTGAAAATCAGGGTGGGACATCACAGCAACAGGCTTTGCATTTTCATTTTTTTAAGAGTTGCTAATACACTGAAAAGAAGAACCTAAACTTTTAAATGATCTCTTACTGTAGTCAAAATATGACAATTGTCCTGACACAATATTGCGTTTCGCTTCTTACCATGGTACATAGACAAAAAAATATACTTTTATTCACAGGATATATGACAGATTTTTGTATCACTAATTGCCCTGTACAATTACAGCATACAATATTATTGTCACTGCTATATTTCTGTAATGCGAACCAGAAATTATTTCCACTACTAATTGATTACCGTTGAGCTCAAAGGCAGTGGCGTGTCTAGGAAATTTTTGTTGGGGGGGCCAGGTAGGGGCACAGATTTGGAGAAGGGTGGCAGATGTAATTGGCAGATTCTACCAACCGTTAACCATAATTCAATAACCCTATAAACCTAATAGCCGAATGCGCTTTTAACTCTTATTAGAATGAGATTTTAACCACTACGGTGCAAAGTTTTTAGATACTGCGTTGATAAAGTACAAGAGATACAATCAGTGCTTTGTCAGTGTTTACTCAGCATTCAAGGACAGCAATATTTGCATAGTATTTTTACTGACATATAGTGCACATATGTTTTGGGCAAAAACATTTTTGAATATTAAAATACAAACATTTGTAACAAACAATTGACAAATTAGCCAATGCCAATGTAAAACTTTATCTGCCTATTAAAAAAAAGAAGATAATCTTCTCACAAACTTGTGTTTGATTTTGAAACAGGAAAAAAGTGGGGAAACAAATGAAAAGACTAACATTTGAATAAAACCTGAAAGCAAGTAAATACTTTCTATGCTGCCTTATGGTAAACTTTGGCAATATTGATGAAGAACAACACTGGCTGATGATGAAATACAGTCAGCTGGCATGGTAACACTGCCCGTATTAACCTGCAGGGCTGGACTGGGACAGAAAAGCTGGCATTTTGACTAGAGACCGGCCCACCAGGTATTAAAGCCATAAAGCCTTTGAATCAAAACAAACGCTGTTGTGACAGTGATGTACACTGTCTTGTTGGTATATGTATGATTTCTATACATTTTACGTCAGATAAAAACTTTGGTCGTAAGATTTAGATAGTTATTTAATAAAAGCTAGATATTTTAAATGAGAATAAGAAAGACAAGTATTTCTTTGTGCCCCCCTTTCCCTGTTAATGCCCTACCTGGCCCCCTGGCAAAACTTTCCTAGACCCGCCCCTGCACAGTTACCAGCTGTCAGCTGCTTAGAAAAGGATGCTGGTGTTATTTGTCTCTCAGAAACAGTTTATAACTTCCCTTCAACTCATTCATGTGACCTAAAAGGTAAACCTGTTTCTCCATCACCTGTTCAGCTCTGATGATCCAGTAAGGACATCTCCTGGTTTCATCTTCATGTTTCCCTCTCACCACATATCCATTACCAGCAGCTTTTACAGCTGTGGCTCCAGCAAACATCAGCTGATACTAGAAATTAATATTAAATAAATTCTAACAACAGCTGATCAAGCTTAAACGTGCTGCTGTTGTTTAGCGCGACACCTGGCGGTTTCTTCTTTCTGGCGCAAAGTGGGCGATAAACAAACAAGAGAGAAAAGCCGATCAGCTGATCATTGATCAGTTTCAAAGTAGCAACAGGAGAGGCAGGGGGACAGAATGAGAGAAGAAGAGGCAGCTGTGCAGCGTAACGACAGAATAACTTCAGCTTTGTGTCTTTTTTTCATTATAGCGAAAGTATTGGACAAACTGCGTCTCTTCTCAATATATCTAATATTTTCTCTGAATGAAGGACCATTCCATTTTTTTAAGGAGCCGTTGGCAACTCTACTAACTAACCTTATGAATAAAATAAAGTACTCTATCAGTAACATCATAGTAACCGAACAGCTGTATAGAAACTCCATCATGGTATGCCCGATGGCCAGTCCAGCTATGTTAACCTGCAACCAAATCTGCAGCTCCATACAGCAATGTTACGACTTACATTATATCTTATAACTCATAACTCTTATGTTAGCTCCCCTCAGTAGCATACTGTCTGAAATATTCGAAGGCTGCAATAATTCTTTAAGTGTTATTTTTTCCTTGGTATTCTAATTTCACCGAAGTTTACTAAACTCAACAAACTTAATATTACTTACCGGGATATTTATTCTGTCCTTATTTTCTTTCACCGAAAAATTGTTTCCTGCTGTGCTTCTTTCGTGCTTGGCTCTCCTACCTTTGCTAACGTGATGCACATAGTGCAGAAGCCGATGCTGCATTCACTTACACTCGGATATCTGAGCTTCACCGTGAAAACATAATCGTACATTTGATATTTGATTGAATTTTATTGTTTTACCTTTGGGGTGGCACCTGGGGTGGCCAGTCTGGTTGGGGGGGTGGCCTGTGCCCCCCCAGGCCACCCCGCTGGACACGCCGCTGCTCAAAGGTCCTATTAATAAACGGTTAACGAATGTGTATTTATGAAGACAATTTGTGAGACTGGTAAACTTACCTTTGTTCGTACGATGGTCTTGTGTTCTACACGGTGCATTTCAAGGTCCTGTACCCATCCGTTGGTAAACTGTACCTGGGCTTGTTGCAGTGACCTGAAGTTACTAAAAACTTCATGAGTGTATGCAGTCACTCCAAAAACCATATAATTATAAATCTGAGCGTGGTGGAAGTTGGGCAGCACACTGACGTCTTTTGTCCACTCTGTGTGCTTGCAAGGGTCTAACCCTTTCACTCCTTTGATTTTTTCCTCGTACCTTTTCTTTGCCTTTTCGTCAATTGCATTGTTCTCCTTCGTTTTGTACATTCCTTTTTTGGGGAGCAAAGAAAAACCAAGAAGGTATTGGAACCGGAGAATGAACGTTTTGCGGTGCTGCAAATGCTTGCATTTGATGCGGTACTTGGATTGTTTTGCCACGAGTTCCCGGCATGCAATGCACAAAACTCACGTGGTCTGTCAATCTCTAAACACGTATGCTTTCAATTGTGTAATTTAAGTGATCTAGGTAGCTCTGTTTTGCAAGTTCAGTTAACACTACAAATGGGTTTTGGAGTGCTTTGGAATTTGTACGTGCTTTTTGGAGTTTGTACGTGCTTTTTATCTAGGGGCCACCGTATATATTTATATATAAACATATATAAATAAAACCACAGGGTTTATTTTACATTAGTAATTCCTTTTGTGCATAATTTTATATTGTTGTTAATAATAAATTAATTAAAACAACCTGAAGAGCCGGTTGGGAGCCGAAAGAGCTGGCTCTTTTTTTTATTAGCACATACTGAGTGAGAAAGGTGACTGGAAAGTCATTGACTTAACAATGTGGTGTATGCTGTACAGTGCAGCGAGGAATGCCCAGACCTCTACATTGGAGAGACCAAACAGCCACTTCACAAGCGCATGGCACAACACAGAAGAGCCACCTCCACAGGACAAGACTCAGCTGTCCATCTCCATCTTAAGAATAAAGGACACTCTTTCGAGGATGCCAATGTTCACATTTTGGACAGAGAGGACAGATGGTTTGAAAGAGGAGTGAAAGAAGCCATCTATGTCCACTGTGAGCGACCATCTTTGAACAGAGGCGGTGGTTTACGACACCAACTCTCTGCCATCTATAATCCAGTTTTGAGATCCCTTCCCAGACGCCTTAACGCCCACTCACATCCTGGGCCATCTGACCTCAGGAATTCGCATGATAAGGTGGGGCCAGATTTCACAATGAACTCACCCGAAACTCTGGCTGATTGGGACCCACACCCAGTTTCACACCTTGGCTCAGGCGATTAGAGGATCATTAGGGGTTCCTTTTGTCCCTCTGTGGGGGGATACTCCCACTAGGTTTATATCTGGGACTCTCCACCATTTGACCTTAGAACTGAAGAAGCTTCTCGGATGAGAGGTGAAACGTCTTCAAGTAACTTAAAGAAGTCCAGACGCTTTTCTTTGCAAGCTCCTTTGACTACGATGACCTGGATGACTGAGAACCTTCACAGACATGTGACTGGAAAGGAAAAACTCAATGCATCATGGGAATCCCCCGGCAGCCTACGTCTATTGCAGCATAACTAAGGGAGGATTCAGGGTTACCTGGGCCAGCCCTAACTATATGCTTTAGCAAAAAGGAAAGTTTTAAGCCTAATATTAAAAGTAGAGATAGTGTCTGTCTCCTGAATCCAAACTGGAAGCTGGTTCCACAGAAGAGGGGCCTGAAAACTGAAGGCTCTGCCTCCCATTCTACTTTTAAATACTCTGGGAACAACAAGCAGGGTTGCAGTGTGAGAGCGAAGTGCTCTAATAGAGTGATATGGTACTACAAGGTCATTAAGATAAGATGGGACTTATTTAAGACCCTGTATGTGAGGAGCAGGACTTTGAATTCAATTCTGGATTTAACAGGAAGCCAATGAAGGGAAGCCAAAACAGGAGAAATATGCTCTCTCTTTCTAGTCCCTGTCAGTCTTCTTGCTGCAGCATTTTGGATTAACGGAACGGACATCCTGATAATAATGAATTACAGTAGTCCAGCCTGGAAGTAGCATGTTTTTTTTTTTTTTGCCTGTCCCATTTGGTTCTTTAGCCGTCAGAATTGTTGTCTGAAGACCAACAAGAAGACGCTGAAAAACTAGTTCATCTTCCTTGTTGGCCTTGATGAACTAGTTTTTCGGCATCACTCTGAGACAGGATATTTCTAACTTTAGAGATGTTACGCAAATGAAAGAAAGCAGTCTTACATATTTGTTTAATATGTGCGTTGAAGGACATGTCTTGGTGAAAAATGACTCCAAGGTTTCTCACAGTGTTACTGGAGGCCAAGGTAATGCCATCCAGAGTAAGAATCTGGTTAGATACCATATTTCTAAGATTTTCAGGGCCGAGAAAAAAAAACAAACTCTGTACCTATATCTGAGTTGTCTTCTTGAAAGAAAAAAACAATGTAAAGCTTTTGTCCAAATGAAGTCAAAACAAAAATGTCTGTGTAAAAATTGTTTAGTTTGTTCCGGCAGTTTCCATACCAGGCTGTGACAAAACTGGTTAGGATGTCTCTGTATTGCCTCTGTAGAAGGTGTTAAGGATGGGTTTGGGGAGGCGCATCTTCTTCAGTCATCTCAGGAAGTGTAGGCGCTGCTGGGCTCTTTTTGTTACTGATTTTGTGTTGCTGGCCCAGGCACCTCTGTGATGTGAAAACTGAGGAATTTGGCGCTATTCCCTCTCTCTACTGTGACACCAGCAGTTCTGAATGGGAGATGGACAGCCTTGATCTTCCTAAAGTCAAGAATCAGTTCTTTTGTTTTGTCAACATTAAAAGTATACTATCCTTGCTCCAAAGTGCCAGCTGTTGCACCTCCTCTCTGTATGCAGCATCATCATTGTCCCTGATGAGTCCCACCACTGTGGTGTCATCTGTAAACTTGATAAGGTGGTTTGTGTTGGAACACGAGGTACAGTCGTGGGTCAGCAGCATCAAGAGCACTGGGCTTGACAGTGTTGTATTCCAACCTGTACTGTCTGGGATCTTTCAGTGAGGAATTCCAGAATCCAGTTGAACGTGAAGGTTTTGAGCAGTGTTGGGCAAGTTACTTTGAAAAAGTAATTAATTATAGTTATTAGTTACTTCTTCAAAAAAGTAACTGAGTTAGTAACTGAGTTACAAAATTCTAAAAGTAATTTTAATTACTTGAAAAGTAACTATTACGTTACTTAAAAAGAAAGCAAAACGTGTAACCATCTGGGGTCCAGGGTATAATTGGCCATTTTTAACTACTTTTGATTTTGCCTCTACATTTCACCTTTGAAAACTATTTACTTTGCCTTGTTTACCTTCTTTAAAGGTGTTGTGACAAGCAGCGTTACTTTGTCCCCAGATAATTGCGCCTCTCCTGGAGCCCTTACAAATGGTGGAGTATGTGGCTCCTGTATCAACCAGGAATGGCAGAGTCAGTCCATTCACCGTCATTGGGAGTAAGGGGTCTGCCTTTCCCCCGTCTCCCCAGCCTCTCTGTGGGGTGTGTCACTGCATCCACCCATCCCAGCTGGCCTCCCAGCGTGGCAATTGTGGGCGTGGTCCAGGTGTTATGTGTGGATTAGGTGCTTGGTATTGGGGTCCCCGTCTGCCCCATTGTAGCTGACCAGTGTATTGTTGAGGCTTCTGCTGATAACAGTCTCTGGCCCAGTGCCCTGGCTGACCACAGATCTAACAAACACCACGCCACCCATGTCCCGCCCCAGGCGCTCCCCTTCCATAGCCAGGTGCCTCCCTCACACCCACCAAGCCACCACGGCCTCTTGCCCTACCCCTACCAAGCCCCGTATTACCACCCCAGCTGGGCTTGGGTGTGGTTTGCTGTCCGTCATAGTCAGTTATGGGAATAACGGCATTGCAAGTAACGGCGTTACTAACTTTTTTCAGTAACGAGTAATATAACTAATTACTACTTCTATCGTTACAACCCCGTTACCGTTACTAACAAGAAAATGCGTTGCGGTCGCTTTACTATTTTTCAACAAACAGACGGTTGAAGCTGTCTTCAACTTACTGCACCGTACCGAATCAGTTGTACAGAAGTAGCTGTGTACATAAGTAATCTGGGCGCTACAGGTTTAAGCAGCTGTGCGCGCTCCCGCGGACGGCAATCACTTTTTGGTACAACACCTGGAGCTAGGGGCAAAACAATCGCATGAGTGCTGCTGTTTGACTGAGGAAGAATGAAGTAGTTGTGGTAAGCCAATCACATGACCACTTCAAGATGACAAAGCAACAAGATGATATATATCAGTTTTTAAATTGTGTTTATAGGCCACGTAAAACCAGAGTCATGATAAACAATATATACCCTGAGTTTTTTCTTCAATCTTTTCATCACGTTTACTGTCTAAGGACAGCTCTAGCATGCACTTCCTGCTTATGAGAGTGCTTGCTATAGCTTAAAAAAACAACAAAAAACAGCCCTTTCATGTTGATGAAAATGTACCATGTTAACCAATCAAAAATGATATGGCAACATGACAATTGGTTGTTTAGGAAGAGGGGGAAGTTTTAGAAGTGACCCTGCGTGCGAGAGAAAGAGAAACAGAACAGAAAAAGCGAGAGAGCGAGTTTTGAGATTTGTGATGTTTAGCGTGTTTGGAGTGTGTAGTTAATATGTTGTCTTGTGTAGTTAGTGTGTAGTGTTGTGGCTAGTTTTGTGTTGTGTCTTAGAACAATGATGCGACTGCTGTCTCCAGGTAGAGAACAAGAGTGATACACCTGCTGCTGTCAGACCTGCAGGTATCAGGCCGTGATGGTCTCCTTCATAGTGGACAGAAATATTTGGAGTGGCACAAATAATTTGTGTGGGATCTTATTGAATGCAGAACACCTGATTGTTATGTAAATAGTTTGAAATGGTTATTAAAAAAAGGGGTAAAAGGTAAATGGCTGCAAATAACTTTGTTGTTTGCAAAACCTGTGCATATGATTTTAAAATTGACAATTTATATTTGCATTTAAAGTTATATATATATATATATATATATATATATATATATATATATACAGTGGGGCAAAAAAGGATTTAGTCAGCCACCGATTGTGCAAGTTCCCCCACTTAAAATGATGACAGAGGTCAGTAATTTGCACCAGAGGTACACTTCAACTGTGAGAGACAGAATGTGAAAAAAAAATCCATGAATTCACATGGTAGGATTTGTAACGAATTTATTCGTAAATCAGGGTGGAAAATAAGTATTTGGTCACCTCAAACAAGGAAAATCCCTGGCTCTCACAGACCTGTAACGTCTTCTGTAAGAAGCTTTTCTGTCCCCCACTCGTTACCTGTATGAATGGCACCTGTTTGACCTCATCATCTGTATAAAAGACACCTGTCCACAGCCTCAACCAGTCAGACTCCAAACTCCGCCATGGCCAAGACCAAAGAGCTTTCGAAGGACACCAGGAAAAGAATTGTAGACCTGCACCAGACTGGGAAGAGTGAATCTACAATAGGCAAGCAGCTTGGTGTGAAAAAATCAACTGTGGGAGCAATCATCAGAAAATGGAAGACATACAAGACCACTGATAATCTCCCTCGATCTGGGGCTCCACGCAAGATCTCATCCCGTGGGGTCAAAATGATCATGAGAACGGTGAGCAAAGATCCCAGAACCACACGGGGGGACCTGGTGAATGACCTGCAGAGAGCTGGGACCAAAGTAACAAAGGTCACCATCAGTAACACACTACAACGGCAGGGAATCAAATCCCGCAGTGCCAGACGTGTTCCGCTGCTGAAGCCAGTGCATGTCCAGGCCCGTCTGAAGTTTGCCAGAGAGCACATGGATGATACAGCAGAGGATTGGGAGAATGTCATGTGGTCAGATGAAACCAAAGTAGAACTTTTTGGTATAAACTCAACTCGTCGTGTTTGGAGGAAGAAGAATACTGAGTTGCATCCCAAGAACACCATACCTACTGTGAAGCATGGGGGTGGAAACATCATGCTATGGGGCTGTTTTTCTGCCAAGGGGACAGGACGACTGATCCGTGTTAAGGACAGAATGAATGGGGCCAAGTATCGTGAGATTTTGAGCCAAAACCTCCTTCCATCAGTGAGAACTTTGAAGATGAAACGAGGCTGGGTCTTCCAACATGACAATGATCCAAAACACACCGCCCGGGCAACAAAGGAGTGGCTCCGTAAGAAGCATTTGAAAGTCCTGGAGTGACCTAGCCAGTCTCCAGACCTCAACCCCATAGAAAATCTGTGGCGGGAGTTGAAAGCCCGTGTTGCTCGGCGACAGCCCCAAAACATCACTGCTCTTGAGAAGATCTGCATGGAGGAATGGGCCAAAATACCAGCTACTGTGTGTGCAAACCTGGTAAAGACCTATAGTAAACGTTTGACCTCTGTTATTGCCAACAAAGGTTATGTTACAAAGTATTGAGTTGTATTTTTGTTATTGATCAAATACTTATTTTCCACCCTGATTTACGAATAAATTCGTTACAAATCCTACCATGTGAATTCATGGATTTTTTTTTCACATTCTGTCTCTCACAGTTGAAGTGTACCTCTGGTGCAAATTACTGACCTCTGTCATCATTTTAAGTGGGGGAACTTGCACAATTGGTGGCTGACTAAATACTTTTTTGCCCCACTGTATATATATATATATATATATATATCTACTTGGATTATATGTTTTGTCTGATTTTAGATCAATTGTGTTAATACAGTATGTTGAATTGAAAACATAACTGTAAATTCAGACATGTGAGGTTGTGCTGAAAAGAATGATTCCGAACAAGGCAAAGTAAATAGTTTTTAAAGGTGAAATGTAGAGGCAAAATCAAAAGTAGTTAAAAATGGCCAATTATACCCTGGACCCCAGTGGGTTACACGTTTTGGTTTCTTTTTAAGTAACGTAATAGTTACTTTTCAAGTAATTAATTACTTTTAGAATCTTGTAACTCAGTTACTTTTTTGAAGAAGTAACTAGTAACTATAATTAATTACTTTTTCAATGTAACTTGCCCAACACTGCTCAACACCTTCACGTTCAACTGGATTCTGGAATTCCTCACTGAAAGATCCCAGACAGTACAGGTTGGAATACAACACTGTCAAGCCCAGTGCTCTTGACGCTGCTGGCCCACGACTGTACCTCGAGTTCCAACACAAACCACCTTATCAAGTTTACAGATGACACCACAGTGGTGGGACTCATCAGGGACAATGATGATGCTGCATACAGAGAGGAGAAAGAAGAAGAAAGAATGATACCAAATAAGCAAAGTAAATAGTTTTTAAAGGTGAACTGTAAAGGTAAAATCAAAAGTAGTTAAAAATGGCCAATTATACCCTGGAAAACATGTTAAACTTTTCTTTTTAAAGTAACGCAATAGTCACTTCTCTCCTGCACACGGCAGTAAGGTGTGGTCATCTGTACCAAACCGGTACACTACAAGGTTTGTACCTTCTATCTCCGTCGCCCGAAACCAATGTAGGGTACATTCCAGTAGCCTCGCTCTGGGGGTCCCAATGGACCTTCCCCCCTTTGGATTGGCTGCGTAGGCGAATACGACAACCCCCCTTTGCTTGCTCCTCCTCCTCACGTCGTTCTCGCCGTCCCCACCTATAAAATGCTTCATACTCTTCAGGTTCTTCAGTCTCACTGAAATTCAGTCGCCGTCTCGTAGGATGCTCGTCCTCCTCCAATGCAGCCGTCACCCAACCACCCCACGAATCATCATCCCACTCTTGATCATTTGTTTTCATTTTACGCTCCACCGGCCGAGTGATCCCCTTATGATATTTTTTCCCGACTCCCTCACTCCAGATCTTCCTCTGATTTCTTCACCGGTTTCTTAGTGGCTGGGATCACAGCAGGGGTATCCCCTTTTCCTCTCGAGCTCTGCATCCAACTCTTAAACCTCTGAGGTATAATTGGCAGTTTTTGACTACTTTTGATTTTACCTCTATATTTCACCTTGAAAAACTGTTTATCTTGCCTTGCTTGGTATCATTATTTTCAGCACACCCTCAAAAATCTAAAATTGGAGTAATTTTTAAATTTTGTTTATTTGTCTGACAACAGGTGGTGTACCACTCCTGTTTTCCCTGTGGGCACAGCGTTTACACTGGAATCGGCCTTTGGTGGCTTTTTTGGATCAACTGTGACATTCAGCAGTTAACTGACACACAAAACAAAACAATGACTACACAACACTCTAACTATAGCCTTTAAACACAATAAATGTCACTGATAGTGATGGATTTCTGGCTGTTTTTAGAGAACTGGCTCTTTCGGCTCGGCTCACTAAAAAGAGCCGGCTCTTTTGGCTCCCAACCGGCTCTTCAGGTTGTTTTGTTGCTTTAATTAATTTATTATTAACAACAATATAAAATTATGGACAAAAGGAATTACTAATGTAAAAAAACAACAACTGTGGTTTTATTTATATATGTTTATATATAAATATATACGGTGGCCCCTAGATAAAAAGCACGTACAAACTCCAAAGCACATTTCTAGCGTTAACTGAACTTCCAAAACAGAGCTACCTAGATCACTTAAATTACACAATTGAAAGCATATGTGTATTGTTTGTGTATTTATACACAAGCACTCATATATATTCAAATAATTAAAAAAAATGTTCATTTACCTGTTACTCCCACACACCAAATCCGGTCGTTGGTACCTCCTGGCTTGTGTAGCCACTAGGTAATAAAAGCTCAACACTGCCCCTAGCATCCTGGAGCACTTCTGTTGTGTTTTGTATGTGTTTTGGAGTTTGTAGGTGCTTTGTCTCTAAGGGCCACCGTATATATTAAAAACGTACGAGAGAGAGGGTAAGAGAAAGAAAAGAAAAAAACCCACGGCTCCCAATAAGGAGCTGGCTCGTGTCGTTCACTTCAAAGATCTGGCTCTAAGAGCCGTTTCGTTCATGACCGACACGTCACTAGTCACTAATGTCTCACATATGAAAAGTCTCTCTCTCTTTCTTTCACTCGCCAGCTTTGTCTCACCGGTGTCACTCCTAAATTTTCCACCTCTTACTAAACAATCAAATGCCACATGTTGCCATATCATTTTTTGATTGGTTGACATGGTACACTTTAGCACCAATAGGGAAGGGGTGTTTTTTCTTCTTCTTTTTCCACTCGCAAGTGGAAAGTGTTTGCTTGCGCAGTCCTTAGAAAACACAGTTTTTACCATTTCTTCTCGACTTGGAATCTAACCGGCTAAAGAACTTGGGCCCACTCTCATGCAGGCTTTCAACTGTGGCGAATTTAACTACTCAATTTCAATCGAGACGCGACCTTTCACGCTTTCACATTCACACACACACACACAATCTAAGGCACTGCACTGGGCTCACCAATCTCCGCACGAAATTTAGCCAGCAGAAAAGCTTGGGCCCACTCTTGTGCAGGCTTTCAACTGTGACAAGGATCCCACACCTCGATTTAGCTGTTTGGGGTCCTCAATTTCCCAGGTTGCCACCCTAGTCCCGTCCCACGGGGCTCACCCTCGTGTCTGCGAGTGAGTGGGGCAACCACGCCCTAGAATAATTACTCTTTACTCTAATTACAGTCGCTATCCACAATGGCCAATTAGTTTTACTCGGTTTATTTACTTATTACACCCACAATTTAGTTGCTCTAACGCACTGGGACGGATCACACACCTCCTCTTTGTCTACTGCAGCAAATTGAGTATTCAATCAACTTAGCAAACAGACAATTTAGATAAGCTCCAATATGCACACTTTTGATTAAAGGTGGCGCTTACCTTTTTAAGATGACCCGGGTCGCTGTTCGCTTTGCTGGCCGAACCCCAGACCGCCCAATCTGTCTTCCTCAGCCTCCTACTGGAATCCCCAGATGAGCCACCAATTGTTAAATATCAACACTTCACTGAGTTCTTTTGACTCCTCATAGGCATCCGATGGAAGACAACACACTGCTCAGTAGACCATTTCACATTTTTATTCTCTTACACAATACTTCTAGAAGGGAGATGCATCCTGCATGACATGTTGCCGCGAATCTCAAAATGGTAACGGACGACCAACAGTTTTATAAGAAACTGTCCCATTCCAGTCTAAACAACAGTGTTTCAGTAACTTTCCACTAGATAATGGACCCATGTTATCTACTATTCTGCAGGCAGGCGTGGGAGAAAGTCTACCACTGAAGAACACGTCTTCTAATGCCTTTATTATTCAGGGCCGCGTCCACTCAATATTACACTATATCTCTGCATTTTTATTAATATAAGATTGATATAAGGCACCGCATTAAAGCACTTCAAATAACTTCATTCTAACAATATAAAGCAATTTTGGTCATTTGTTTAGTTCATTCCTTAAAGCAACAAAAGTTAGATGACTTACAATGCCTCAGTATTATGCTGCACCCTGTTTTGGTGGCTACACGCAGCCACATCTTTGTCTTTGAGATCCTCTAAAATCTGGATTCCCAAATCTCTCTCCCAGCCAAGCTTCAGCCCCCTCTAGACGGAGCGATCCCATATAATTTAGGCGCTTGATGTCAGCGATGATGTGGCGACTCCACCCAGAGGTGGCACTTTTGAAAAAAACAGCACTCACCCGGACCATGACACTAGGTTAATGTTCACATTAGCTTTAATACAGTACCTGATTTGTAAAAGACCTCCAAAATTCCCTTTGACCAAGCTTAAATTCTTGTTTGATTTCAATGAATGATTTCATGCCTGTTTGACCAAATAAATCCCTCAACTGATTAATGCCTGCACTAGTCCATGCATCTCTCACAAACTGTTTCTTATCAATTAATAATTTCTTAATATACAAAGTTCCTAATATAAAAGTTCAGCTGTTAAGTTTGATGAGGCATCATCAATATGAATGTTAAAATCCACAAGAATCAAAACTTTCTCCAGCTCCAGCTCTGACGACATCAACATGTTTACGGAAGCGGTTGTGGGATTTATCGGGAAACTAGCGGACGACACAGCAGAAAGAACTATCATCCGAACGTTTCCCAACCAGAAGCCGTGGGTGGATAAAAACATCCGCGACGCTCTGAGATCACGCACCGCTGCCTACAATGAAGGGCTCGTCTCCGGTAATATGGACCTATACAAGGCTGCGTCCTACAACGTGCGCAGCGTGGTCAGAAAGTTAAAGCGGAGCTACGGGGAAAAACTAGAGTCACAGCTACGACAGTGCGACTCTAGGAGCCTGTGGAAAGGACTGCGGACTATAACGGACTATAAACGACCAGCTTCTTCAATGATGAATGCCGATGCTTCACTGGCTGATGAGCTGAACACGTTTTATGCTCGCTTCGACGCCGCAGCAATGAAAACAACAAACGGCTGCGCGCGCTCGGAGTGCACCAGTGAAGAAAATGCATTCATCATCACAGGGCATGCCGTGAGGAACACCTTCAGGAGGGTGAACACCAGGAAGGCAGCAGGACCAGATGCAATCCCTGGCCGGGTCCTGAGAGCCTGCGCTGACCAGCTAACACCGGTGTTCACGGAGATCTTCAACCTCTCCCTGGCCCAAGCTGTGGTTCCCACGTGCTTCAAACAGTCCATTATAGTTCCTGTTCCAAAGAAACAACAGCCCGCTTGCCACAATGACTACCGTCCAGTAGCACTGACCTCAATTGTGATGAAGTGTTTTGAAAGACTGATGAGAGATCACATCACTTCTTCACTTCCTGCCACCATCGACTCACTTCAGTTTGCTTACCGGACTAATCGTTCCACAGACGATGCCATATCTCACCTGCTCCACACATCCCTGAGTCACCTGGACACTGGCAGAGGGAATTATGTTAGGATGCTGTTCGTGGACTACAGTTCAGCATTCAACACAATAATTCCCTCTAAGCTTTTCACCAAGTTGACGGATCTAGGACTCAGCTCATCACTGGGTCAGTGGATCCTCAACTTCCTCACAGACAGACCCCAATCAGTGAGGGTGGGAAAACAAGTCTCCCCCTCCATCTCACTCAGCACTGGAGTGCCTCAGGGCTGCGTTTTAAGCCCCCTGCTGTACTCACTGTACACTCATGACTGTGTAGCCACATCAGACACCACCTCCATTGTCAAGTTTGCTGATGACACTGTTGTTGTAGGACTGATCTCCGACAACATCGAGACGGCCTACCTGGAGGAGATTAGGAACCTGGAGACCTGGTGCCAGGAGAATAACCTCCTCCTAAACATCAGCAAGACTAAGGAGCTGATCGTGGACTTCACCACAAAGCAGGCGAGGAATTACAAACCCCTCATCATCAGTGGCACGCCAGTGGAGAGAGTGGACAGTTTCCGATACCTGGGTGTCCACATCACTCAGGACCTGTCATGGTCCTGCCACATCAACACCCAGGTTAAGAAAGCCCGTCAGCGTCTCTTCTTCCTCAGAAGACTTAGAGACTTCCATCTGCCACTGAAGGTGCTCAAGAACTTCTACTGCTGCACCATCGAGAGCGTCCTGACGGCAAACATCTGTACCTAGTTTGGGAACAGCACCAAGCAGGACAGACGAGATCTGCAAAGAGTGGTGCGCTCAGCCGAACGCATCATTCAATCAGAGCTCCCTGACCTGCTGTCCATCTACACCAAGCGGTGCAAGTCCAAAGCTAGGAAGATTATGATGGACCTCTCCCATCCCAACAATGGACTCTTCTTAAGGAAGCGCTTCCACTCCCTTAAGGCCAAAACAGAGAGAATGAGGAGGAGCTTCTTCCCCCAGGCTATTCGGGCCCTGAACCAGGTGTAGGACTGTACTCTCCCACACACATCACTATAAGACTGGACTCTCACACACATCACATCACCACACGCACCACCACACATTTCCTATAATTTCCTATAATTTATAATCTTTATAATCTCTCTCTGCTGTTTGCACATTTTTATTTATTTTTATTTTTACTGTAAATTCCTAAGTTTTGTAGTAAATTGTAAATACTGTAAATCTTTTTTCTGTCATTTAATGGTCGGGCATTGCGCAGCTACAAGCATTTCACCCCCCATGTCATACTGTGTATGGTTGTGTGTGTGTGACAAATAAAATTTGAATTTGATTTGAATTTGATAATAGAAGATAAGAAGTCTGTAAAATCCTTCAAGAACACAGTAGCAGGGCCAGGATGGCAATAAATTAAAACACAATAAAACATGTTCGTAGAGCCAGCCTTAGTCCTTTGTGACTCAAAAGATGAATAGTTCTCAGTTTGCCCCCAGTTTGCTCAGGGGGCACTCAGATAGGCGCAGCCAACAGAGCACAGTTCGTTTAGGTAAATAAACCCACCATCCATTTGCCATGTTTTTGTGAGAAACAGAAAGTTATTTTCTTTTGAAAAGCTCATTAAGGGAGAAGGATTTGTTAGAGATGGAGTGAATCTTCAAAAGGGCAATCCAACTAGTGCTGGTGTAATGCAATCTGTACTTATGCCAAAACCTTTAATGCTTAGAAATCAGGACTGTTGACCTTGGGCAGTTTACTAGGTGTCGGTATCATCAGTTTCACCCCGATGTATAGGCCCAGAATCACAGTTTCTCTAGAAATAGGCTACAAGAATTCAATATCATTCAAATATCATTTACCAAATATCTGTATCCCATCAGAGGCTAGTTTCGTAAAGGAAATTGGTAGTAGCTGCTCCACCACAGGAACAGTAAGGCTTCCAGCACACAATGGACACCCCACTCACTTAACATAAACACATTTATTAGACACAATTTTAAATAATAACCCTTTTTTGTAGTGTCTTTCCACTCAGTGTCCCAAGAAAAATAAAAAAATAAATACAAACATATATCTTCCAAGGTCCTTTGGCAAAAAGAAAACGGTGTAGTTTCCAATAATAGCATCCAGCAAGCAGAAGCATCCACCCGCAGCAAAGACCATCTACCGGCCAGGATGATTCAGAGTCATCAGACTTCCACAAGGCAGTTCATCCAGTAGGATCCAGGATATCAAAAGAGCAAATAAACCAGCATACACACAAGTGTGCAGAAGAATTAACCAAAAAATGTTCATAAGTCTCAGTACCACTGACTCAGTGTCCATGTCACTAATGGCTTATTTACCAGTCTTACCACTGTAATAATACAGGCTTGTTCAAATAAAAATATAATAGAACATAAATGCTGTTAACAATGGTTATTAATGCTCTTCTCTTAGGCATAACACAATAACTCTGTAACTGATCTTGTATCGACACCATTTTAGGACATTAGCCAGGCTTGCTTAATGGCTAGCTTGCTAACAGTCAGCTATGCAGTCAGCTACTAACCTCATTCACACATTCTACAATATCTAGCCTTCTTCTTTAACAAACATGGCAGTGGTAGATTTGACACCTCGCTGCAGCATAATAAGGCACAAAACATTTAATGTGAAAATGCGCTGCAAGCTAACTCACCAGAGGGGTTCATGTAATGGCGAATGGCTGTCGGATTCAGCTCAGCTTCACATTCGTACTACTACAAGACTCCTTTTTTAAACAACCAGTGTAGGGACTAACGCATTATTAAGTAATGCGTTACAGTAACTACGTTATTATTGTGGTAACAAGCACGGTAACTAGTTATTATTCCAAAATCAGGAACGTGTTACTCGTTACTGGGATTTAGATAGGGTCATTATTCGTTACTTCGTGTGGTGTCTATTCCGGAGGTTCCACAGATTCAGTAACATTAGCAAGTGGTGGAGGCCAGCAGGTGGATGAGGGAAAGGGGAGGCAGGAGAAGGAGGAGAGACCCGAGGCGGCCGCCGGTCCGAGTGTCAGGTGAAGTGAATTTCAGGTAAGATGTTATGACCTTCAGTCTACCTGGGTCAGATATAAACCAAGTTTAGGTGGAGTTTATTTTCGTTATTCTGACTTTTTCGTACTGGGTACTAGCTAGCATGATGGAGTTTGTATACAGCTGGGTGGGTGCTATGATGTTACTGATGTTGAACTTTATTTTGTTCATAAGGTTAATTATTAGAGTTGCCAACCATCCCCTAAAAACGGAATTGTCTTGTATTCAGAGAAAATATTACGCGTTTCGTATTGGGGTGGCTGTAGCTCAGGTGGCAGAGCAGATCAGCCACTAACCAGAAAATTGGTGGTTCGATCCCAGGCTGCTCCAGTCTGCATGCCAAATATCCTTGGGCAAGATACCAACCCATGTTGCTCTCCGATGCATCCATCGGAGTGTGAATGTGTATGAATGTTAGATACTTAGCACTTAAGCTTAGAAGTGCTTGTGTGAATGGGTGTGATTGGGTGAATGGGGTTGTATAAAGTGCTTTGAGTGCTTAGACAGAGTAGAAAAGTGCTTTATAAGAACCAGTCCATTTACCATTGAGGTTAAAAGGAATGCAGTTTGTCCCGTTCTCCAGCTACAATGAAAAAGGCACAAAGCTGGAGTTATTCTGTGTCTTTGCTGCACAGCTGCCTCTTCTTCTCCCATTCTCTCCCTCTTCTGTTTCTACTTCAATTATGAAACTGATCAATGATTAGCTGATCGGCTTTTCTGTCACAAGTCCCGTCTCTCGTTTGTTTATCGCCCGCTTTGCGCCAGAAAAAAGAACCCAGCGGAGGTCGCGTTAAGATTGATTAGCTGTCCCGTTTGGATCTTTAGCCATCAGAATTGTTGTCTGAAGGCCAAGAAAGATGCCAAGCGGATTTATTTTACCAAGTGGATCATCATGGCCTTGCCATATTGGTCCATTTGATTGACCTTTATTATAATTATGTATTTATTTTATTTTCGGTTGCTACAAACGGGACAGACATGACTGGGGGATAGGACAGGGAGAAAGAATGAAAGAAAGAGAGGGAGAGAAAGAAAACCAGAGGGGAGAAGAGACGGTGAGAAAGGGGGGAAGAAAGAAAGAAAAACAAACAAAACACCTGGATCACCTGTATGGAGAAAAAAAACCCAGAAGAGAAAACAAACAAAAAAGAGCAACATAATAAATACAGCACCATGACAATAAACTAGCTAGCAGTAGATAACAGTAGATACTAAATATTAAACGATATTGTGCAGCGCACAAGATAGACAGTGCACAATGTGCATTGAGGCAGCAGCTAAGAAAGGTGTAGTCCGCGTCTGTGAACACCCGTGTGTACACCTGTGTGCACACCTGTGTGGATCAGCATGCTTGTATTCCAAAGGTTTCTCCATGTAACGATCTGCTAGGGAGTGTGGGGAGCCATAGCCCCGTCCCCCAGGGCATGAAGCCAGTATGGAGGAGATCCAGGCGCAAGACATCCAGAGGCCACAGAGTACGAGGACCCGAGGAGGACCACCAAAAGGGGGGGAACCGTGCCCCCCTCCTGGGAAGAGCTGAGTAGAGCCCCAAACGAGAGGTCACCCAGCAGCTGCGGAGCAGAGGCCAGAGGGGGTTGCAGTGGCGTGCCCGCGGGCTCTGCCGGCAGCCAGATGTGCCAGAGAGGACCGAGCTTCAAGCCCAGAGGCCAGAGGCCTGAGGGCACCCCACGCCCCGGAAGGGGCCCAGCCGGGCCACAGGCGCCAGGCCCCGCCAATCGGCCACCAGGAGTGAGCCGGTACATAAGTGAGCGCCCAGCCCCAATCGACAAGGACCACCAACACACCAACGTCTGAGGGCATCAGCCACCGGCAGGGAGTGTGGTGAGGGGAGATAGGCCTCCGTACTTTGGATGTACCCAGAGAGGTTGAGTCTAAGACCCAACCTGACATATAGACACAGACGAACAGGCGCATGCGGACACAAACATGCATTCCCACCCCCATATACACAACCAAATACTCGGCACTCACCCAACGTGTAGACAGACACAAATAGACACTGCACAGGCAGTCACACTCCCCAAACATACTCTATATCCCAGGTCCAGGTACCCCCGCCCCCAGAGGGGCAAGCCGCACCTAAACCCAGGAGATGTAACCCTTCTCTCTGGGGTGGAGGCAAGCGGACCACCTCCTTATCTGCAGTAGCAGGGAGGCCCCGCATCCCAGACCCCATTCTGACGGCCAGCACCTCCTCCCAGCCCCCCAGCCCTGACGGCTAACAGAACCGGGGTGAGTGAAGACCCCAAACCTCCCTACGCCCGCTCATATGTAGTGTTGTTGTGTGCTGTTCTAAAGTGCATTTAAAACACAGGAGAGCATGGTTCCTGCTTCCTCTCAGAGAGCAGCACGGTTCCTCCCGAAAACCCTTAGTGTCTATATGCATTTAAAATTGAGGGTAGGGCACCAGTGCCAGAGGTGGGTTGGAATACACCGACCATCCTCTGGATGCTGTAAAACGTGCCCACCCCCAAGGCCCTATATGTATGTGTTATATGAGAGTGTGAGTAATGTGGATGTCTAGGTTGCAGAATAAAATTGAGGCACAGGCGACCAGAAGGGGACAGAGGGGGAGTGCCTCCCCTGCACCCTGGTGACATACCTGCACCCAAAGCCCTGCGTGTGTGGGTGGGTGTGGTAGAGCGGGAATAGGGAGGCAGCTGAGGATGGGGAGGGAAGAAAGGGAGGGGCAAGCGGCCCCTCCCTGGGGCCAGCTCCCCCGCTGATGCCGACTCCACCCCAGAGAAAACTGCACCCACCCCATCATCCAATCATCTCCCAAACTACACAAGACAATAGACACCCAGGTTGAGTTCCTTCTCTACCTCTCCTATATCTCTCCCCCACCTGCAGAGTGAGCTCCTGTAGAGAGGAGACCACCTGCTTTTTTCCTTTCTATTGGTAGGTGGCACAGTGCACTTGTGGCAATTAAGCAAGCTAGAAGACTGGCAATCTTGCTGGGTATCCAGTTACGGAAGCAACACATTAACAAGAGAATTCTGAGTAAAACCAAAGTTACTGTCTCTAGTAACTAGTTACTTTGAAAGTAACGAGTAACTTGAAGTAACTAGTAATATAACTAAGTTACTAATTTAAAGTATGTCAATAGAAAATTGTACTTAGTAGTCAGTATAATCTTTTAATAATATAAGTTTGCATATGGCAGTGATAGGATGTGCGATCCTTAATAGTCTGCAAAGGCTTTGTGTGCATTCCAGAGTGCGCTGGCATTCACACCCACACCCTGGGAGCATGGGAGAGGTCGTACCTTGTCTTATTGTTTTATGGTAGGATAAAAGTAGTTATGTCAAGCTTTAGTCTAAGTGCTTAGATGAACTGTTGGACTTCCAGACCAGCAGATTTAGGGACTGACTCCACACCTACACTCACACACACACACACACACACACACACACACACACACATAGACATCCACATTCCAATGTAAGGAACAAACACCCACTGATGTATAAAATAAAGACCAGGGAAGTCTCAGAGCTGCGAGTCTCTGAGCCCTCACTCTCGTGCAAGCGCTCTGGTGGCTGCCCTTGCTAGCAAGAAAACCCGTGTGTTTCTCCTCTCTGATTCTCTGCTGAAGAAGTGTTTTAGAATACATCTATTGACAAAGTAACTTACCCAACACTGCTAACAACACATTAAAACATTAACTTCAAGTATAAAGGTTTTGTAAAACTATTTACAGCGTCTCAAATATATGTACCCGAAGTTCCAGCTCGCAGAGGGCACGAAATCAGCATGCGCCTCATCGGATGAACGGAAGGCTGTGGTGTGTTCAATGACTACCAAATCATCAGAAATCCCACACTCAAAAAATACCTGGGTTGCACTGGCAGCACAGATTTCACAACAGCTGGTCTCAGTGAGAGTGACAGCAAACACCTTGTCTGATCACGTGGTCTCTCTAGCTGTGCCACGGAACCAGCGGGGCCAGGCACTGGTTTTGCGATGCAAGCTGTGAGGACGCAGCGGTAAGGCACAAATCAACAGAATCCAGAGCATCACAAAAGAAAAGGCCAGGCTGCAGTGGCTGTGATTGCATGTTTCCAACTACATCCGGAAGGGTAACTGGCAGCAATATTCAGGACACCTCCAGTCCACTCATAGAATCTCTGATCTGGAGGCTCATCTAATATGTACCTGGATGCCAACCCTACAGCCTCTTTTCCTTGATTTCTTCTTGGGATTTCCTGAGGCACTTTTTGTAATTATCTCCTTTTCCTATCAGGAAAAGCACACAAATAGTAGGGGGAAAGTTTCCTTGAACCAGGCATGTGCGGGGGGGGGGGGGGGGGGGGGGCTAGAGGGGCTTGGGCACCCGCCCCTTTCCTGATGAGTGCCCAAAGTGCCCTTTTGTTGAGGCAACTTTTAAAATTTTTTTAATTTATTTTAAAAAATTTTATCTGTGTGGGCGTGTGGAGTCCTGTCTGTGCCCCTCAACAATAATATATACTATTAATCACAGTTTTGCTAAATAAAAGGATCTGGCTTGCATCAGTCACATGATCACATTTAACCAATGATCGCCCTTGACGGCAGAACGCGCTGGTTACGAGCCGGGAACGAGCTCACAAAGAGCACGCGCATTTTTTGCGGTCTGGAGCTGTAGGAGAAACACAAATTAACTCAGAGACACAGACTTACTATATTTCTTCCATACAGACTGATGCGACACAACCAGTAAGTAGGTGTACAGCGTACACTGTAGTGTATAGCACCCAGGAGTATTGGCTTATTACGTAAGTCAATATTACGTAAGCTGTTGGTAAGCTGTCTTGTGGCAATTTGACGAACTGAAACAAATGAGCGTGCTGTGTTTGCAACAGCGTGACAAACATTACCTGTCCTTTTATTAACTGCACAAGTAGTGCTGGTCATAGCTGCAAGCTCACTGGGTAAGGCTGTCATGGGTCTGTAGCTCTGTCACCGTTTTAGGGAACATATCTAGTTTTAAAGTAAGTTACAGGGCTTTTCTTGCCTTTCTGGAGGGATTATATTTCACTAAAAAACGATCTAATATGCATGTCCACATAATTATGCATTATTATGATTATAATGTATTAAAAAACACACGCTGTATTTTAAAGAACATACATTAAGAAGCAGATTATATTAGATGTATATTTTAAATAAGACAGAATTTGGATTTTACAGCAGTAAAATTATTGTATCTCTACAGTTTAAAAATGTAATAAGCTTTGCCCCTGCACAGAGTGGATAGTGAAACAAAGAGTGATTCACAGGCAGAGCCTAAATTATTTTTCACAGTTTTTGTTGCCTTATGGTTCCAAGCGCTGTCACCAGTCTTTGCATTTTGTTATTATCTCATGATACTTGTTTAATCAGCTACCATCTCTCCTATTAACTTTTTAATGTCTACAGTCTCAGATCAACACAGCCCTGCCCTCCAGCACTATCAGCAGCAGGAGCAGCAGAAACCCCTCAACAGCAACATTGTACCCATCAGGTAAAACATTGGCTACGTTTGCTTTGCCTTGTTGCCCATATTAGATTCTTGATTAATGTGTGTTGTTGTTATTCAGCCTGGTTCAATGTACCCCTTTTTAACTTTGAGCACCCGCTCCTTTAAACGTCTCTGCACGGCCCTGCCTTGAACTATCCCAATCATCATAAAGGCGTTCCATAGACTTTTTGATGTGGAGCAGGGAAGAACAGTCATAAGTCACAGCGGCAGAGGTGCATTTATTAAACGTCAGGGTTGATATAATAGCATAAAATGTAATAGGAGATTGCAGACAGGTAGAAGCCAAGCACAGGCGTCATCTTGCTTGTCATCAGAAGCTACAATGATTTTAATCATTTTACATCTCACCAAGAGATGTAAGAGATACTGTGTGTGTGTGTGTGTGTGTGTGTGTGTTTGTGTCTGTGTGATTAATATATTAATATATCAGTGGAACAGCTCAGATAGGGTAGCTAGAGAAACAAGACTAAAATGGTTTCAACATTTGCAGAGGACAGATAGTGGATATACTGGACAAAATATGCTGAAGAATAAGTTGCGGAAGGGGAGGAAAACTGTTTTATGAACAAAATGGACAACATATTTTGTATGGTGGTATACTGAAAGGACTTTATTGTATGTAAACACTTCCAAAAATAAGTAATCTCTGATACCCAACACACAACTAATGAACAAAACTACACATTTTTTTTTTTAGATCTACTATTCTTAAATATTTTAATTCTACAATTTTGGGGGCTGCTTATCTTAATGCCCCTGAGAGACACCAAAAGCCAGATTACCATCCTCTGAAAAAATTAATTTTCTGTTGCTTATGAAGTTTCTCGATATATTGATATTCCACCTTTCCAGCATGCTGTCCAGTTCTCAGACGTTTGTTTCTGAGTTTCTCATAGTAATGATTCCAGTTTCCATTTTTGTCTGCTCCAAATCCAAACACACTAACCTGAAGACACAAAAATGTGGATTATTAATCACAAACGAAATTAACATAAAATAATTATAGATTATAGACACTACAGATTTCATTAACATGCTTTAGCTCAGGGGTGTTGAACTCCAGGCCTCGAGGGCAGGTGTTCTGCAGGTTTTAGATATCACCCTGGGTCAACACACCCTATTCAAATGATTAATTCATTAACAGGCTTCTGGAGAACCCCAAGACATGTTAAGGAGGTAATTTAGCCATTTAAATCAGCTGTGTTGGATTAAGGACACATCCAAAACCTGCAGGACACCGGCCCTCGAGGCTTTGAGTTTGACACCTGTGCTTTAGCTTAATGCAGTGTAGGCAATTTGCCATTCCATTTTTCTTTTTTTCTTTTTTAAGTATATTTTATTAAAACCAAAAATAAAAATACAGTCTGTGTAAGTTAGGATTGTCAGTACTTGTCATAAATTCTACTACTAGCACCCTCACCATCCCCTGGAATTTTCTTATACCAAGGGCCTTATCAAGGCAATAGGAAAGGCCAAGAAACAAACACTTCAACATGCAAATACAGTAACAGTATAAAACTATAATAAATACATACAATTAATAATAAATAGATAAACTGAAGAGGGAGAAATAGGAAAGAAATCAAGGTTAATAGTTACCTGTTCCTGACTGATTAACTGATTTATGCATCAGTGTAAAGAGTGAGCTTATCCCCCCACTAATGTGCTCTGCATTGCTCTTAAAAAAGGTATTATTAGGGGACCAAGGACAGGGAGGCAAGTCCCTTGGTCCCCTAATTTCCTTGGAGGAAAGGACTCTAAAAGTAAAAGCCTCAAAAACTTATGTCTTGATGCATCCTCAATCATCTGTGTATGGAAATCTTGGTAAGTTAACTCTATTCATCTGGACATAGCATTTTCATTGGTAAAAATGTCCTACAGGTTTCCCAAGCCTTAACAGTACATTTGCATAATGACTGAAGATAGCATCACTCGCTAACAATCGGCTTTGAGGTCAGTTTTATGATTATTAATACACACATTTGTATAATCATAGATCAATTCTCCAGCAGTACCATTCACAGACAGTTGGGGAATGGCTGCAATGTAAAATTTGGTTCTCATTTTAATGCTCCAACCTCCACACCTTTTTAATTCATTCACTTCTCATTAGTACATGGGTCATCCAGCCTAGGGGCAACTGCCAGTTCCTGATGAGACCTTCCAAATTCAATTCCCTATGAAGCCTTCCAAATACAATCACAGATTGTCTATCTGTGATTGTCAAATCTAAATAAGGGATATTGTCCCAGCTAGTTTAATGGTATTTAGGTAATTCTGCTCTAGAAATAACCAGATGTTGAAGATCCCTTGTGGTAATGCTTAAGCTGGAAATGATATCTATGCTCTCATGTACAACCAATGGGCCAATAATGAATGGTGTAGCAATGAATTATCATATCTGTTTCTTGAACCTACCTCATCACACAAGTACAAGCTGAGAACCAAAGTCAGAAAGCCAGTGGATGGATACCTCCCATGCTTTTTTGTCCAAACATAATGGACATATTTCATGAAAGCTGGGTTGAGGATCATCACCTATTAAAGATTACAATTAGACTTCAATGACAGTTTAGTAAATAATAGAATTACCTTTCTTATGACATATATTCTGGATGTTTGAAGAATAAGTCATTCTACTCACCAAATTTGTGTTAGTTTTCAAACCTGATTTAGCAGTTTCTTTTTGCCTGTTGGATATAACAATAACATGAAATAAGTCCAAGCTCAAAAATGCAACTGCATTTTAAAATATGGTGCAGTTTACCTTTGTGCTTTTGTAATGGTTTGTTTGTTTTTTAGTTCTACACTGCCAGGGAGGCACCGAGACCATGACACAACTGTGTGTCTCTGTCATGCCACATGTTTTTGTCATGGTCTGTGGCCCTATGTCTGAGGAGTGTGTGGGCTGCCCTGGTGGCCACACCCCCGGGCTGGGCCATCACCTGCACACCTGCTTTCCATTCTGGGCAATTACCTGGAGGACTATTTAATCCACGCTGACGGATGCTCCACGCAAGTCTTTTAATCACCCCTCAGGGGTAACTAGGCTTCCTGCAAAAGCTTTGTACATATGTGTCATTTGAACTGCGTTAATTCCGCCTTCATGTGCTCCTGCTTGTGAGCAGTGCATCATCTGTCCTCATCCTTGCCTTCTCGGATTCGCTTCCCACGGACACACTCCCCCCCCTTCCGAGTCCCACTGTCCCGCTCTGATCGTAAGCCAATTACTAAAGCCCTGTCTTGTTGTGTCTCCCTATTTCCCAGCTCACTAGTAATTTTCTCCCCTTTCTGTTGCAGCCTCCCATGGTCCTGGTTATGGCTTCCCTGTGTCGTTTATCTTACCGTTTTTTCTTCAGTTCCTCGTTTTGTTTCTTTCTTTGTTCCGGGTCACCTTTTGTTAAAGCAATAAACTGTTTTCTTGCTCGCATTTGACTTATTGAGTCTACTTTTGGATCCCATTTGTGTGCGCGCACTGTGGTGCATGACAGTTTTATTGTTGTTGTGCGCTCTCTCTCCCCCTCTCCTCTGTCTGGGTGGAGCTCCTCTTAGGCTCCCGCCTCTGACCCACGCACCTGCCCTGATTACAAAACCTCCCGCTGATCTACCTGATTTCATGAACACTACTTAAGATGGCAGTTCAATACTTCTCATCGGGCTTAAGCCGCTTTGAAAACTAACCCTGAGATATGTTTTTGTGAATCTCTATCCAAATTTAAGACTGTTTGGCAAAGGCATCAGCGCAGTGCTGAAACATTTCTGACAAAGATATAAAAAAAATAGGAAACACTATTATTTTTTTGTGTTTCAGGATGGAAACACTTTTTCATACAACTGTGTAGGGTTAAAAATATAGCTTACATACCCCCATTAGTATTATATTATAGCCAGGTTTTTGCTTGATTACATGCTTTTGGAAGCCGTAAACAAGCTCCTGATATAAATCTGATGAGATATTTGACCACTCTTCTTGGTGGTAGTATAGGTAATTTTAATTAGCTGGCTTCCTGGCACAGACAGAACTGTCAACAGATTTTCAATCTGTTGGGGCTGTGCGAAGGAACTTAATTTGTCTCAATATGTCACAACTTTGCTAAGATCTGAATGATGTCAGAGGATATTGGTTAGGATGTTCAGTTAAAAAAAAAACCCACAACCACCAAGGTTCAAGCCTGTCATGAACTGGAAAGTGCTGGGACACAAAGCACCATTGTCTACAGTGAACTACAATTTCACATTTAGTTTAAAATACACACTTTCATGCTTGACTAAAATTTGCAGCTGGGCACAAAAAACTCCTGGAAAAAATTTCATGGTTAGACAAAATAAAGATTGAGCTATTAGGCCATAAAGATAAGTGATGTGTTTAGAAAAGCAGTGGTGAGACTTTTAAATCTAAGAACACTGTGCCAACTGACAAGCATGGTGGTAATAAAATTATGCTCTGGTGCTGTTTTGCAACCGGAGGTAATGGTTGAAAAACGTCAATTCAGAGCTATAATTGAATTGAATATTGAGACTGACATGTTGAGCTCCAGAGGAATTTGCAAACATTTTTACACATCATAACTAATATAAGTCAGGGTAATATTTTTCTGGGCCAAGGGACTCTGAACAGAATGTCCCAGACTTAGGTTATAAGTAGAAAACAACTGGCTAGGAATTGCTGGATAATATTAATACAGCAAGGTTAGGGAGGGAGGTGTTTTTTTTTTTTCAGGAAAGGAGCAGGAAATGCAAGATGAGATCAGACGTGGATGCAGTGCAGAAGTTCCACTTGGGAGAAAGCAGGACTGACCACATCATTTCCCATAACAGGATAGTCATAATAATAATACTTGTTTTTGTTGTGGTATAAAACCACTTACAGGATATTACCCGCTTAAGGGGTCCTTTTCGTAAAGCAGACCGCTGGTTCACATCAAGGTGCAGCGCCGTAACTTGTAATTTCAACTTCTAAAATGAATTAAATATTTTAAAAGGTAGTCAGGGGCGCTCATTTAGCTCAGTGGAATGAGTACCATATCGCATGGCATTTAGTGCTCAGAGCTTGTTTCTCTGCTGCCATTATTAATTTCTCCGTGCTGTCTTTCAGTTCAGCTTTGTCTAGCCCCTGGTAGGATTTCTGGATATCAGCCACTTCTTTTACCTGACGGTGCTATATACTATGCAGGGGCCTGTTGTCCCATGATATTTCCTCTTCTTGCTCCTCTTCTTTCTTGGATTTCTGCTGCCTGAGGTATTTACTAACCAAACTAAGTTTGGTCTTGGCCATCTTGCTAATGTTCTCATGGATGTTTGTTGTTTCATCCTGGACAGTGGTTTTGACACCCACTAGTCCTCAGCCTTCTTTCTTTTGCTTACAGCGTACAGTCTCAGGGAGCTGGATATATGCAAGGTGATGAGCTTCCTTTTTTTATATCAGTGGCTTCTATATCTTCCTTTGGCCATCTTATTATCCCATCGGGTCTCTCTTCACCAGCAGGGCATGGGTGTTGATTGCCTGGATTAGTGATGTGCGGATCGATACTGAAATATAAATTCCTCCAATACCAGTCATTTATGTTCTAGAATCGATTCTCATATTAAAATATCAATATTTTAGTAATTTAGGGTAAATTTGTCGTTTATCATTAACAGGAACAGAGTGGAAAGAAACCACATCATTCGGATTGTCTACATTGGAAGGAACTACTTCCTCTTCCGCCTTTCATACTCATGTGCACTCACAACAATGGCTGGGCGTAAATGGAGTCCATTTGTGGTGGTGTCCAAGCCGGTTCGAGCCCCGGCTTGGACAGTCTCGGTCATTGTGTCCTTGGGCAAGACACTTCACCCGTTGCCTACTGGTGGTGGTCAGAGGGCCTGGTGGCGCCAGTGTCCGGCAGCCTCGCCGGACACTGGACACTGGACACCGGACTACTATGCCGCATAGTATGTACCACCGTCAGGTAAAAGAAGTGGCTGGTATTCAGAATTCCTACCAGGGCCTGAACAAATGTGGATGAATGGCACAACAATGGGCCTCAGGATCTCGTCGAGGTATCTCTGTGCATTCAAAATGCTAGCAATAAAATGCACCTGTGTTCGTTGCCCATAACATACGCCTGCCCGTACTATAACCCTACAGTCACCATGGGACACTCGATCCACAATGTTGACATCAGCAAACCACTCACCCACATGTCACCACACACGCTGTCTGCCATCTGCCCTGAGCAGTGAAAACTGGGACTCATCTGTGAACAGAACACCTCTCCAACGTGCCAGACACCATCAAATTTGAGCAGTTGCCTACACAAGTTGGTTACAATGGCGAACTGCAGTCAGGTCCAGATCCTGATGAGGACGACAAGCATGCAGATGAGCTTCCCTGAGATGGTTTTGACAGTTTGTGCAGAAATTCTTCGGTCATGCAAACTGATTGTTGCTGCAGCTGTGTGGGTAGCTGGTCTCAAAGAATCCTGTGGGCTGGTGTGGTTACACATGGTCACCCATGGACATAAGATGGTGGTGGTCAGAGGGCCCAGTGGCGCAGTGTCCGACAGCCTCGCCTCTGTCAGTGCGCCCCAGGGTGGCTGTGGCTACAATGTAGCTTGCCATCACCAGTGTGTGAATGTGTGTGTGAATGGGTGGATGACTGGTTGTGTGAAGCGCTTTGGGGTCCTTAGGGACTAGTAAAGCGCTATACAAATACAGGCCATTTACAGGCCATTTACGTAAATAAGCGTGACGAAGCAGCATCTGGCTGCAGTTTAAAGACTTTTTTTGTCTTGGTCTTGGGCTCATCTTGGTCTTGGTTTAGTCAGTCTTGACTACAAGTCTAGGATGTACTGCCAAATTCTCTGAAACGCAGTATTTGGCACAGATGTTTCAGTATACTATGCCGGCCACTTGGGTATGGCGTTCCATGTATGCCCTGCCTGCTAACATCTTCCACCCTACTGTTTTGTGGTGGATTGTCTCATGGGCATCTTTACACAGCCTGCACCTGGGGTCTTACCTGGTGTGGTAGACCCCAGTTTCTAAGGATCTTGTGCTCAGAGCTTTTTCCTGTGCTGCCATGATTAGTGTCTCTGTGCTGTCTTTCAGTCCAGCTTTGTCCAGCCGCTGGTAGGATTTCTGGATATCAGCCACCTCCTCTATCTGCCGGTGGTACATACCGTGCAGGGGCCTGTCTTCCATGATGGTTCCTCGTCTTCCTCCTCTTTCTTCAGTTTTTGCTGCCTGAGATATTCACTGAGCATGGGGTCAGTTGGGGCCATCTTCTTGAAGTATTCGTGGATGTTCCTTGTCTCATCCTGGACCGTGGTGCTGACACTCACCAGTTCCCGGCCTCCTCCTTTCCACTTAGCGTACAGCCTCAGGGTGCTGGACTTGGGGTGAAACCCTCCGTGTGCATGGTTAGGAGTTTCCTTGTCTTGATGCTTCTATCTCCTCCTTTGATGAGCTTATTATCCCAGCAGGGTACCTGATCACGGGCAGGGCATAGGTCAGGGGTGGCCAACTCCAGGCCTCGAGAGCCGGTGTCTTGCAGGTTTTAGATATCACCCTGGGTCAACACACCTGAATCAAGTGATTAGTTCATTACCAGGCCTCAGGAGAACTTCAAGACATGTTGGAGGTAATTTAGTCATTATATCAGCTGTGATGGATCAAGTACACATCTAAAACCTGCAGGACACCGGCTCTCAAGGCCCGGAGTTGGCCACCCCTGGCATAGGTGTTGATAGCCCGAATCTTGTTCTTACCATTCAGGTGATGCCTCAGGACTTACCTGACCCTCTGTAGGCACTTGGTGGCTGCAGCTTTCCTAGCGGACTCTTCGTGGTTCTCATTTGCCTGTGGGATCCCTAGGTACTTGTAGCTGTCCTCAATGTTTGCGATGTTGCCTTCTGGTAGTTCAATCCCCTCATTTCTGACTACTTTCCCTCTCTTTGTTATCATCAGACTACATTTCTCTAGTCTGCAAGACGTTCCGCTGTCATTGCTGTATATCCAGGTGGTGTGGATCAGTGAATCGATGTCTCATTCCCTCTTGGCATACAGGTTGATGTCATCCATGTACAGGAGGTGGCTGACAACTGTTCCATTCCGTAGTCGGTATCCGTAGCCAGTCTTGTCAATGATGTCACTGAGGGGGTTCAGGCCTATGCAGAACAGCAGTGGGGACAGATCCCGCACTTGATGGTGAGTGTTGTCCACCACATCCCCATTGAGCTCCTGATGAAGGCTCTTAGGCTCCTTTTGATCTTGTATAGGTCTAGGCAGTCCAGTATACAGCTGTGGGGCATCGAGTCATAGGCCTTCTTGTAATCAATCCAGGCAGTGCACAGGTTGGTCAGCCTAGTCTTGCAGTCTCGGGCAACTGCTCGGTCTACACATCTGGTATTCTTGCCAATCCCTGTCTGTGCCCCGCTCATGTATTGAGCCATGTGCCTGTTCATCTGCCTGATAGGAGCTTCCATGTGGTACTGAGGCAGGTTATTGGTCGGTTGTTGGATGGGACCGGTCCCCTCTGTGAGTCCTTGAGGATCAGGACTGTCTGGCCTTTGGTAAGCCATTCTGGGTGTCTCTCGTCAACTAGCAGCTGGTTCATTTGTGCGGCCAGGTGCTCATGAAGTGCAGTCAGCTTCTTCAGCTAGTAGGCGTGTACCATGTTGGGGACTGGTGCTGTCCAACTCTTTATACTGGAGACCCTTTCTTGGATGTCTGGTACAATCCGTCTGTTGATCTCCCGCTCCCTCCTCCTGTCACTCGTGAAGACCCCGAGACACTCAAACTCCTCCACTTGGGGCAGGAACTCGTCCCTGACGCGGAGTGGTTATTCCACCCTTTTTCGGCTGAGGACCATGGCCTCAGATTTGGAGGTGCTGATTCTCATTCCCACCGCTTCACACTCGGCTGCGAACCGTTCCAAGGTGAGCTGGAGGCCATCACCTGATGAAGCCAACAAAACCACATCATCTGCAAAAATCTGAGATGAGATCCTGAGACCATCCAAGTGAAAGCCTTCTGCCACTTGACTACGCCTAGAAATTCTGTCCATAAAAATTTATGAACAGAGTCGGTGACAAAGGGTAGCCCTGGCAGAGCCCATCATCCACCAGGAACGAGTACAATTTATTGCTGGCTATGTGGACCAAGCTCTTGCAATGGTTGTATAAGGACTGAATGGCCCGTAGCAATTGGCCAGACACCCCATACTCCCAGAGCACCCCCCACAGGACCCCTCGAGGGACACGGTCAAATGCCTTCTCCAAGTCCACAAAACACATGCACCCTAAATCCTTGAGAGGATGAAGAGCTTATCCAGTGTTCCACAACCAGGACAAAAACCGCATTGTTCCCCCTGTATCCAAGGTTTGACTAACGGACGGACTCTCCTCCCCAGCACCCTGGCATAGACTTTCCGAGGGAGGCTGAGGAGTGTGATTCGCCTGTAGTTGGAACACACCCTCCGGTCAGGAACTCAGGGCGGACCTCATGCATCCCTGGGGCTCTGCCACCAGTATCCCCTTTGTCCCCAGACTCTGCTTCCTACACGGAAGACGTGCCAGTGGGAATAAGGAGGTCCTCGAAGTATTCCTTCCACTGCCCGACAATTTTCTCAGTCGACGTCAGCCGCACTCCACCCGCACTATACAAAGTGCAGGTAGATCACCGCTTCCCCCTCCCGAGTCGCCTGACGGTTTGCCAGAATCTCTTCAAGGCAGTCCAAAAGTCTTTTTCCATGGCCTCTTCAAATTCCTCCCACACCTTCAGCCACCGCCCCCGTTGCGTTCCGCTTGGCCTGCCAGTACCTATCAGCTGCCTCCAGCGTCCCACAGGCTAACCAAGCCCGGTAGGACTCCTTTTGCAGCTTTGTGGCTCCCCTCACCTCTGGTGTCCACCATTTGGTTCAGAGATTACCACCACAACAGGCACCAACTACCTTGTTCAGCATCTCCATTGCAGAAGCCGCTGCACTGAGCTGCGGTTGCATGGTCCATTTGGACTCAATGCTGTTGAGGATCTCACAGACCTCTGCTAGGCGTTCCCAGCACACCCCCACTGTGCGTTTAGGTGCACCAGGTCTGGCCATTGTCCTCCCTCTCCACCTGATCCAACCAACCACCAGGTGGTGATCAATTGACAGCTCAGCCCCTCTCTTTACTTTAAGTGTCCAAACATGTGGCCTCAGGTCTGGTGATATAAACACAAAATCGGTCATCGATCGTTTAGTGTGTCCTGGTGCCATGTGCACTTATGGACATGGTGTTCATTATCGCCAAACTGTGGTTTGCACAGAAGTCCAATAACAAAACACCGCTCAGGCTCAGATCCAGGAGGCCGTTCCACCCAATCACGCCCCTCTGGGTCTTGCTGTCATGGCCCACGTGAGCATTGAAATCTCCCAGTAGGACAACAGAGTCCTCAGGGGGAGCACCCTCCAGTACCCCACCCAGGGACTCCAAGAAGGCTGAGTACTCTGAACTGCCACTCAGCGCATAAGCACAGACTACGGTCAGGATCCATTCCCTGACCCGGAGGCGAAGTGAACAAACCCTTCATGAGACAATATTGCACTAATTGCCACTTTTAGTCTTGTATGGCTCAAATTTGTACTGCTGCTCACTCCTGCCACTTTATCTCATGTGAAATTACATTGTTCCCCCTCCGACCTACCTCAATACATGTCACTTGTCTATTTCTCTCTTTTATGTCTTTCTGTAAGTATCGACAGGAAGTTGGGCCGCTGGTACTCTGGTGCAGTCAGAACAATCTGGAGCTGAACATGCTTAAGACTGTAGAGATAATAGTGGACTTCAGGAGACATCCCTCAACACTGCTCCATCTCACCATATCAGACCGCGCGGTGTCTACTGTGAAAATCTTCAGGTTCCTGGGTATTACTATCTCCCAGGACCTGAAGTGAGAGACTAACATCAGACTAACATCTGCTGGGTCTTTTTTCCATCCTCAAAAAGACCCAGCAGAAGATACACTTCCAGAGACAACTGGGGAAGTGTAGTCTTCCACAGGAGTTGCTGATCCAGTTCTACACTGCAGTCACCGAGTCTGTCCTGCGCTCCTCCATCACAGTCTGGTATGGAGCAGCCACTAAAAAGGACAGGTGCAGACTGCAGTGAACTTTACGGGCAGCAAAAAAAGTCATTGGAGCCCCCCTGCCCTCCATCCAGGACTGGTACCTCTCAAGGACCAGAAAACAGGCAGGGGGAATCATCACAGATTTCTCACACCCTGGACACAGACCTTTTGACCTGCTGCCTTCTGGCAGATGGTATAGAAGCCTGCAGACCAGGACCACCCAACACAGGAACAGTTTCTTTCCCCTTGCCATTTCCCTCCTAAACTGTTGAACTGTCACATTGCTTCACACTGCCAGATTGCAACTGCAGTTTATGTACACTCTGTGGTATTCATTTCTGTAATCTTGTATTTTCTGTATATAAGGATTTAGACGTTTTTATATTGTGGTTTATGTATATTGTTCATTGTGTCGCTCATATATTGTGTATTTTACATTGTTGTGCTTGAGAGACACCAGCGACCGGAACCATATTCCTTGTATGTGTTTGTGCATGCATACTTGGCTAATAAATGCGATTCGGATTCTGATCATTTTTTTCCCATTACTTTTATTTCTTGTGGGCTCTCCTTTCTTCATTCATTTTTTTCCTTTTAGAAAATATAATACAAAATATACAAAAGTGTATATTCAAAGGGTTTTGTCTTGCAGTTATGTATTCAGACTACACTTTCAAATCATAAATGTTAAATCACCAAGATACAGGACCAAATATAAAATTTTACCTTTGTAATACACACATACCTTTGAGCAAAAGACTGGATAAGCCACAGTAGATCGGAAATTTTGAATGGAAAAAACACAAGATGTGTGGTGTTGTCCAAATTTTTGAAACTCCTTGGATACATCACATGGTATGTTGTTTTGTTTCCAACATCTCTTTCAAAGCCTTTTGTGGGCCCACGGTTTATTCTAAAAAGCACAGAGGATATATTGTTCATATTATTATCTATTGGATGATATATGTAGAATGAACGTCCATACTGGGGAAAGAAAATATCTTATTCAATTGAGTTTTAAAGGTTTTAGCAATGCTTACAGATATTTAAAGATAACACATGCATGAAGATTTCAAAATAGTATGTTCTACTCTTACCTTATTACAATATCATGAAAGTCTATCAGTGGTCCATAATGCGATCCATTGAGATTACCAGAATTCCCAACCACAGCACAAGTTCTACAAAGGTCAGGGCTGGATCTTGTGAAATTGACTTTGGTTGGGAAGATCTGAAAAACCTTGTCCACTGTTTTATTGTAGAAAGCGAAGTTGCGTCTGTCTGTCTGTATGCGCTGACATAACAAAAGTAATTAATTAATTTGTTGAGTTCACTAGCTTTTTTGTACTAACTGATTATTCTGAGAGTATATTTATTTAAAAAAATCCCTATTAGCACTGGAAATTTGGTTAAAAAGATGATAATGACTTGTCTTTGAAATCAGTAAAAAAAAGTATACATACCTACATACATACGTTTAAAATACAGAAGTTAACATTTACCTTCCACCAGTTAAATGTATCCTCTGAGATATTGTTTGTGGGTGATAGAAAGGGCTCAGGAGATTCTTTCATAAGTTCACTAAGCCATGGGTCATATTCCATTAAACATTTGTTGCAGGCACAAACACTTTCATTCTGAGGGAGGAAGAAATCCTGGTACACATTTAAAATCCATGAAGCTCTTGAAATGACTCCAATGACAAGGACACACAGGAAGACAAAGAAAACTAATGGTTTCCTCTGAAGCATCTTCACACCTTGATATTCTTGAAAGAGGATCTGATCCGTTCTGTAGATACATTATAAAACACAGGATTTAACAATGGGATAACACATGACCATACAGAATCACGTCATCACGCCACAAACAAGACCAAACTGTTTATTACCACAATGATACTCAAAACAAGACCTTAGCCAATATTAAAATCAATTTCCTATCATCCTAAATGATAGGATGCAACTAATGTCTACAAACATGCTTGGACTAATTGTTACTTCCACATCTCCAAAAGTTAATTCTGTTCATCTGGACATAGCGTTTTCAGTGGGAGAAACATTTCGTCACTCATCCAAGTGACTTCTTCAGACTCAGCTGACTGCAGGTTTCCCCACTCTTATAAGAAGTGCATTTGCACCATGACTGAAACCGGCCCACTGAAGGAACAATGGGCTGGAAGGTCAGTTCCTTCATCATAATTACGCAAATTCTCATGACCATTGATCAACAACCACTGATCAAAGCCCACTGATCAATGGCCATGAGTACCATTCACAGAGAGTTGGGGAATTGGCTGCAATCACAGCATTGTATGATGGCAAAATATGTACCCTTAGGCCCCCTCCTCAATTCAGAGGTGGTCTTTGCCTTTTTACATAAATGGCGTCCTTGACTCCCCGCTCAAACCAGCATTCCTCCCTGTCCAGGATGTGTACATCCTCATCAGTGAAAGAGTGTCCACTGGCCTGTAGGTGTAAATAGAATGAGGAGTCCTGGCCTGACAAGGTAGCTCTTCTGTGTTATGGCATCCACTTCGCCAGAGGTTGTTTGGTTTCCCCGATATATAAATCCTGGAAATCCTCCTGGCACTTAACAGGGTACACTATGTGTTGGAGTCAAATTGTTAAATGTTGTCATTGTGTTTCTTAAATTTGTAAAGTCTTAGTTCAAGCAGCATGATCAAAGACATTCCTTTGTCTCTGACCAACTCTCCAGCTACTCTGGTGCTGGGGGAGGCTTTATTATAGGCACATCCTATCTGAAAGATCTGTTTCTTGTGTGGTAAGCTCCCTGCTTTTATGACCCTTTTGGTGAGCAGGAGATCACACAAACGCACCCCCAAACACATTCTCACATATACACACACACACACACACACACACACACTCTTGCACATGCATACAGGTGCTTATACGTGCACACACATACACACATAGTGCCTTGTCTTTTAGAACCATGGGGGGGGGTTTACGAGGGGAGGTGCTTGCGTAAAAAGTAGCTGTCAAGGAAACAAATAGCTGCAAGAAGGGCTGCTTGTTGAAGAAGTTGGGTTGGAGACAGGTGAGGAGCGTTGAGCTTCAACAGCTTGGTTCCAACCAACCTTCCCTTGCTAGCAAGTAAAAGCCGGTTGAAGATGTTCATCTTTTTTTTGTCGTTAACGAGAATAAATTTCTAAACTAGCGGGGCCTGTGGAAGCGCAGACCCAACACTTTGTTACTCTGTGTGTCGGGGGACCCAATCCTTGGGGCGGACCAATTTTTGGTGCAGCGTGTTTTGGGGTTTAAAAGCCACACAGACACAATGTTTAGAAAAAATGCGTCTCAACTGCTCCGATACTCCTTACACATAGAGGATCACCACAGGTCTCTTGGATCGGCTGGAACTTTCTTTTGGCGCCTTCCCAGCTTTGACAAAAGTCCAGCTGGGATAACCACATTTACTCAGGGCCTTCTTAATGTGATGTTCTTCTGCTTCCCTGGTCGCTGTGTCTGTGGGGATGGTGTTCGCTCTGTGTTGTAGTGTCCTGATGACACCCAGTTTTTGCTTCAGTGGATGATCGGTATGCGTAGGTTTATGGTACTGTTACGACTGTGGCCATAAGAAACACTGTGTTGGCTGTTTTGTTCTGTGTCTCTTTACTGCGCAGGAGGTTTGTGCGAGTCTTTCCATTGCTGACAGTCTGGATTATGAGATTGTCAAATCCACTATTTTGTGGGCTTATGAATTAGTACTGGAGGCGTATCGGCAGAAGTTTTGTGCCTGTAGCAAGTCCGACAGTCAAACGTTTGTGGAGTTTGCACGTGAGAAAGCTGTCTTATTTGACAAGTGGTTGGCTGCCAGTAAAGCAGAGAACTTTACTCAGCTGAAAGAGTTGATCCTGCTGGAGGAGTTTAAGACATGTCTCCCTGAAAATATTGTGGTGTACCTTAACGAACAGAAGGTGGGGTTATTGTCTAAAGCAACTGTCCTTGCCGATGAAGTTGTGTTAACTCATCGTGCCGCACTTTCGACGGTGCGCCGTGAGTACACTTCCGCAACTCATCCTGCCAAAAGTTATAGGGTTTCCCCTAAGCGCCAGACACGTTCTGCTGCTATTCCTGTGTCAGATCGCAAATGTTTCTATTGTCATGAAATCGGGCACCTCGTCGCTGTTTGCCCATCACTACAGCGCAGGGAGCAGGCCCACATGGTAAGGAAGCCGAAAAGTGTGGGTTTCGTTCGTTCTATGTCTGCTTCCACTTCACCTAGCAATGAAGTGGGAAGTGAAAGCTTTGATGACAGCTACCGTCCCTTTGTGTCGGAAGGATTTGTTTCTTTGAACGGAAAAGAGGAGGATCGGGTGCCGATCACGATTTTGCGTGACACTGGAGCTGCGCAGACACTCATTTTGAGGGTATTCTACCTTTTTCTGATGACTCTTTTTGTGGTTCGGATGCTCTTGTCTGGGGAGTAACAATGGATGTGCTGCGAGTACCACTACACAATGTGTTTCTTCAATCGCCGCTCGTTTCAGGTTCGGTACCGGTTGGAGTGCGCGATCAGTTGCCAGTGCCCGGAGTTGCGATGATTCTGGGGAATGATTTAGCAAACGGGAAAGTGGTTTCTACCCCGAGAGTGGTTGAGAATCCTGTGCCTGATACTTTGTTATCTGACCCTGCTGCTGAGCGCTCCCCCTCTGTTTTTCCTGCCTGCGCTGTAACTCGCGCGCACAAGCGCAGGTATGGTGATGTTGATTTGTCTGATTCTTTTCTCTGCGCTGGTGGTGAGCCAGAGCCTGAATCTAAAACCTGTGACCCGCTGAAGGGCTCAGTGTTGAGGATGATGTGTTGATGCGTACCTGGTATCCGCCTACAGCTGGTGATCTGGGCTGGAATGTGTTTAAGCAGGTTCTGGTGCCTCAACAGTACCGACACAAAGTTCTTAGTCTTGCCCATGACAGCTTTTCTGGACATTTAGGTATTATAAAAACCTACCACCGCATTCTGCGTCATTTCTTTTGGCCAGGATTGAAGAATGACGTTGCTAAGTATTGTCGTTCTTGTCACACCTGTCAGATTAGCGGTAAGCCTAACCAACTCATTCCACCCGCTCCATTACACCCTATTCCAGTACTCATCAACTGCGTTGGTCCACTTCCTAAAACAAAATCGGGCCACCAGTACCTCTTGATGTGTGTTGCTACACGTTTTCCCAAGGCAATTCCATTGCGCACCCTTAAGGTTAAACCAGTTGTTAAGGCGTTGGTGAACTTCTTTTCTACTTTCGGGTTACCAAAGGCTGTCCAAACCGACCAAGGCTCTAATTTCATGTCTAAGATTTTTGCTCAAGTTTTGCAATCACTTGGCATTAAACATCAGAAATCTAGTGCCTATCATCCGGAGTCGCAAGGTGCACTCGAGCGGTTTCATCAGACATCGAAATCCATGATGCGGAAATTTTGCCTTGAGTCTGAAAAGGAGTGGGATGAGGGGTTGCCGCTGCTCCTTTTAGCAGTGAGGGAAAGTGTGCAGGAGTCGCTAGGATTTAGCCCTGCTGAGCTGGTGTTCAGTCACACAGTGCGTGGCCCGTTGCGACTGCTCAAGGAGAACTTCCTGTCCGACACAGATGCTCCTAAGGAAAATGTGTTGGATTATGTGAGTTCATTTAGAGAGCGCTTGCATAAAGCATGTGCAATCGCACGCGATGCTCTCATTGCAGCGCAGGGTAAGATGAAGAGGAAGTTTGATGAGAAAGCTGTGCAAAGGAAATTTGAGGTTGGTGATAAAGTTTTAACACTTCTACCGGTCCCTGGATCTTCTCTCCAGGCAAAGTTCAGTGGTCCGTATACAGAGCAGGCAAAATTGAGTGACACGGATTATATCACGGATCGACACCCCAGAGCGAAGGAAAAAGTGTCGTGTGTGTCATATTAATATGATGAAGCCCTACTTTGCTGGTGGTGTGTCAACAGTTGCGACTGTGGGGGTGCCAGGTTCCGAAACCCGGTATGACCCAGTAGGTGACGATTTGGTTTTCGGTTGTGCTCTGGGCTGTGCACAATTTAGGAATTCTGAAATCCTACGTGATTTAAGGTCACATTTAACTGAGGTAGATGATGATGTTCAAAACGACGTGTGTCGGTTGATTGAGAATCATCCTAATCTTTTCTCAGACACTCCATCCTGTACCACCGTGCTTGAGCATGATATCGATGTGGGGGACCATCCTCCAATCAAACAGCATGCCTACCGGGTGAATCCCACTAAACGTGCACTTTTCCAGACAGAAGTCTCTTATCTGTTGGAAAATTGTCTTGCTGTTCCTAGCTCTAGTGCGTGGAGTTCCCCGTGTCTCCTAGTGCCTAAAGCGGATAAGACCCCACGGTTTTGTACAGATTTTCGGAAGGTGAACAGCGTGACCAAACCTGACTCCTATCCTCTTCCCAGAATGGAAGATTGTGTCGATAGGGTCGGTTCTGCGAAGTTTGTCACTAAGCTGGACTTGTTAAAGGGCTATTGGCAAGTTCCTCTAACATCACGCGCGGCCGAAATCTCTGCCTTTGTTACTCCTGACCATTTTCTTCAGTATACTGTCATGCCTTTCGGGTTGCGCAACGCTCCCGCCACATTCCAACGGCTCATGAATATCGTGCTGGGAGGCGTCTGCAAGTGTGAAGTGTATTTAGATGATATTGTTGTCTATTCAGACACCTGGTCAGAGCATATGGAGACACTCACTGATGTGTTCCATCGCCTGGAAAAGGCATCCCTCACCCTCAACCTCGCCAAGTGTGATTTTGGTAAAGCCATGGTGACGTACTTAGGAAAACAGGTGGGTCAGGGACAAGTGCGCCCTATCTTGGCCAAAATCCAGGCCATACTGGACTTTCCTGCCCCTCGGACTAGGCGTGAGCTCCGCCGTTTTCTCGGCATGGTGGGCTACTACCGGGGTTTCTGTCAAAGTTTCGCGGAAGTGGTCGCACCCCTCACTAGCCTCACTAGTGTGTTGAAACCTTTTGCGTGGTCCTCTGCGTGTCAGAGTGCATTCCTGGCTGTTAAGACTCTCCTGTGCAGTGCACCAGTGCTCTAAATTAGAGGTAGATGCTAGTGCAAACGGAGCAGGTGCCGTATTGCTACAGGAAGACCATCATGGTGTGGATCACCCAATCGGCTATTTCTCAAAGAAATTCAATGTCCATCAGCGAGGGTACAGCACGATTGAGAAGGAGGCCCTCTCTCTGCTGTTCGCATTGCAGCATTTTGAGGTGTACGTCGGTTCCAGCCCCTCGCCTGTGATCGTTTATACCGACCACAATCCCCTGGTATTCCTAATGCGAATGCAGAACTCGAACCAAAGGCTGATGAGATGGTCTCTCCTGGTGCAGGATTTCAACTTGGAAATCCGCCATAAAAAGGGCACAGAGAATGTGATAGCGGATACCCTATCCCGTGTCTTCCTTTAAACATAACTGTCCAAAACATCTACAAAGGAGATGTCTTTGATTTTGGGAAGGGGGGTGTTACGGCTGTGGCCATAAGAACACTGTGTGGGCTGTTTTGTTTTGTGTCTCTTTACTGTGCTTAAGACTCTTTGCAGGTCACTCCCCTAATGAAGAGTAGTGAGCAGCTGATTGGACCGTGGAACACGTGACCGCATTCAAAAAGCCGCTCTGACAGCTCCCGCCGGAGAGAGAGAGAGTGGAGCGAGCGAGTAGCTTGACAGCCGACGCGGTCCTGACCCTGGTTTCCAACCTATACTTTTGCTGTGTATTTGTGTGAGCGTGATCTGTGAGAGCCGCTCCTGCTGTGTTAACTTAGTGCTTAGGCACCCTTAGGCTGAAGTGGAAGGGGTGAGCCGCCTTTTTCTTTGGGAACAGTTTTCTCCTGTTTTCCGGGTTAGGGAGCGAGGGTTAGTATTGTCATTTGTTTGTTCTGGTTTTTTTTCGTAGGGTTTAGTTAGTTGGTTTTGTTTATTATTTTGGCCTGGGTTCACCCTGGAGCTATGCTTCATTACCTTCACTAAAATCAGCTTTTTTTTACTCACAACTGGTTTTGGATGTTTGGCTTGGGAACCAGGGCGGGTATTTGTCTCTCTCTCCTTCAACCTTATGTGCGTCTCTACACGCCTAGACTAGGGGCGTAACAGTTACACATCAGCTTTTAGATGGGCCCCATTACTGATGGAAATCTCACAGTCTAAGAAGGCTAATCTCCCACTTTTCATATCCTCCCTGGTGAATTTGATGTGTTGGTTGACCGAGTTAATGTGATCTGTGAATTGTGGTACGTCCTGAGATTTGATTTTCACCTAGGTGTCATCCACATATCTAAACCAATGGCTTGGTGGTGTTCCAGGGTAGGATAGCAAAGCTCTCTTTTCCACTTCTTCCATGTACAAATTGGCCATGATGAGTGAAACTGGGGAACCCATGGCACACCCATGTTTCTGTCTGTAGAACTGGCCCTTGTTTGTGAAGTAAGTGGAATGAAGACACAGTTCCAGAAACAAACGATGCTGAGAGCAGTCCTGTTGCTGGATCTCTTAAGAACTACCGCCAACACTTCCGTGACTGGGATGCAAGTGAAGAGAGATCTAACATTGTACAAGACCATGGTTTCACCATAATGACATCTCTCACCTTCTCAACAAAATCCGAAGTGTTGTGGATGTGATGTTCATGCATAATGAGTGAAACCAGCCTGAAACCATAATAACAATTATGCAAAAGTATTTGAGAACCATGGCAGTTAGGCTGAGCGCGGTAGATGCTGTTATTCGGAGCAAACCTCGGCTAACTAGGTTTTCTACGGACACTGGGCTGGGCAGCTCTGTAGCTTTCTGGATGGTGCAAGTCAGGGCTGGTGAGCTTGCTCTCTCCATCTCTTCACCACTGCCGGAGCAGATGGAGCTTACCACGGCACTGCCGCAGCAGCTGCAGTCACAGCATCAGAATCCCTCTTCCTTCACGTCCTGTTCTGACAACCCCTCACCTGCCTCATGCTTGGCAGGAATGTGGTCAGAGGATGAGGAGCCGGTCACTGCTGCTCCAAGACTCTCAGTTTCCTTCGCCTCTCCCGCTTTCAGGAAGAAGCACTGTCTGCGCCACCGGCTCTCTTCACCATGCTCAGAACCCTGGACTTCCTCGAATATATCATATCATATGTTTGGCTCTCAGTGAAGGCGGTCGCACTTTCTCCTCTCCTGCCCTTATCTTCCCTGCTTAGCTTCTTATGTCCTTGTCTTGTCTTGTGTTTTTACTTACTTTTCCCTGGAACACTCTCTCACAGTCTGTTCTCTAAAACCTAAAAGAGGAATTATGGATTTGATCAACTGGTCTCTGAATGCAATTGACACCCCTTCTCAATGAGAAGTCTGGGCTCGGGTGAGCCTGACTGCTGAAGATATCTACCTATTCGGAACCATGATAACAGGGTTCTTGCTGATCGGAGCTGGCTTGGCCCTGGCTTATCGAAGAATTAAGGAAGTGAAACCGGCTGTTCAAACCCCCACAAGGCTGCCCGCTGGGATTGAAATGATGGGACGAGGCGTGAGTTTCTCAAAATGGGCTCATTGAGTGCAGCACGGAGAAGATCTTGGAGAACGCACGGCTGCCGTGAATACTCAGAACAAGACCTCTGAGTGAAAAACTGGATTACATCTGGAGGGGCTAGCTCGAATAACACCTTTGAGCGCAAATTCGATCACATCTTGGGGAAGTGCACTGCGATCGTGAGTTCTCAGAACCTGCTCTTTGAGCAAAAAGAATGACAACATCACGGAATGTAAGTTTGGATAACATCATAGAAAGTTCACGGCTCTCCAACGGGAGATTGAGAGAACAGCTTTGAAATTCATATGAGTTGCTCGCACTAAAGTAAAAACCATCATCACTTGATGCGGAGACCCTCTCCGCATCAAGAGCGGAGTTTTGTTCAGGGTGCCGAACAAAAACACCCTGATAACGACTGTGTTTAGACTGTTCCCCCCATTCCATGCAAGGCCACCTGGGTTGGCTGGAAGACTGTTTACTTAGCCTAGCAGGGCGAAGGACACTGTCTCAGCTGAACTCTGGACACACACACACACATATGCACACACTGATCCCCCTCCCTTTCCAAACGCCTTCGATGCTTGTGCCCTACCGGGGAAGATGGCAGTCAACTGGACCAGCGCAGACATGCTGCAGGACCTGATGCGCTGTCTACACCGGCTCTCTCTTACCCTTTACCCGCCCCTGTTGCTTTTCTTGTGTTTCTATGGTGTATTGATAGTCATGTGCTTTTTGTGCTGAGGTGTTTTTTCTGTTATCAAACTGTTCTCCCACTAGGAGCTCAGTCTGAGTGGAGTTTTTTTCCTCCTCCTCTTACCTCATGTTATGTATTTTTGTTGTTTTTTTCCTATCAGCCTACCTTTCTGACATGTCTCCCCAGTGTGATGTTTGTGTAAAGTTGGTCAGAAGGTTCCTTTGTAAGTGCGCATGCGCCATTAGCGTGCTGCCTGCTGTAACCCTAATTTCCTTCGGGATTAATAAAGTATTCTGATTCTGATTCTGAAGCAGCTGCCCAAGTCTGTTAATGAGGATTCGCCACCCGCTGAAGAAATCCCAGTGCCAGGATGTACGGTTCCACTCTAGATTCTTCCATCTCGGTGAGTGAGATTGATTCTTTGCCACGAGCTCTTGCTAAGTCTGGAACTACAAGAACAGACTCTGCCGTTTCCAGTTCAGAATTGAAAACAGTTTCTCATGTTTTTAAAGCTACTGAATGTAGCTACTGAACCAGTGCTGACCAAGGCTGTGGTTTGTAGTTCCGCCACTTTCCTCACAGCCGGCCTCCAGAACTGCTTTGTCGCTGCTGCTGGCTCTGCGGTCGACCTCAAGAGCTACTCCATCTTGGCTGCTGGCTCCGCAGTTGGCCTCCAGAAGTGTTCCGTTGCCACCGCTGGCTCCGCGGTCGGCTTCCAGAACTTTCTGAAATTTGGTACCATCAACCTATGGGTTAACTTCCTGAACTGTTTTGGTATGTCTGTTATGACTGTTGTGCCGTCAACCTCCGGGCCAGCCCCCTGAACTATTTATAAATTTGAGTTTGAGTATGAGTTTCCTCAGCTCCAGTGTCTTTCGTGGACATTTTGCTTTGGACTTGGACACAAAAATACAAGAAAACACAAAATGCTTATCATGACAGTTTACCTTTTTTCTTAGTTTGTTTTTCCTTCTGATCAATCCTTTAAAGCCGGTCGGAGCGGGCACGCTCCGTTTTGCGTAACTATTTTTAAATCCCGGTAGCACTGCAACCACATAAGCTAGCGCAATCATTTTTTTTTGCATATGAAACCGGAGAAGTTGTACTTACATCTTATGCCATCAGCTTGTCCTAAGTCACAGTTTCCTTCCACATATAGCTTTGCAAAAACTGCATAAAAAGCGCTTGCAGCAACAAAAACATAATATTCCAGAAACGCGCTTTGCCGATCCGATCAGCTGTTTGTAACACTTCCTACATCCATCAGCACGAACTATCGCATGTCCGCCATGACCTGCCCAAAACCGGAAGTGACGTCATTTTGCGGAAATGTATTTTTTTACTATCAGGGCCTTATGAGCCTATACTGGTGTTTTTAAAAGTTGTGTTTGACTTTATGACTTTCTGTGTCGTTTCTGGGATGCTTAGGACTCATATTGCACTGCTGGAAATAGTTTATTTTGATGCATATGCTGTTTTTTTTGCAAATTTGCAATATAATATTTATTTTCGTTTTTCCTGCAGTATATAAAAATTGATGTATTTCAAAAATAAAACTATGAACACACTCAAAATAAATTTCCTGTGGTGGGAAACTATTTTGTATTTACAGTTTTGTGGGATAAGCCTCTTAAATTTCTCTAACTAGAAATATATGTTAAAAAAAACAAAAACAATTTTAATTTGTTTTGTAGTTTATTGCACTTTTTTGCAATTTATGTAATTACTATGCACTTAATGCAGACATATTATTAAAATTTGGGCTATAATGTTTGTATTGATGTATATCAACTTGAAATGCTCCCAAAAATGGCACTACAACATGTAAAAATATAATATAAGCTCTGGCGGACTTGGTTCTATGGTAGGTCTTAAAGGGTTAAAGTACACGAAGTTTGGCCCTGTGAGTTTAAGAGAAAAATTGTGTTTTCTTCTGAATGTTAACACGGATTTATCTGTGGTTACTAGCCAAGTGGCTAGCATAGCTGGAGCCAGTCATGTGGAAAGTGATGAAGTGTCTGATGCTGAGCGTCAAAGTGGGAGAAAGCATGACAGCTTGGACTGTAACACAACCTCATCAAAGAAGCGCAAATATGATGACAATTATATTTCCTGGGGTTCACATGTATAAATATTGGTGTATTTTCCACATTTGCCACAATGTGTTATTTGTGCAAAAGTATTTTCTCAGAACTCAATGAAACCTTCACTTTTGCGCAGACATTTAGAGACAAATCATCCCCATTTGAAAAATAAACCAAGAGAATATTTTGAGCAACAGCTAAAATCACTTTCAACAATTAAAACCTGCATTCAAGTGCCAGATCTTATGAATAAAAACAGACTACAAGTATCTTAGATGGTCAGTTCCAGAGTGGCGAAAAAAAACAAGAAACCCTACACTATTGTGGAGGACCTCATTCTCCCTGCTGCTTTAGATATGGTAGGGACAGTTTTGGGGGAAAAGGCAAAAAAGACGATACAGTCCATTCCATTAGTGGTGGGCGGATCGATCCAAATATCGATAGTATCGATCCCAAGTCGGCATCGGATCGATACTAGCCTGGTGAGATTGATTCTTTACTTTGAGTTCTGCTTGTTTGCTATGCTGTGCTTTCGGTAAAAACGAAACAACCAGGTCGCTGGACTCACCGCTCCTGTGTCAGCGGAGAGCACTTTGCTCCCTCTCCCCCACTTTTATGTTTCGGTGTTGCACTGACATGTCAGGTGACGTAGACACTTTGGGGGTTAAGTTGTTTACATATTAATTATATATATTTTTTGTTTTTGTTGTTGAGAATTTTAATTGTGATTTTTTGTATTATAGTTTATCAACAGTATTTGTTTTTATTTGTTTACTGGTTTGCGTGCACTTAAGATTAAAAAAAAAAAAAAAAGATCGCCACCACGGCAGACCCGATGGCATTTTCATGCTTCGCAGCATCATTTATTCTTACAATAATCACACGGTTGCTGTAACAGTACATTCAACGGCTTCAGCTCTCCCGCTGCCAGCCGTACACATCACCACCAAACCTGCAGCGTCATCGCAGAACACGCCCTGCCACATACCCCCCTCGCCCGTTTCACCTCACCCAGGGAGCAGGCGAGGGAATCGGCGCCCCATGCCCCAGCCCAGCGATAGGGAAGTGTCCACTCTGGCGGTTGCCCGCGCCTCCAGCGAAAGCCCCGGGGCTAGCCTGATGGCCACCACCCATATGGCAAGCAGCGGCGGCGCAGCAGCCGTGGAAGTGAGCTGGGGCTCACAGGCAGCTGGGCAGACGGCCCAGGACCATGCAGCCTGCGTGCTAAAGTGGACAGCATGCCGCCTTCAGGCGTGGCAGGACCCCCACGCACCTCGACCTCCGTCTCCAGCCTGGCAGGTCCCGCTGGCGCGCCAGCCTCCGGCTCACCCAGAGCCGCGCACTGTCCACCCTTACAGTGATCATACGGTTGCTGTAACAGTAGCCTACATTGCCAGCAGTACACATAAACACCAAAAACAAGTATCATATCGGTATCGGCGTTACTGGCCCGAATTTACTTGGTATCGGATCATACCAAAATATGCAGTATCGCACACCACTACATTCCATCATCAAACAATACTTTCTCACGGCGCATCAATGCAATGTCAGAAAATGTTTTACAGCAGCTACTTGGGATACACGGATTTGACTGGGAGACACGGAGGTGTGGTTTCGTGTGTGCAAGCAGTCGCGCCAGATGCCTCTTGGGTACACTGCAGCATCCACTGAGAGGCTCTTGCTGCAAAGGGAATACCTGTCCGTTTGAAACATGTTTTGGACACGAGTGTAAAAATGGTTAACTTTGTGAAAGCCAGGCCGCTGAACTCCCGCTTATTTGCTGCGTTGTGCAATGAGATGGGCAGCGAGCATGAGACATTATTACTCCACACAGAGGTTCGCTGGCTATCTAGAGGGAAAGTGCTGACCCGTTTCTTTGAGCTGAGGGATGAACTTAAAGTTTTCTTCAGTAACCATCCCTTTGAGCTGTCTGAACATTTGCATGATGAAGAGTAGCCTACGTTACGTGCCTGGCTTATCTGTGTGATATATTTTCTCGTCTGAACGAGCTCAATCTCGGATTACAAGGCGTTTCTGCAACTATATTCAATGTTCAAGATAAAGTTGAGGCCACGATAAAGACGTTAAACCTTTGGAAGAACTGCATGGATACAAACAATACTGAAGTCTTTCCCGTGCTGCATGATTTTCTGCGCTCTAATGATCTCACACTATTAAAAAGTGTAAAGCGCGAATGTAACGTGCACCTTGAGGAGCTGGCGGTGCAGTTACGCCGATACTTCCCAGAGACTGATGGCTCAAATGATTGGATACGTCACCCGTTCACCGCCGTGCCTACTTCGTTATCACCGTCTGATCAGGAGTGCCTAATTGAGATCGCCACAGATGGATCTCTAAAAGTTGAACACGCTCAAAAGACCCTGGCGGATTTCTGGATAGGACTGCGCACTGAACAGCCCGCGCTGGCTAAGCGCTCTGTCAAGACTCTGATGCCTTTCGCCACCACATACTTATGCGAAAGGGAATTTTCTGCTTTAACAAACATGAAAACAAAATACAGAGCAAGACTTTGTGTGGAAAACGATATAAGACTCAGCCTTTCCCAAATTGAGCCAAACATTGAAAAGCGTGTGCCTCTGCTCAAGCACATCCATCACATTAAATAAAGTTCTGTTTAATGAAAGTTCATATATGGCCTTTATGCTCTCGACAAAACGGTGAATTCTAATAAATCTTTTGATACACTGCTAATATTAAGTAGTAAAGTTCGTTATTAAAATTCTGTTTTAACTAAAATATATTAATAAATTCATTTGTTGGTGAGAAATAATAGACTGTGCAGTATTTATTTTTATGCATGCGGTATTGCAATGTATTTATAGACACTAATTAAGAGTCGTTCCTAGCAAGGGGTATGCGGCTGAGGGTGACATGTCTCAAGGGAAGCACTGGTCTAGACAACCCAAAATGTGATGTCCACATATGTGGACGCCAGGTCCTAGGAGGTTAATGTTATCTGTCTGATTTCAAAGTATCTGTCGCATCTGAAACATGCTGCAACTTGCAGCTGAACTCTGCACTGGTCCATCTTAACCAATATATCTGTGCAGCAACGCTAACACTGGGATTACCTAATTTGTAATATTTTTAAAACCATCTGTTTAATCTTATTATATGTAAAAAGAACTAACAGAAATAAATAAACAAAAACACACTGAGCCATCTCCCAAAATAAAAGTACACACCCTATTTATAGTAGTGAATCATATGAGTGATCATTCTATCATATGGAAATTAGATCTGTCAATCTACTCAAGACCTTTGATACAAATTAGGACAGAAAAAGTGTGTATAGGAGCTACATTTGAGAAAAAATAAAATAGAAATAATGATAAAATGAAAACTTCATTTTAACAACATAGAAAAGAGTTGTGTCGTTATAAATGTGTTGAGATCAGAAAACACACTAACCTGTTTTATACAAAGAAAGTGGAGAGAGTAGTTGTGAGATGTGATCAGTCTGCAGTCTCTTTCTTGTCTGAAAAACTTTACCTTGTGGTAAAGACTTGCAGTATCCTGCCATACTCAGAACTGCTTCCTCCTTGTGGTGAAGCCCTGTAATTATCTACAGTTTATAGATAAGTTTATATTTCTTATACATCTCCAACCATACCATTTTCGAAAATTTCAAAATAGGGTTTTGCGTCTTACCATGATTATTCACTTTTTGTGATAAAATATCAATTGGTGTGAATGGAGATGCAAGCTCTTGTTCTATTAAAATCCAATCTATATTGTTTTTCCCTGCCCAATGTTTGCCTAATCTAGCCATTTCAAAAGAGATGCTATAATACTCTATATTGGGCAGGGCTAGCCCCCCTTCTTTCTTAGGTTGGGACAGTCGATTTATGTTAATACGGGGTTTACCACCCTTCCAAAGAAAATCTTTTATCATATTATTGTAGCTTTGCAACATCCATCGCGGGATACACATAGGCAGCATTCCTGTATGGTTGTGGCACCACTCATCAGCTATTAAGTTGATGAGTGGTGCCACAACCATTTTAACTGTGTTCACTTTTCCCCACAATGTCAAATTTAGTTTACTCCATTTACCCAAGTTTTTATTGATCTTTTTTAATAATTTTCCCATACTGTTAGCCATAATATCCTCAATATTGGGGTTCAACTCAATTCCAAGATATTTCATTCCATTGTCCACCCACTTAAAGTTAAAGCCCGATATTAAGTTATGACTGCAGGCCCGGGAAACTAGCATCGCCTCTGATTTATGCCAATTAATTTTGTACCCCGAAAACAATGAATATGTATTAATCACCTCTAATAGTTTTGTGATAGAATTAGTTGGGTCTTGGTTTAATACCAGCACATCATCTGCATACAGGAATAATTTGTGTTCTCTGCCTCCCCCAAATACACCTTTAACCTCTGCATTTTCTCTGATTTGAATAGCTAATGGCTCTAAAAAATATTATAAATAGCAATGGGCTTAAATTGTATCCTTGACGTGTTGATCTGGAAATACTAAAAAAAGGAGAAAGTACCCCATTTGTAAATACAGCTGCTTCTGGACCAGAGTACATGGTTCTAATCCATCTGCAAAAGTTGTCACCTATTCCAAACCTTTCCAGGGCTGTGAACAGAAAGTTCCACTCCACCCTATCAAAAGTTTTCTGTGCATTTAAAGATATAGCCAATACAGGATTTGTGTTATTTCTATTCAGCCACAGCAGGTGTAGTAATCTCCTCATATTATCAGAAGCAGATCTATTCTTGATAAACCCTACTTGATCTTGATGAATAATTTGTGGTATTACAACCTCCAACCTTGTTGCTAAAACATTGGATAGAATTTTGCAATCCACATTGATTAAACTTATCGGTCTGTAATTACCTGGATCAGTTAAATCCTTGTCACCTTTTGGAATTAGTGATATTACTGCCTGATTAAAACTTGTAGGGAGTCGTCCAAATTCAAAGGCTTCATGTAATACTTCAGTTAGAAAAGGACATAGCAAATCTATAAATTTATGGTAAAATTCAACTGGGAATCCATCCATTCCTGGTGACTTCCCAGCTCTCATTGCACGGATAGCTTCTTTTACTTCTACCTCAGTTAGTGGAGTTTCCAATTTGTCCCTACCCTCTTGTGAGATTTTTGGTATTTTCATTTTATCAAAGTATGTACTCAGCAGATCCATACTTACTTTATTATCGGACGTGTATAAATCTTGATAAAATATTTTAAAAATTGTGTTGATCTCTGAAGAGGAAGTAACTAATTTATCATCCTTTTTAACTGCCGTAATAACATTCTGATTGTCCATTTGCTTAAGTTGTCTGGCTAATAAGCCTGCCTGTCTTCTCACCATTCTCATAGAAATTAGTTTTAAGACGAAAGAGGGCATATTCTGCTTTTTTGTTATAAATTTCATGAAGATCATATTTAAGCTGACAAATCTCTTTAAATTTATTATCATCAAATTTTCCTGCTAATTGTTTTTCCAATTTACTTATATTTTCCTCCAAAGTTTTTATCTTTTCCTTATTTTCTCTATTTTTCTTAGAACTATAGCTTATGCACTTTCCACGAATAAATGCCTTCAAAGCATCCCATACAATGGCTAACATTCACCTCTAAAAAAATCTTATATCCTCTTTTAGGGTTGATACAAATTTTTTGTCCTGCAATATGCTTGAGTTTAGTCTCCACCTACCCGTTCTGTTCTTTTCGACATTTAGATTTATGTGCAATTCTACTGGTGCGTGATCTGTTAAAGCAATCACACCTATGTCACAGTTTACTACTAAATGGACACATGATTTAGAAATCAAAAAATGATCTATTCGGGAACATGTCTTATGCGAATGAGAGTAAAAGGTGTATTCTCTTTCCATAGGGTGAAACAGCCTCCAAATATCTACCACACTGAGATCTTCTTTTAAAGCATCTATTGCTGTGCCAGTTCTAGTACTTGAAGTTGCATTAATGGCACTTCTATCAATATATTCGTCCATCACATTATTAAAGTCTCCACCTAACAAGATCTGGCCCTTCATGTTCCCTAGCATCTTGTTAACCTCATCCATAAAATTAGGTTCATCCCTCTTTGGGGCGTAAATATTGCACAGAACGACCTGAACTCCATTAATGAGAGCCTGCAGAGCCAACACTCGCCCGTCTTCATCCCGGCTTTCCTTCAATAATACAAAGTTTAGTCTTTTATTAATAAGTATCATGACACCACAACTCTTGCTTGATCTTGAGTTATGAAATACTTTCCCAACCCAATCCCTTTTTAATTTCAATGCTTCATTTTCAGTCGCAAAATGCGTCTCCTGGATGTATGCAATATCAGCATTATGAGACTTGAGGTAGCTAAGCACTTTTTTCCTTTTGACTGGTGTGCCACAGCCATTTATATTCCATGACACAATATTAACGTCCACATTCCCCATGACTATGCCATGTTAAGGTATCTATAAGCCTTATATCTTCCAACCCATAACCATTTAACCTGTGCTGATAAGCCTGCTTGAACCAGAACATAAGTTTAAACAAGAACAGTACCTCACCTATAGAATCTCTACCAAAAAAATACAAAAATAAAAAACAACAGCCCCGTGGGCAAAACCGTCTCTGGTCCGTGATTGTCCCGTGGACAGTGAACTGCTGTCCTCCTGCTGTCCCGTCGACACCCCAGGGAGGCCGCCCCCGTCTTATGAAATTATTAACAATGCGCTCCCATGCACGTAATTTAGCTTACTAACCCCTTACTCCACCACTTCCTGAAAGTTCTCACGCATGAATTTCTCTGCCTCCTCAACGCTGTCAAAGCTCTTCTGCTGGCCTTTCCATGTTAATCGAAGTTTTGCTGGATGTGCCAGGGTGTGCTTTATCTTATGCTGCCATAGCTTCTTCATTACTGGGGAGAAAAGCTTCCTCTGCGCCGCTCGCTTCGCGGTCATATCTTCATAAACTGACAAGCGGCAGTTCTCCCACAGTATTCCTTTCTTCTGCTTAGCGGTCATGAGAACTTTTTGTCGTGCAGTGTAATGGAGAAATGTCACCAGCACGATTCGAGGTGGCTGACCAGGTCCCAGGCGTGGTCCTGTACTTCTGTGGCATCTTTCCAGCTCATATTCCTCCCCTCGTAGACCTAGGCCATCCGCGAGTATCTTAATCACATAGTCATTTATGCTGCCACCACTTTCCAGACCCTCTTCCAGACCGATAAGCCGAACATTCTTTCTGCGGTTTCTGTTTTCCTGGTCGTCTACTCGGGTCCAAAGTTGTTCAAGCTTTTTAGCGTTTTTACCATTATCTTCTGTTATGCTCCTCATTTTGTCTTCCACATCTGAAATGCGGCCCTCAGCTTCGGTCACCATATTTGGATTGCACTTATAGCGTTTTTAAATTCCACCATGTCTGACTTGATGTGAGATACATCGGCCGCAACACTAGTTAGGATAGTTCCAAGCTTAGTCATTTCGGCAAACAGGCCACTTATATCCATCTTTGGCCCTTCTTCTTGGCTTGCAGGGCCAACCTTGGCACTGCTAGCATTACTTTCCCCCGCCGCCACCATGGAGATTCGGGTTTGCACGCTCTTCCTTTTAGTTCCTGTGGCCATGTCTCTCAATAAATCCGAGGACACTGATCTAGCAAGTCACCGCAGTGAGGAAATATATTATTTGGGAGCGTTTACCTTGTTTTAAAACTAATGTAGGGTCGACGGGGGTCAGAGACTCTCTATGGCGCGGCCATTCCCAAACGCTCCATCACGTGACTCCTCCCAGTCTAATTCTTGTCAGGGTTCCTGGGTTGCTTACCCAGTATTTTCAGTTCATTCATATTCACTGTATTTTTCACTTGTTCCTGTGCCATCTCGTTCCATGTGTCATTAGCCAGATTATGTTCAGCTGTGCACTCACGGGTCTCTCATTATCATCCTCATCAGTCTGTGTATTTAAGTCTTGTGTTTCCACTTGTTCACCGTCGTGTCATTGATGTTGTCATTCCCGTGTGTGCCGTATACTCAGTCAGCCATTCAGTCAGTCTTTCAGTTGGCCAGTCAGTCAGCCATCTCATGTTCTGTTCATTCCTCCGTTCTCTACAATAAATCACCAGTTCTCACCTACCTGCAAGTCCTGCGTTTGGGTTCTTTCTTCCTCGCCTCCACACACAACCCCTGACAATTCTTCATTCAGAAATGAAATTCCAAAAGTCTCTGAGGTGAGTTTATAATCGGGGGGGGGGGGCCCTCCCCGAGCCAAACAACACCCGTAGAAGGCTGACTCGAGCTCTTGCGCATGCTTAGCCTCCTGCCTCACCCTCTCCTTGGGGAAGGCACAAACTGCGAACTGTTGATACCAAGCCAAGTCTGCTGGGTCCATGTTCTGTACTTCTGTCATGTGATGTGTGCAGCAGGAGAGAAGGACCCATGTGCGGACTCCAGGAGGCAAAAAGTGTATTCCAAAAACAGCTTTATTGCTGAAGATAAAATAACTAATGTGAAAATACCAGTAAACTAAACAGGCAGGCTGGCAAATGGACCACACAGTGTGAGATGAGGGAGATCGCGACACAGACCGAAGAAAACACAGGGCTTAAATACCAGTGTTGGTCAAGTTACTTGAAAAAAGTAATCAGTAACTAATTACTGATTACTTCACCAAAAAAGTAATCCCGTTACTTTACTGATTACTTATTTTCAAAAGTAATCAATTACTTAGTTACTTTTTAAAAACACGATTTACAACCTGAATAGGTGATAAAGAGATAGATCTTTCAGCCCAATTCTACTTTTTCTGCATAACCCATCATACAAAATGTAATCAAATGGAAAAGTCTATTTTTAAAACGTGTTTTATTAGTTTTAATCTTTTAACTTTATGCATCAAGCAAAAATTTTATTATATGCAACATTCTCTGACTGGAAGAAATTTGTTTAATATTTAAACCTATTTTCTGCACATTCCAGCACATAAAATTTATTTATTTTTTTTTGTGTTTACACTCAATCTTTCAAATAGATGCAAGTAAAACACAGCAGAAAATAAATAAAATCAAAGACTAGCGGTCCTTTTGCTCTATTTTCACCTGTAAAGCAGGAGTAGGGTAGGCGAGGTTTACCCTGGTTTACCCAGGTGTGCTGCAGCGGTCAGTGGAAGAATCCGCGAATTTCTCTGTGAATTTCCCATTAAGTCGTAGCAGACTTGGTGCTTGCTTGGAAGTGTAGGGGGTTTTTTTTGCTGTAAAAAGAAGTTTTCTTCTCACGCACAACGGACGTTAATGTTTTTGTCACTTTTTATGGAATCAAACTCAAAGTAAGGTCAGTACTCGCTGCATGCTCATACTCTCTCCCGCACTCGATATATTATCCATTGTTGATCTGCACACAGCTGTTGTCACAAACGTCGCACTCGCTTACGTCACTGTCATGAGACATTCTCGCAAAAAAAAATCATGGTTTTAGTAACGCAGTAATGCAGCGTTCCTACGGGAAAGTAACGGTAATCTAATTACCGTTTTTGCAATAGTAGTCCCTTACTTTACTCGTTACTTGAAAAAAGTAATCGGATTACAGTAACGCGTTACTGCCCATCAAATACACAGAGTGAGCAATCAGAGAATGGGAGACAGGTGGGAAACACAGCTGGGACAAATCAGGGCTAACGAGACAAGGGAAGAGAAACCAGATTAACATGAGACACGGACGTTCAAAGTAAAACAGGAAACATAACACAGAGACGTGGACTTGACAAGGGGATACAGCTGACAGGGGAGACAGCAACTATGGAACACAGAGACATAAACCATAGGACAGAGAACTCTAAGGAACCAAAAGACTAGAAATTATAAATAATATCAAAGTTCAATAATAATGTAAAACTGAAAACTCTGGGTCGACAACCCAGGCATCCCAACAGTAAAAGCTCTTCATTTCACTTAAATTTTTTTGTTTGACTTGTACCATCCAAACTGTAAAGGAAAAGATTTGTTTATGGTCCAGTGTTGAATACATATAAAGGCTACAACATAGTGTATATACACTATCCTCCTAAGACCCAAAGTCTTTCATGGTATGCATTTTTAATTTCTCTTTGCTATTTATAAAAACCAAGAATTACCAGATTTTTTTATCTGATTTTTGTTTCAGAGAAAAAAATAATACCACATAAGAGGAAATTCATTTTACATTTCGATAGAACAGTGGCAGTGTAATGTCCTCGTAAGTGGATATCAGGTCCTTGTAGAGCGAAATTTAGTATTTTGGTCTCCAAATCACTTAATGATTTGATTCCTTATCAGTTCTCTTATTGATTCTAATTGGGTTGGCTCCACTAAGTGACATGTTATACTACTTTCACTTGACCTGGAATGCACTGTCTCTTAATTACCATTTAACAATATAAAGCTAATGACTACAGTTATACACACCAACCCAAGATGAAAACCAGTACAAAGAAAAATAAAAGCTTTGCTTTTGGTGACAGATGTTACAAAGAGCTCCCACAGTCTCAATCAAAAGTTTAAAACCACTTGAAAAATGGCAAAGAAAATTACATTTTGCATGGTTCTATCTTAACAAGGTTCCAGGTAGAGTCTCAAGATGCAACCAGAAGAAATGAGAGGGAGACAAAACATTTCTTTGAGCATGCAATTTATTGAAAACAACGCTTAAACTGAAACAAGCTGTTTTACAGCTGATCAAAAGTTTAGGACCACATGACTTTAAAACAGTGGTCCCCAACCCCCGGGCCTCAGACCGGTACCGGTCCGCGAGAGTTGAGGCTCAGGTGTGAAATGTATGGTTTTCAGGGTTTTTATCGGTTTTCAGCGTTATTTTGTTACCATTTTTATCGTTAACTCGGCTTTCCTTGGTCTTTTCACGTGTGTTATGAATAAATCTTCTTTTTTTTCTGTACTGGTACTAGTTTTAATTTGTTGTATTTATCCGCGACACCTTAAAGGCCGGTCCGTGAAAATATTGTCGGGCATAAACCGGTCCGTGGCGCAAAAAGGGTTGGAGACCGCTGCTTTAAAAGACCAAATCTGTGCAAAAATGTGGATTCATTGGCATTTTCTGTCAGGTAGTCACACTGTCATGATGTTCTGATGGCAAAGGCAAAAAACATTCTCTTTTTAAATGTGGTTGGGCTGTTGAACTGCATAAGCAGTGTCTCTCACGGCATGCCATCGCTGCTGAGGTGGGATGCATTTTCAAGTAGTCTTTTAAAAAAAGATAGGGGTACAAGTCTCACAGTGACAAAAGGCTGCTTCTGCCACCACCACCTGTGGAGATATAAGGATGAGGTGGAGGAAGATGAAGTAAACATGGTAAAAAATAGATTAAGAAGGGAGAGATTCAAGTAAAATGAATGGCTACTTAGGGCACGAGGCACTGCTAATAGCTAAAGCATAGCTTTTAATTTTTGTCATATGCTTCACTGCAACTAAGAAATAACATTTGTACCAGTCTGATTAAAACCTGTTTCAATATCTATAATCAAACAAAATTAAATATATGCATAATGTTAATGCATGAGATATATAGCAAGATCATGGTGCAAAAATGCCAGAGATGATTCTGAATTCAGTAGCATTTCATTCGGATCATAAAATACTAGGCATCAACTCATTCAGTGACCACTTGTTCTTCAGTGATAGAGGTTTTGGCGAATGGAGAGGACCATACCTATCATTACAAAATTTATTTTCTCTCTTCCAAGGGGATAATTGGGGATAATATAAAAATATAAAAAAGTAATTTATTTTTATTATATTTTCTGCTAAAGTTAGAAGTTAACATTTTGTCCGGAATACATTAATTTTTTGTTTAAAATAGATTAATTTCACTGTCTGTGTTTCAATTTTGTAATACATGCGGTGCTATGAAAAAGTGTTTGCCCTCTTTCTGGTTTTTGTTTTCTGCATATTCGTCACCCTTACTTCAGACAACAGAACACATTTTAATGTCAGACAAAGATATTAACAGAGTAAATTAACAAAAGATAAATACAAACATTTCATTAAAGGGAAAAAATATCATATCATATTAATTTATTGGAATTTACCCACAGAAATGCACTTTAGGATAACAGTGACTTGAGATGAGTGATGATAATCAAATCAACTTTTCTCCAGATGGTTTAGTTTGCGTGTATAGTGAGGTATTACTGCTGGGTCATTTTTTTGCAATGACAACACCACAAAAGGAGTTGTAAAAACAAACCAAAAAGCTACCATCATGAGTAAAACTGAGCATCACACATTGTCTCACATACACTGAACAAAAATACAAATGCATTGTTTTTGCTCCCATTTTTCAAGAGCTGAACTCAAAGATCTGAAACATTTTCTACATACACAAAAGACCAATCATTCTCAAATATTGTCCACAAACCTTGGATATCTGCCACTGTGATGGTTACTGGACCCTGTTCAGGGAGATCGCTATGGTCTGCCCTCAGATCCACTAGCCACTGAGCATTGCCGTTATGGGTTGCGTCCTTCTCCCATATGCTCTTCCAGTATTGCTCCGTCTCCAGCCTTGGTGGTGCTGTTCTCTTATTATTGTTCCCTTGCCACTGAGAGTACACCTTTGCTGGTTCTGTGGAGAACAGCTGGTTTATTCTCCTGCCTTCTATCTCTCTGGTGTACCTCCTCAAGCGGCTGGCCTTGTGGCTGTTCAACTTGTAGCCAAGCATCTCACTGATCACTGCTGCCGTATTGTAGATCAGCTTGTTAGTGTCGGTAATCGTGGTTGTAGGTATCGTCCGTAGTGCTGCATTAACATCCTCTAGCAGACCTTCTGAGGGTACTTCACGTAATCTTGGTAACCGGCTTCGGGGGATCCAGGTTTCAAGCTTGGCCATGATCCTATATTTCAGGTCAGTTCCTCTCGCACTCAACGATCCTTCTCCTGTCGCACTTGGGGCTATGTACCCAATCTCGGGTGGGGGTGATGATATCTCCCCCCTGACCTGGCGTCCTGACTCCTCCTTGCCGTAGCATTTATGTTGTACCTCGTCGATCTCTAACTGTGAGAGCAGTCCCTTCTTTCGAATGTTGGAACACTGAGCTACTAGTTGTTTCGCCGTCATTGTGGATTTTGGGTATCGAAGAATCCATAGGTCCCTCATCCTATTCATGTAGCCCCTTCAGGAGTAGTTATATATATAGTTATATGCTTCCATGTTAAATTTGTAGCTGTAAATGAAAACACTGCAACCAGTCATGTGTACTGAAAGGACATTTTCTATTGTGGCAACACCATCAACTTGTATAAAGATATGAATTTATGAAAAAGGGGGAAGAGGGGAGGAAGGAAATGTGTCAGACAGACACAAATGGCCAAGACAGAGCTCAGAGAGGGACTCAAGTCTCTCAGTTCTTTCAGAGATGAGAATATTAAATATGTAGCTCACGTAGGGATGAACGTAATTTTTCAGTCTTGACCCATGTTCGGTTCTTCAGTATTACTCAATGTTAGTGTTATTGTTGCTACTTTAGCAGACTGACAACATAAAAACTATATTCAGGTCTTCAAAAAATATATTCAGCCCACTGAATTCTGTTAAATAAATGAATTTATTATTTTATTGGAGATGAAAACATATATACCTCAAACATGAACATGAACAGAAGCGGTTCCAAAGTGCTATAAAGGCACATTTATATTACAGGTCTTCAAAAAAGACAGTTTCAAAACGCAAGATAGGTGACATGTGTGTTTTATGGTGTTAACTAATTATCCTGGAAAGTCAAAATCAAAACGATTTAGGTGTCATTACATTGTGTTCAGATTTGACAAAGTGACACATCGATCTCTCCTACACAAGGTGCCTTTATAAGTTGAAGTTTGTACTGGTATTGGTATCAGCAATACTATTCCTGTATTCCTGTATTTACTTGGTACTGGATAAATTGCTGTATCACATACAACTAGTCTTAATCACACACAAACACACTCATTACCTTGTTTGCTTATTGTGGCACAGAGGTATGTTATGATTTGCCTTTTCTTTCAGGTAAAGGGGAAACTGGATGGTAGCTACAATAATACTAACTGCTCAGTATTTCACTTCAGAACACATTTTGATTATTGTTTTAGTTTTCTATCTCCAGTTTGATTTGATTGGCTCTGTATTTTGAAAGCCTGCTGTTAGAAGTCAAAATGGATCTGTCCACCTACTGTTCTCCAATCTTAAAAAGAGGACTTTGGAGGGCAGTGACCATCTCTACTAAAAAAACTAACAAGATATATAGATATCTATCTATCTATCTGACTGTCTGTCTATATCTATATATAACACCCAGCACGCCCCTGCGGGCGGTTTATCCTTCAAGCTCGGGTCCTCTACCAGAGGCCTGGGAGCTTGAGGGTCCTGCGCAGTATCTTAGCTGTTCCCAGGACTGCGCTCTTCTGGACAGAGATCTCCGATGTTATTCCCGGGATCTGCTGGAGCCACTCGCCTAGCTTGGGAGTCACCGCACCTAGTGCTCCGATTACCACGGGGACCACCGATACCTTCACCCTCCACATCCTCTCGAGCTCTTCTCTGAGCCCTTGGTATTTCTCCAGCTTCTCGTGTTCCTTCTTCCTGATATTGCTGTCATTCGGAACCGCTACATCGATCACTACGGCCGTCTTCTTCTGTTTGTCTACTACCACTATGTCCGGTTGGTTAGCCACTGGTTGGTTATTATATATTATAATATATATTACAACAAGAACAAAGGAGGCATCGACTGCCTTGATAAGGTAATGCAAAGTTTCATCCATTTTATTTTATTTTTATTTATGTGAATCATAGCACTTCATGCTGAGTTTGGTCTTTGGTTTTCCATTTATTTTCAGTGCATATTTGTATTTTTTCATTGCAGTTATTTCATTTCTAATTCTATAAATTCATGTTAAACACTACTTTGAGACATTGTTCACAGTTAAAAAATGCTGAATATTAAATAATATAAAAATTTGGTCGTGAAAAATCGTTTTTGTGCTAATTTAAGAGGACCAGTCAATTTTGACAGGGAACACTAAAGTAAGGGACGGGAAGTAAACTTTTTTTCCAAACCTTTGAACACATTCTCACTCACTAAAAAAACTGCGAACAATTGTTGCATAACTGGGGCGGATTTTAAACCTAATTTTAGCACAGGTGCTGCTTTTCCTTGCAGACAATGAAGACCATCCTGTGAACTGTTGCAAAGAATGATTGTGTCAAAAATAACATCAGTGTGACGCATCGGGACACCAAAAGATTTCTAGTCTTATAATACATTTGATGAAAGGGTGTGTGTTTACTGGAAGAATATTTCTGTCTGTGCTATTCACCACACCTCTTGGCATGCCTCTGCATTGTGTCTGCAATGCTTTTACTCCTTTGTAAAAAAAAACCAAACAAACATTGCACATGTATAGAGGGAGGAGTAGAACTAAGATCAAGAAAAAAAAAGCAGGTGCATGTGGAGAGGTGAGGTTTTCATATGTCATGTCATTCTGTTGGGTAGAGGTCAGGTTTTTCCACACTAAACTGTCTCATTAATGTTTTTATAGACCTTATTTTGTGCATTAGTGCACTGCTGTGTTGGAACAGGAAGGGGCCATTCCCAAATTGTTTCCACAAAAAGCATGAAATGGTCCAAAATCTCTTGGTATGCCAAAGCATTAAGAGTTAATTCACTGGAACTAAGGGCTCGAGTGCAACTCATGAAAGACAATGTGGGTAACTCTGGCCACACCTTAAAAAAGGGCATTTAGAGCAGCTAAAATGAAAAGATTTATCATACTTTGTTGTAGGAGAACTAAGCACAAAGGTAAAAAAAAACAAACAAAAAAACATGGTTCAAGCTAAATTGCACGCCACCAATGAAGCTAGGGTCACACAAGACCAGTTTCCAGATTAAGGATTGCAAGAAAGTCTGGCTCCATGCATGAAAAATATGAAAAAAAAATTGTGTGACTTCAGTTGTGTGTGCACTAGAGTATCCTGTAGTGTAGAACAGAAAGTATAAAACAATCACCCTAAAACTATTCCAATGTATTACTGTTGAAAACCAGTCAAGTGATACCAATAGATTACATATATTTGTACTATAATTTGACTTTAAAAATCCCCATCACTAAAGATATTGTTTTATACCCACACTGTTCTAGCTTGATAGCATAAAGCATGATAGTGTAGTATCACATCACAGTCACAGTGACATGCTAGTGGTGTAGTAGAATGTTATGTAGAAAGTTCTGTATGAAAGCAAGATGCCCAAGGGCTTAGCATGGTTTTCTGTTGCGTTTGAGTCTGCGTGCTTACAGCAACACCTCAGAGGAGAGAACTTTTTAAATTAGTTAACTGACTTGCAACTTAACTTGTATCACTAGTGATCATTTTGGTGTCATATTTTGACTACAGTAAGAGATCATTTAAAAGTTTAGGTTCTTCTTTTCAGTGTATTAGCAACTCTTAAAAAAATGAAAAGCCTGTTGCTGTGATGTCCCACCCTGATTTTCATCTGCTGACAGTGCTAGTGTTGGTCTCAGGAACACAGCTAGAACACAGTGTTCTAGTTTGTCAAATGTAATAAGATGAGTAACTATAGTACAAATGCCCATCCGTACATTTTTCTGGTCTTTGCTGTTTGTTTGTTTTTTGTTGTTGTCTCTCTGGTGAGTTAGAAATACTACCTCAGCAGGCTTTCACTATGCCTACAGGTTGTCAAGGTACTGAGGAGGACTAATCCCTGAAAAGCAGGTGGCGCTGAAAACACCTCCATGCTTTGAGGTTCTGTGCTACAGAGCTGGTTGAGGTGTTTACAGACGTTTTTAATTTGTCCCTCACCCAGTGAGCTGTACCCATATGCTTCAAGTCCACCACCATATTGCACCTCCCAAAGATAACCGGTTTGAATGACTATTACCCCATCGGCCTCACTCCAACTGTAATGAAGTGTTTTGAGAGCATAGTCATAGTCGTTTTGAGAGCATAGTCATGTCCATGTCCAAATGTGATAATTGCAAATACCTACTGTGTAATTTTCCCAGTCTTTCCAGTTTGGGCATGTTTGTCTTGCTTTGTTACACCTACTCATTTCCGCATTTCAGCTGCAGCATGAAATGCTGTTTCATTCAAAGTATGTTTCAATGTGTTATCATTCTGAGTCAGTGCTTCTCATTACTTAAACCTTTTGACGTCATTAAACATACCATTCAACAGATCAAAAATGTGTCATTCTTGTAGAAGAAGTAAGCACAGAGGTAAGAGGTAAAAAGGTGTGAATCCATTTAAGATCTTTCAACAAAGCAACACAGGAAATAATGTAACTGTAGTTTTAAAAAATGGATGAAACCTGCATGCTCAACAAGCCCTAACACAGTCCTTATCAGTTTTAGTTTTGTTTGGTTTTTTACTGTAGTTTTCACTCCCAAAATGTAGTGATGCATGTCAGCCTCTCAAACATTTTTAGATGTGTTCCTTTGATAGTAGGTTGGGCGATCGTGGCTCAAGAGTTGGGAGTTCGCCTTGTAATCGGAAGGTTGCCGGTTTGAGCCCCGGCTTGGACAGTCTCGGTCGTTGTGTCCTTGGGTAAGACACTTCACCTGTAGCCTTCTGGTGGTGGTCAGAGGGCCCGGTGGCGCCAGTGTCCGGCAGCCTCGCCTCTGTCAGTGCGCCCCAGGGTGGCTGTGGCTACAATGTAGCTGCCATCATCAGTGTGTGAATGTGTATGTGAATGGGTGGATGACTGGATATGTAAAGTGCTTTGGGGTCCTTAGGGACTAGTAAAGCGCTATATAAATACAGGCCATTTACCATTTAGTAGGAACTCCCTCATCAAGCTGACTGATTTCGAACCATTAATTTGCATTGCTGCAAGTAGAATATAAAGTCATTATTGAAATATTTTGGCAACTCTTTAAAAAATGCTTTTCATCAGAGTTTAAACTGTAAATGTCAAAGTTAATTCAATTCAATTCAATTTTATTTATATAGCACCAAATCACAACAAAAGTTGCCTCAAGGCGCTTCATAGATAGAGAAAAACCCAACAATCATATGACCCCCTATGAGCAAGCACTTTGGCGACAGTGGGAAGGAAAAACTCCCTTTTAACAGGAAGAAACCTCCGGCAGAACCAGGCTCAGGGAAGGGCGGCCATCTGCTGCGACCGGTTGGGGTGAGAGAAGGAAGACAGGATAAAAGACATGCTGTGGAAGAGTGACGTTAGAACACAGTGTTCTAGTTTGCCAAATGTAATAACACGAGTGACTATCGTACAAATGCCCATCCGTGCATTTTCTGGTCTTTCCTGTTTTGTTTTTTTTGTTCTCTCTCTCTCTTTTTTTTCCATGTGCATGTTCTCACAAAGACTGCTGAATCCTGCCCTTAACTACAACCTTAAAAATCCTCTTTCGGTGTGTGATCTTGAATCAATACGTGTCCTTGTTTAAACCGAGGAATTCTGAGATGATGGCTGTCAACACACAGCCAAAAAAGGTGTGCTACTTCTTTGTGGGGGATGGAGCACACAGGTGAATCATGCAAGGACATTTGTTTGCAGCTAAACTCCATGCCAGCTACAGAGCTAACTTGGCAGGGCATTTTTAAGGAGATTGTACACTTGTAAATGTACCCATGGATATTGACCCTATAATATTATCTTCTAGGTTACTTGGGGGATTCTGTTGGTGTCCTGTAGTGTGATGAGAAAATTAGGTAATACATTATAACACAGCTGTAACTAAGTGTATTTTCAATGTCATTTATATCAAATTTACATTGTAATTGTATTTAAAAGTATATTCACTAGAAAAAGTGGTTGACAAGTCGTTTTTACATGGAAAAAAGAAATACTACCTCACCAGGCCTTCACTATACCTACAGGTTGTCAAAGTACAACAGTGGTGTAAAAGAGCTGCAAACCAAGTATGATACATTCTTGGTCCATCAAATTAAGTTTGCTCTTTAGCTAGACTTTAAGTCTAGCTGTAACAGGTCTAAAATCAAGATTTTGACTCACTTTCTGTCCTCAGCCTTTGGATGTCAATTTATGTTGATCTGTTGTCACTATGTTTGAAATCTGCCAATATTTTCATTATAGCTTGCACTATTTGAACATGTGTTTAAAACTACTCATATAGCAACATATTTAATATACTGTGGTAACCAGGAAAAGGAAACAGCCAAGTTATCTTTATCTTCACCAGTGAGTTGTAGAATTAGACTGCTGATTGAATAGAAGCACAAACCTGACATCTAGTGGTGAACACAGTTACAGTGCATGACACCATGTACTAAAAGCTCAATCATCATTAGATTCCTCATGTTGTTTTTCTTACAAACACGTTGATCATTTTTATTCTCTTGTACTTGTATGAAATGCTGCAGCAGTGGTCTCAAAAGTAATTCTTTATTTTGATTTTTTTTTTAAAACAGCAAAGTAAATTTTTATGTGAGGAAAAAAAAAGGGAGTCTTAAATGTCTTGATGCATGCTCAAGTCTTAAATGTTTTACTGCTTATTAACATGACAGATAATGAAGTTTTGCCACAAAAGCACATATACAGTACTAAAATATTGTCCAACACAATGATGGTGTGACAGAGCAACACTAACTCATGTTTTACAAATCACTGTACCCAATCCATCAGCTGATTTTATATATATATATATTTATTTATTATCATCATCTTCATCTTATTACATTTGACAAACTAAACACCTCAACCAGCTCTGTAGCACAGAACCTCAAAGCATGGAGGTGTTTTCAGCGCCACCTGCTTTTCAGGGATTAGTCCTCCTCAGTACCTTGACAACCTGTAGGCATAGTGAAAGCCTGCTGAGGTAGTATTTCTAACTCACCAGAGAGACAACAACAAAAAACAAACAAACAGCAAAGACCAGAAAAATGTACGGATGGGCATTTGTACTATAGTTACTCATCTTATTACATTTGACAAACTAGAACACTGTGTTCTAGCTGTGTTCCTGAGACCAACACTAGCACTGTCAGCAGATGAAAATCAGGGTGGGACATCACAGCAACAGGCTTTTCATTTTTTTAAGAGTTGCTAATACACTGAAAAGAAGAACCTAAACTTTTAAATGATCTCTTACTGTAGTCAAAATATGACACCAAAATGATCACTAGTGATACAAGTTAAGTTGCAAGTCAGTTAACTAATTTAAAAAGTTCTCTCCTCTGAGGTGTTGCTGTAAGCACGCAGACTCAAACGCAACAGAAAACCATGCTAAGCCCTTGGGCATCTTGCTTTCATACAGAACTTTCTACATAACATTCTACTACACCACTAGCATGTCACTGTGACTGTGATGTGATACTACACTATCATGCTTTATGCTATCAAGCTAGAACAGTGTGGGTATAAAACAATATCTTTAGTGATGGGGATTTTTAAAGTCAAATTATAGTACAAATATATGTAATCTATTGGTATCACTTGACTGGTTTTCAACAGTAATACATTGGAATAGTTTTAGGGTGATTGTTTTATACTTTCTGTTCTACACTACAGGATACTCTAGTGCACACACAACTGAAGTCACACAATTTTTTTTTCATATTTTTTCATGCATGGAGCCAGACTTTCTTGCAATCCTTAATCTGGAAACTGGTCTTGTGTGACCCTAGCTTCATTGGTGGCGTGCAATTTAGCTTGAACCATGTTTTTTTGTTTGTTTTTTTTTACCTTTGTGCTTAGTTCTCCTACAACAAAGTATGATAAATCTTTTCATTTTAGCTGCTCTAAATGCCCTTTTTTAAGGTGTGGCCAGAGTTACCCACATTGTCTTTCATGAGTTGCACTCGAGCCCTTAGTTCCAGTGAATTAACTCTTAATGCTTTGGCATACCAAGAGATTTTGGACCATTTCATGCTTTTTGTGGAAACAATTTGGGAATGGCCCCTTCCTGTTCCAACACAGCAGTGCACTAATGCACAAAATAAGGTCTATAAAAACATTAATGAGACAGTTTAGTGTGGAAAAACCTGACCTCTACCCAACAGAATGACATGACATATGAAAACCTCACCTCTCCACATGCACCTGCTTTTTTTTTCTTGATCTTAGTTCTACTCCTCCCTCTATACATGTGCAATGTTTGTTTTGTTTTTTTTTTATAAAGGAGTAAAAGCATTGCAGACACAATGCAGAGGCATGCCAAGAGGTGTGGTGAATAGCACAGTTAGAAATATTCTTCCAGTAAACACACACACCCTTTCATCAAATGTATTATAAGACTAGAAATCTTTTGGTGTCCCGATGCGTCACACTGATGTTATTTTTGACACAATCATTCTTTGCAACAGTTCACAGGATGGTCTTCATTGTCTGCAAGGAAAAGCAGCACCTGTGCTAAAATTAGGTTTAAAATCCACCCCAGTTATGCAACAATTGTTCGCAGTTTTTTTAGTGAGTGAGAATGTGTTCAAAGGTTTGGAAAAAAAAAAGTTTACTTCCCGTCCCTTACTTTAGTGTTCCCTGGTCCTCTTAAATTAGCACAAAAACGATTTTTCACGACCAAATTTTTATATTATTTAATATTCAGCATTCTTTAACTGTGAACAATGTCTCTAAGTAGTGTTTAACATGAATTTATAGAATTAGAAATGAAATAACTGCAATGAAAAAACACGAATATGCACTGAAAATAAATGGAAAACCAAAGACCAAACTCAGCATGAAGTGCTATGATTCACATAAATAAAAATAAAATAAAATGGATGAAACTTCGCATTACCTTATCAAGGCAGTCAATGCCTCCTTTGTTCTTGTTGTAGTCCTGGATCATAAGGGGCTTCCTGTCCTCTGTGGTGCTGATAGGGACATCTTTGTGTAGCGTGCTCAGCAGGATGACGTTTCTATTCTTCTTTGGAACATTTGACACAAGAGTTTGTGTGTCAGTGAAAGCAAATTTTGATGAGAGTGCCTCTCTTCCTCTGGCTGATACCAGTGCAGGGCGAAGTTCAGGCTTGTTCTTTCTCACTGTCCCTACCATGGTGATCTTTCTTTTTAGCAGCTTCTGACCAAAAGCATATGATGTGAAGAAGTTGTCATGTGTGATATTACGCCCTTGGAGACCGGTTGTCACGTCCAGCACAACACACATGCCCTGGTTTCCTTCTGCCCTTCCAGTACTGGGTTTCCCTGTGTAGACCTGCATATTCCAGGCATAGCTGCTTCTGGCATCACACGCTCACCAGATCTTTATACCACATTTCCCTGGTTCTCTTGGAATGTACACCATGAAGGAACAGCAACCGCTGAAAGGAACCAGGCTATCATCAACTGTCACCTCAGGGCCTGGATTGTACATAAGTGGTGGGCGCGCCACCCACCTGTCCTAAATGTTTATGACTGAAGGGAAAACTGTGTCTAATTAGGTGTCTAATTAGACACTGTCTAATTAGGTGAAAATTGTTTAAGGTTTTACCAAAATGGTGCCTGTTTGTCATTTCACCAGAGGACGGGTCATGCATCTCTGTTATCAAATCGAATAATTCTTGAAAGGACATGAAACTGTTGTAAGGAAATAGTTGCCTGGAATATAGGCCTGCCAAACTCTGCATCCCAGAGACTTTTTAGAGGTTCATTGTTTAAGCGATATACTTGGTAGACCTCCAAGCCTACATAGACCTATGTAGGCTTGGAGGTCTACCAAGTCGATTTCTCTCCGGGTGTCCCCAAACACACACTTCCCTTCCAGGTGTGTCATCTCCAGTATAATTCCCTCAATTGACTCTGGTAAAAAAGAGTTGGGAGCCGGACTTGAAGTCATCCACACGACATATCGCATGCTGTGTTGGTTCTGGCGTCATCTTTATGATGTTTTCCATTCCCACTCTACTTCCTTTGTCCTGGGGGGATGAAGACCAGAGCAAGTGTCCACTCTTGGACTGGAATGTCTCCTCAGGTGCCTGTTCTTCAGGTGCCTCTCCCTCCCCATCTCTTGATTGGTCAGAGTCCTCAAAGTCTGGATCAAAATCTGTGTTTTCTTCCATTCTGCTCTATCTCTGTTTCAATTTCATTACCCTCTTCATCATGTCCAAAACCCAGACCAGAACCTCTTCAACAGTCAGTCGCCTACTCATTGTGCTCAGAGTAAAAGGAGTGCAAGGCAAACATCAACTTCAACTATATATATGGTCTGTGTGAAGATGATACATTGATTAGTCTGGATGGTGTGATTCACGTGGGGGGATAGGCATAAAAGCGTGGGAAAGAGATGAGTTCACATAACAGACACCTGTCTAGTCTGTGTGAAGATATGATACATTGTTTCATCAGGAACTTGATGTCATGGCGTGCTGTACAGGCAGGCAGGATTGGACCCAAATGCAGGACTCATAAATGCACAGGGGTTAGTGTTCTCTTGTATTATGATACTTGAACTGAAAAACTTGAAAAACTGCACTTCAGTTAAACTTTCACTGTGATGCTGCTGTTAGGTAACCAAAAACTAAGTAACATAACAAGAAAAACAGGATGATTTTTTTTTTTTTTTTACAAAATGAAAAAGAAAAAAAAAAAAAAAACAACAAAAAAAACTCAAAATGACATATATTGAAATTCCACAAAGGACTGTCTACTTGAGGCAGAATAAAACAAATTGTTAAGTTAATGAATAAAAAAGATTAAATACATGCAAATACTCTTGCTTAAGAAATTCAAAAGCATGTAAATTCAATGTGCATTATCAGTAAAATGATTAAATTAACTGGGTGTGGGTCCCACCCAGTTCCACACCTTGGCTCAGGCGATTAGAGGATCATCAGGGGGTCCTTTTGTCCCTCTGTGGGGACACTCCCACTAGGTTTATATCTGGGACTCTCCACCATTTGACCTTAGAACTGAAGAAGCTTCTCGGATGAGAGGTGAAACGTCTTCAAGTAACTTAAAGAAGTCCAGACGCTTTTCTTTGCAAGCTCCTTTGACTACGATGACCTGGATGACTGAGAACCTTCACAGACATAAGAGGGAATTATATGATTGTCTTTTGTCAGCTCAGAAGGAGCGAAATGAAAAGAGCTCTCCCACTCTAATTCTTGTCATGGTTCCTGGGTTGCTTACCCATTATTTTCAGTTCATTCATGTTCACTGTATTTTTCACTTGTTCTCATTTCCTGTTTTTCCTGTGCCATCTCGTTCCATGTGTCATTAGCCAGATTATATTTTGCTGTGTACTCACCGGTCTCTCATTATCATCCTCATCAGTCTGTGTACTTAAGTCTTCTGTTTCCACTTGTTCACCGTCGTGTCATTGATGTTGTCATTCCCGTGTGTTCCGTATACTCAGTCAGCCAGTCAGCCATCTAATGTTCTGTTCATTCCTCCGTTCCAGTCCTCACCTACCTGCAAGTCCTGCGTTTGGGTTCTTTCTTCCTCGCCTCCACACACAACCCCTGACAATTCTTCATTCAGAAATGAAATTCCAACAGTCTCTGAGGTGAGTTTATAATCGGGGGGGGGGCCCTCCCCGAGCCAAACAACACCCGTAGAAGGCTGACTCGAGCTCCTGCGCATGCTTAGCCTCCTGCCTCACCCTCTCCTTGGGGAAGGCACAAACTGCGAACTGCTGATACCAAGCCGAGTCTGCTGGGTCCATGTTCTGTACTTCTGTCATGTGATGTGTGCAGCAGGAGAGAAGGACCCAATGTGTGGACTCCAGGAGGCAAAAAGTATATTCCAAAAACAGCTTTATTGCTGAAGATAAAATAACTAATGTGAAAATACCAGTAAACTAAACAGGCAGGCTGGCAAATGGACCACACAGTGTGGGATGAGGGAGATCGCGACACAGACTGAAGAAAACACAGGGCTTAAATACACAGAGTGAGCAATCAGGGAATGGGAGACAGGTGGGAAACACAGCTGGGACAAATCTGGGCTAACAAGACAAGGGAAGCAAAACCAGATTAACATGAGACACGGACGTTCAAAGTAAAATAGGAAACATAACACAGAGACGTGGACTTGACAGGGGGATACAGCTGACAGGGGAGACAGCAACTATGGAACACAGAGACATAAACCATAGGACAGAGAACTCTAAGGAACCAAAAGACTAGAAATTATAAATAATATCAAAGTTCAATAATAATGTAAAACTGAAAACTCTGGGTCAACAACCCAGGCACCCCAACAGTAAAAGCTCTTCGTTTCACTTAAATTTTTTTGTTTGACTTGTACCATCCAAACTGTAAAGGAAAAGATTTGTTTATGGTCCAGTGTTGAATACCTATAAAGGCTACAACATAGTGTATATACACTATCCTCCTAAGACCCAAAGTCTTTCATGGCATTCATTTTTAATTTCTCTTTGCTATTTGGGCTGATTGCGACCTGAATGTAAAATCCAAGAATTACCAGATTTTTTTTACCTGATTTTTGTTTCAGAGAAAAAATAATACCACATAAGAGGAAATTCACTTCGATAGAACAGTGGCAGTGTAATGTCCTCGTAAGTGGATATCAGGTCCTTGTAGAGCGAAATTTAGTATTTTGGTCTACACCAGGGGTGTCCAAACTTTTTTCACTGAGGGCCACATACATAAAAATATAGGAGGGGCTGGGCCTTCCACTCTTAGTGAAACTGTGGTCTCCATCGGTCATCCATCGCTCCCATGCCGCTCGCAGCCTTACTTTGAACGGCCGGTTCACACCGATGTCCAGCCGTTGGAGTTCCTTTGTCAGGCCTCCCGGAATGACAGCAAGCTCAGAGTTAATTTGCTTCACTTGTTTTTTCACATCAGCTGTGATATGAGCACGCATAGAGTCACAGATCAACAGCGATGGTGATGCGTGGAAAAAACCACCTGGTCTCTTTACATACACCTCCCTCAGCCACTCTTTCATCATTTCCTCATTCATCCAGCCCTTTTCATCTGCCTTAATGATGACTCCTGCTGGAAACTTCTCTTTAGGCAAAGTCTTTCTCTTAAAAATCACCATAGGCGGCAGTTTCTGTCCATTAGCATGGCAGCCAAGCACAACAGTAAAGAAGACTTTTTGTGCCCCGTTGTGCGTATCGCTATCGTGCTGGTCCCCTTCTTCTCCACAGTGTGACTCACCGGGATGTCGAAAGTGAGCGGCACCTCGTCCATGTTAGTGATGTGGCTGGGCTGGATGTGTTTGTCGGCAATGTGTTTGCTGCAGTAGGAGCGGAAGATGGCCAACTTTTCATTATAATCCGCTGCGCTACCATAGTCCTGGTCCAAGACGAAAGCACCAAGACGGACCTCCTTGGAAATGTTCAATTTTCATTTCTTCTGCTAGCGTTACTGCTTTTAGTCGAATGGTGACCGTCGAAACGCTTCTCCCACTCGTTCTTTGCTCGATGATCCACTGCTCGAGTCTTTCCCCCAACTCGGGCCACCTCACCTTATGTCCGCGGAAACTCAGCTGCGTCTTCTTGACCTGTCGGAGCTCGTTTTCCAGCTTCCTCCACTGGCAAACCATCGATTCATTAATCTTAAATTCTCTTGCAGTTGCTCAATTTCCATGTTCCTCCGCATAGCTGATGGCCTTCAGTTTAAACTGTACTTCATAAGCGTGTCTCTTTGCCATTTTCAGGGTTGTTAAAACAACGATGTTCTGCATAACGCACATACCTGTTCTTTTATATACAATCAACGCCCACACTTCCCCCTTTAGCGTTCTCATGGTGTTCTCTACTACGTCCTCCTTACAACAACAACACACACAGGGCGCACTGCACTATAGGGTGCGCCACACTTTTTGAAGAAAATCTAAGACTTTTATGTGCGCCTTATAGTCGTGAAAATACAGTATATTGCTTTTCATTGTTCAGGTGTACATTTTGGGCTGTACAGTGTAACCATATGTTGAAAAGCGTTATAAAAATAAACATTTTTAGTGTTGTACCCTACTGAAGGCATTATGTTAATACTTCCCAGATTCATCTTTGGAAGTAAGGTCCATATGCTTCCCCCACATTTATCATTATCGGTAGGTGAAATGAGAACATGTTCCTTCTATTGTAAACTTGTTATGAGGCAATGACTATGTTATCTTACAAGCTGAGCAATAACAAATAATCACACATACATAAAAGCAACAAACACAATTTTCTTATACAAAATAACTAAAATAACTAATAATTTAAGTGACTTAAATATATAAAGTACATTCCAGGATACATCTATGTCAGAAACAATTAAGATGGGTGGCTAATATGTATTCCATCATCCAGCTGGGGCCTTTCGTGCATGTTTTTGCCTGGGTTCTCTTTGGGTATTCTGGCTTCCTCCCACAGCCCAAAGATATACATAGTGGGGTTAGGTTAACTGTTGATTCTAATTTGCCCATAGGTGTGAAAGTGAGTGCAAACTGTTATCTGTTCCTCTGTGATATCCCTGTGACAGACTGGCAATCTGTCCAGGGTTAACCCAGCTTCTTGTCCCATGATAACTGGCATATGCTCCAACTCTCCCACATCCCTGATAAGGATAAGCGAGAATGGATCGACGGAAAATTGGCATTCCCAAAAAGAACACAAATCAAACACACTGCTCTCAGGCACATCTGTTTATTTAAAGACTTGTTCAATCTTTATTATGGAAAGGTATGACTTGTCTTGAAAGGTATACTTGAACGGTATCCAGTATGACTATCAAATGTATTCAATAACCCTTTAGCAACAAACATCTATACTTTTCTTTTTTTTTTTTTTAAATGAACAAGTTACAGGGGATTATGACTGCACTTTGGATTTTGCATTGTAGTTTCTATTATTTTGGAGGCAAAATGTATACATATATATATATATATATATATACATATATATATATATATATATATATATATATATATATATATATATATATATATATAAGCAGGGCTGGACTGGGACAAAAAATCAGCCCGGCCATTTTGAGTAGAGACCGGCCCACCAGGTATTATAGGAAAAACTCTAAAGCCTTTGAATGAAAACAAACGTCGTTGTGACAGTGTACATCACTGTCACAACGACGTTTGTTTTCAAACTTGTTGGTACATATGTATCAATCTAATATGTAACTTAAACCTACACCATCCTCCCTATTCTGGTATTCTAAACAGTACTTAGCCGAAACCCAAAGGCTGCTTGGTTGAGTTAACTTCCTGAACTATCTACAACATATGGTGAAAACCTGACATTAAGACAGAGAAGACTAGAGGTGAGACATGATCATTACTGAATATTAAAAATAATAAATGACAGATTTAGTGATATTTTCATAAACCATTCATTTGCCACATCAATAAACAGCATGGCAGGGCAAAATATTTTTTCTAACATGGCAACCTTTTAAAAGTGAAAGGAGACAGAAAGACAGGTGAGAAAGAATAAAACTTAACTGACTTTTTGATGGCATTTTACAGAAAGTACTGGTACAGTATCTAGAAAATGTGGGAAAATACTGGCATCATGTACAGTACTTTCTTCTGAAGAAATTATGTTGGGACCCTGAAAAAAACTTACTATGTACAATAATGGATTTCTATAAATTTGACATCAGATGAAAACTTTGGTTGTAAGATTCGGATAACTATTTGTTAAAAGCTAGAAATTTTAAATGAGAATAAGAAAGAAAAGTATTTCTTTGTGCCCCCCTCCCTGTTAATGTTCTACCTGGCCCCATGGCAAAACTTTGCTAGACCCGGCCCTGCACAGTTACCAGCTGTCAGCTACATAGAAAAGGATCCTGGTGTAAGTTGTCTCTCAGAAACAGTTCATGGCTTTCCTTCAACCCATTCATGTCACCTAAAAGGTAAACCAGTTTCTCCATCACCTGTTCAGCTCTGATGATTCAGTAAGGACATCTCCTGGTTTCATCTTCATGTTTCCCTCTCACCAGATAACCAAACCGATATCATGACCAGCAGCTTTTATGGCTCCAACAAACATCAGCTGATACTAGAAAGTAATATTAAATAAATTCTATTCATCATTGATCAGTTTCATGATTGAAGTAGCAGCAGGAGAGGGAGGGGGGAGAATGAGAGAAGAAGAGGCAGCTGACAGCGTAAAGACACAGAATAACTCCAGCTTTTTGTCTTTTTCTTTATTGTAGCTGAAGTACGGGACAAATCGCATTTATTTTCAGCTCAATACGAAACGCGTAATATTAACTCTGAATACCAGAGGATTCCGTTTTTTACAGGATGGTAGGCAACTCTACTAATTAACCATATGAATAAAATAAAGTTCACCAGTAACATATAGCACCCACCCAACTGTATAGAAACTCTAGCTAGCTAGTACACAGTACGAGTTATTGTAACTGACTGTAAAAAGTTAGCACAACGAAAATAAACTACACCTAAACTTGGTTTATATCTGACCCAGATAGACTGCAGGTCATAACTTCTTACCTGAAGCTCATTTCACCTGACAGTCGGACCGGCGGCTGCCATGGGTCTCTCCACCTCCGCCTCCCCTTTCCCCCATCCACCTGCTGGCCTCCACCACTTGCTAATTTTACTGAATCTGTGAAAGCTCCACCATAGCCACTACCAAACAATTGAGTTATTTTTACACGTCTGCCAGCATCTGTCCAATCCGCCACCTTTCACTGTTTACACCGTAAAGAAAAAAAGACAACAACAACAACAAAACATCTGCCCATTTAAAACGAAAAATTACCATCGGCCCATGTATATAAGATTACTAGTGATAAAGTCAAATATAGATAAAGTTAGTATATAGTGGTATTTTTTTTGAAGGGGGAGGGCAATTACCATCACTTATTCATTTTTATAACACAGGTCTTTGGTTAGATGATTTGCAACTGATAAAGACAGAAATGAAAACATGAAAAAGAAATTACCATCCTTTAAAAAAAACAATTGTCTTCTTTTTGTGTAATTTCTCTATCATTTTATATTCGATTGCTCCTGGATGGCCTCCTGTTTTAAATTTTTTGTTTCTGAAGATTTCAAAGTAATGGCTCCAGCTTCCCCCGCTGTCTGCTCCAAACCCAAAGATAGTGACCTGGGGGAAAAAATTGAAGTAAAGATTCAGTTCATTCAGTTAATTTATTCATTAACTAATAGCATTTTTAAAAGAAATCATTATCTCCATGTCCTATTGAGGACATGGAGAATCTTTCTCTTAGTAGCTTGTTTAAGTTATACCACAAAGCTGACTGAGGAGTTAATGAAAATCAGCCCATAGAGCACTTTATGCATAAATGCTGTGATGACAGGGATTCTGCAAAAGGAATAGGGATGGGTAGTATCTTCACTGACAGTTTTAGCATTAATGAGAGCACTCACTGGAGTGAAGGTTCTTCTAACAGTACAACAACCCTAAGCATGCAATCAAGATAACAAAAAAGTGACTTCTTGACCACTTTGTAAATGTCCTTGAGTGGTACAGCCAGATTCCACACTGGAACATGACTGATAATCATTGATAATCACTTCTCGGTTCTGGGATCCCCCAAGTGTCATGTTTCTGGGTCCTTTTGACCCAGTTTTTTTGTTTGTTTGTTTATTTTTGAGTTCACTTGTATTCTATGGTTCCTAGCTTATTCTGTTCAGTATGGTTTATTAGATCTCCCCTTGTGTCTTTGTCCTCTGTCTCACCTGAGTGTCTGTATTTATACAGTGTGAGTCCTTGTGTCTTGTTTCCCCTCCTTGTGTTTTATTCCTTCATATTTCCCTAGTCCATCATTTTTGCTCTCTCTCTCCCTCGCTCCCTCTCGGTTGCCTCTCCTCCATACTTTGATAGTCTCCCGTCAGTGTGCGTTATGTTGTGTTTGCTCTTCCCCTGTCTCTTTATGGTTATTCATGTCAGCTGTGCTTTCCATGTGTTCTCACTTCCCTCATGATCCGTTTGTGTATTTATGTCTGTGGCTCCCTCAGTTCCATGTCCTCATAGCTTTGTGACTCTCCCTGTGTTTCCCTGTGTGAATGATTATTAGAATTCCCCAGTTTAGTTCTGTACGATTTTTCCTTTTTCCAGCAATAAATCCGTGTTTTTGGGGTTCACTTCCTGCTTCTGGGAGTCTGCTTTTGGGTCCTATTCCTGCCTGCACACAGCGAGTTCATGACACTGAGGCTACTTGCCCACTTTGGGGGTCAATGTTCCAATTACCACTGAATCACTGTTGTGTTGCCTTCACCCACCAGATCTTCTCAAGGTCCTTTCTCAGCCCTAGGTATATCTCAAGCTTCTCGTGTTCCCTTTTCCTGAGGTTGCTATCACTTGGTATAACTAACCAATATGTTGTGTCTATCTTGCTGATGTACTCATGGATCTTTTGTTTCATCCTAGTCAGTGGTTCTGACACTCACTAGACCTTGGTCAACTTCCCTTCTTAGGACAATGTCTCAGGTGGCTGAGTTGCAGCTTTTCCAGTGGCCTCTTCATGGTTCCTATTTGCCTGTTGAAGTCCCTGGTACTTGTGGCTATCCTCAGTGTCTACAATGTTCTGGTAGTGCAATTCCCTCGGTTCTGAGTAGTTTCCCTCTCTTTATTACAATCTGACAACAGTTCTTCAGTCTGAATGACATTCCAATGTCATTGTTGTACATCCAAGAGAATTGATGTCACTCCTGGCATACATGTAACACCTGTCTCATGTAGCTGTGAGTGGGGCCTGGGTCTCAAAGGTGTAATTTGCTTTTGATATTCTCTTGTTCATGCTTATAACCCAAAATATGAATCAACAAGCTACAAGACAAGCATATCATTTGAAATGCACTTCACTTTAGTGAGTGATTCCCAGTAAAAAGAAAAAAACGAAATAAAGTAAAAACATTTGAATTTAGTGGTAAATTAATATGTAGAACTGATAAAGTGGTGTTCACTACATTTCATTCACTATGATCAGGGGTGCACATAAGTGGTCCGCAGGTGCACATGCGCTGTCAAAATAAAAGACGTGCACCAGATAAGAAGTTGCAACGCGCGTTTGCGTACATATAAAAGGCACTGCTTTTGTCCGCTAGAGTGGGATTTTCACGGCATATTCTGCACCACTTCTGTGTGCGTTCATCATTTGTTTGAAGCCAGCTCACTTCCTGCAACCACTTTTCCGAGAATACGCGCTTCTTTTGCGGGTTCGGACTCGAAGTGGAGGAACACCAAAGTAATTGCTTAAAGGAGCTTGCTTCTTCAACATCTTTAAGAGTTCTAAGCAAATGTCTGTCCTCCTCCAGAAAATCTTATGTAGGCAAATGCGCGGGTAGCCCACGCACACTCAGTCCCAGACGTTCTTAAAAATAAAACCCTTGTTGCAGGCCTAAATCATGGCTGGGGTGCATTGTGGCCGCTTCACTTGTAAACAACCAATAAAATAAAAAGCACATGCCAACATCGATATTCAGAGCTTCTGACAATTCAAAGGGACAGGTGGGAAAAAGGGCATCAAGGCTGCCAGCAGGGTTCAGCCACGACACACAAAATCCACAGTCACACTAAATCCACAACTCAAATCAGCAGAAGAGACCATACGAGCTTTGCTTCCATCACACTGGTAAAACGTCTGTCTCCTCCTCCTCTTGGTAGGTTACAACAGCTCCACATATGAGGTACTTTCAACTATGAAAGTAACAGCATGTTGCTAGTTTACAGATTCAAATGTCCACTCGATAGTAGAGCTTATCTCTCCTCCCTCTCACACACACACAGTAGACCCCACAGCCCCAGCCAAATCCCACCCCTTTACCTAAAACTCTTATGGATTGGCTGGGGGCACACAAGCTTTATTACATGCCTATAAATGTTTTTTTTTTTTTTTTTGCCTTTCCCGTTTGGTTCTTTTGCCATCAGAATTATTGTCTAAAGGTTAAGAAAGAAACGGATTTACTTTACCAAATTGACCATCCCAGCCTTGCCGTAATGGTCTATTTGATTCACCTTTTATTGTTTATTTTATTTATTTTTTATTTTCACTTGCTAGATACGGGACAGACTTGAATGAGGAAAAGAAAAGGGAGAAAGGAAGAGGGGGAAAAAACAGCAGAGAAGAGGGACGGGGATAAAGGGCAAAAAAAACAAAAAACAACTAAATAAGCAGACAAAGAAAATACATATATCAATCACCTGGATCACCTGTTGAGAAAGAAAAGAAAACAAGCAGAAGAAAACGAGAGCAATACAATAAACAACATCACGATGATATATGGGAATATAACAGTAAATACTAAATATTAAACATTATTGTGCAGCACGTAATATCGACAGCACACAGTGCGCTTTGAGGTAGCAGCCAAAAAGGGTGTAGTCTGTGTGTGTGAGCACCCGTGTGTACACCTGTGAGCATGAACGCTCTTGTTTTTAAAAGGTTCCTTCATGTAATGATCTGCTAGAGGGTGTGTGCCTATAAAATTAAACAATATAATAAAGGACACTTCAAAATGTAAATAAGAAGGTAGTGAGTCTAAACAATACACATCACATACATTAAACACATGCATTCCAAACTTTTCCACTTAAAGGGTAAATTATATAACTTATTTTAACACATTTTAAATAGCGATGGATAAGCTCCAGTCACTGGAGAAACGGGTAAAGCAGCTCTCGGAGCGCGCTGATGATTTGGAAAATAGAGGGAGGAGGAAAAATATTCGTATCATCGGTCTTCCGGAGGGCGCAGAAGGTGGTGATCCTATCAGTTTTTTTGAGTGCTGGCTGCCTGAGCTTCTTAATATCAAAACAAAAGCTGGTCGAATTAAAGTGGAAAGAGCGCACCGCACAGCAGCGCAAGCCCTGTCCTCTGGACACAGAGCACGTCCTGCACTGGTGAGACTGCACAATTATCAAGACAAACAGCGGATCATGAATGCAGCATGGGCGATGAGCAGGGACAACCAGCCCTTGAAGCACGGGAACGCCACAGTGATGATTTTCCAGGATTACTCAGTCGCGGTTGTCCGTAAACGGAAAAGTTTTGACGAGGTAAAGAAGCGCCTTAGGTCCATTGGAGCTGACTATAGGCAGATTTACCCCGCTTTGCTGAAGGTGACCCACCGTGGATCCACTAAGATCTTCAGAGATGCGGCTGAGGTGGAAGGCTTCATCGAGTCGCTGGACGTAACTCCTGCGGCTGATGATGAGTGAGAACTGGTATCCATTCCTCGTCCCACTCGATCGTGGATTATTATTTTTTCCCACACCTCAAGTAGCTGCCTATGGTTGACTGTTCATATATATTTCTTACAATTTTCTCTTCCTGTTTTTCGGACGTTGCATACACCGTCCCACTATCATTACCGTTCGCTGTGAGGTCGACTAGAATCATCCTGCTGAACATTTGCGGTATGTTATGAGCGTTGCTATAACTCTTGGGTGTTTTTTTCTTTTTCTTTTTTTCTTTTGGGGAGGGAAGTATCTTCTGCCGTTAGGAAACCTCTACACTCGAGCTCCTCCGCTTCAGGAGGGGGACAGTGGGTTCTTTTTATTTTTGTTTTGTTTTGGTAATGTTTAGCATTGTTTGTTTAGCTTGGTATTTGTTTACTTGTTTTGTTTTGGCCCGGCTCTGTTTTTTTGTTTACTTGCGTTACTCTCATTATTTAATTTTAGGAAGATGTTCAGTATACTCCAGACTCTATTTGAATAATAAAAGACCAACATGTCAACAGTGAACATATGTACCTGGAATGTGAATGGTATCCATACGCCTGTTAAGCGAAGAAAGGTCTTGAATTATCTCAGAAGTGAGCAGGTCCACATTGCTTTATTACAGGAGATGCATTTGAATCCTATGGAACATGCTAAACTAGCACAAGGGGGATTTGGGCAAGTCTTTTTTTTCATCCTTTACATCAAGGAGCAGGGGTACAGTTATATTAATTAGGAAAAATCTACCATTCACACCTCTTGATTGTATAAGGGATACCGATGACCGTTTTGTTATAGTGAAAGGTGTTTTATATGGAGAGGAAATCGCCATTATGAATATTTACTATCCCCCTGGTCACCCAGGAGACTTTTTGATTACAGCCTTCACAAAATTTGTGGACTTAAATGTTAGAAACTCATTCATTGGTGGGGACTTTAACTGTCATTTAAACCCAATTTTGGATAAATCTCCTCAGGGCAAACCATCCCTTTCACCTCAAGCCAAGACCCTCGTTACCTTATGTAGGGAATTGGATTATGTTGACGTATGGAGGGCACAGCATTCTGCACATAAGGAATTTACCTTTTTCTCTAAAGTACATACTTGTTATACAAGAATTGACTACTTCTTTGTCCCAAACCTTATTTTGCCATCAGTTACATTTAGCTCGATTGGTAACATAGTTATATCAGACCCTGCAGCAGTTTTCCTTCATTGTAACGTCAGGAATCCGGCCCCCCAGGATAGACATTGGCACTTTGACCCCTCTATCCTGTACGATCTAGGATTGACAGGCTACCTCACAGAGGAACTTGGACAGTTCTTGTTAATTAATATACCCTCCACGGATAACTCGTCGTTACTCTGGGAGACATTAAAGGCCTACTCAAGAGGTCTCATTATTTCATATACTAAAGGTAGAAAGCGTAGACAAGCAGAGCAAAGGAAGGTTTTAGAATCCAAGCTAAAACACGCAGAAGGAGATTATCTTAAAAAACCTTCTACGGGTAAACTCAAAGAAATTTATGCTCTACGTTCGGCATTAGACTGTCTACTGACGAAAGATGCAGAGACTAAAATTAGATTTGCTAGGCAAAGGTTATATGAACATGGTGACAAACCTGGGAAGTACTTAGCCTACCTGACTAAGAAGAAATCAGACTCTCAGAACATCACTTCAATCCAAGATGTAAATGGTAAACAGTTTTTTGACAACACCAGTATTAATAATATATTTAGAAATTTCTACGAAGACCTTTATAAACCGCAAATTCAGACAAATACAGCAGACCTATTGGATGTATTTTTTGCCCCTCTTAACCTTCCCAGGGTTTCTGAAGACCAGAACCTCAAATTGGACTCTCCCATATCAAAACAGGAGGTATTAGACGTCATTAAAGAGCTGAAGGCTGGCAAAGTAGCGGGACCAGACGGACTATGTGCCGAGTTTTATAAAGAATTCAGAGAAATTTTAGCTGGCCCGCTGTACATGTACAATGACTCCTTTAAAAAGGGTCTCTTGCCCAATTCTTTAAGGGAAGCCAATATATCCCTTATACTTGAAAAGGGCAAGCCACCTGAAGATTGTGCCTCCTATAGGCCAATCTCTTTGTTGAATGTGGATCTAAAAAAATCCTTTCCAAGATATTAGCAAAACGTCTGGAGTTTTCACTCCCCTCGCTTATTAATGAGGACCAAACGGGTTTTATTAAAGGGCGCAATTCATATAATAACATGTGTAGGTTGTTAAATATGATGAAGATGGCTGACTTCTAAATGGCCACCATGGTCACTACCCATCTTGAGGAGTTTGCCTCCTCACATATACTAATGTGCCACAAACAGGACTTTAATATCACCAACCATTCCCATTTTATTATGGTGTATCCATATAAATGGCCCACACTGTACATCAAACATAAACTAAGGAAATTTCTGAATGTAGTAACCCTTGATTTTTAAATGTCAACTTAATTTTATTTATATAATACATTTAAATGGTAAATGGCCTGTATTTGCATAGCGCTTTACTAGTCCCTAAGGGCCCCAAAGCGCTTTACACATTCAGTCATCCACCCATTCACGCACACATTCACACACTGGTGATGGCAGCTACATTGTAGCCACAGCCACCCTGGGGCACACTGACAGAGGCGAGGCTGCCGGACACTGGCGCCACCGGGCCCTTTGACCACCACCAGTAGGCAACGGGTGAAGTGTCTTCCCCAAGGATACAACGACCAAGATCGCCCATTTAAACAGAAGCTGACACAAAAATTGCTTTTCAGGCAAACAAACACATTCAGCTCAAAATTCATGTTACACTGTTCTTGCCAAGTTAAAACTAATTGTTGAATCTGTTTGACTCCAACACTGGCCCTGTACTTGGCATTGAATCAATACCAAGTATGGAATTTTTACACATTGCTAGCCAAGAGTTATGTAAAACTACTTTCAGCTGCTCTTTTGACACAAGCGGGTAGTAGGGATGGGTATTGATAAGATTTTCACGATTCCGATTCCATTTTCGATTCTGTTTAACGATTCGATTCTTTATCGATTCTCTTATCGATTCTTTTTAAAAAAGGAGAACACTAAGGTCAAATAGCTTAGAACTTTGTTTTATATCTTCTCTTTGAACGAGATAGAAATTTAGGAGTAACATGGAGTAACCAACAGTGACATCTTAAGAGATCCACAGCCTACGGCTTTTCAATGGGGTGTCACAGGGTCCCCAGGAAAAAAATTGTAAATGTAAAATAATAAAATAAATATTCTTCTGTAGCAATAAAACAAGAATATCCAGTAATGTTCCTGCCTACAATTAAACACATTCACTTACCTAAAATCGGGGCATCTGCTGTGGCAAATGGGTGCAAGCCTTTGACCACAAACTTAGTCACTGCTCGGTGACATTCGTCTATCCTGGCCTGAAAGGAGACGCTACCGGTAGACTGCAGCGACAACTGCCAGCATCTGAGCCAGACTCTGTCTGTCTCTCTCATCATGGTCATCTAAATGCACAGTAATGGCAGGTTTTGTAATAAGGCAGATCGCGCTAACATAATATGCACTGTTAGTTGATTATTTACCTGCCGCATTAACGGGAGAGGACGTGCAAACGTTACCGCTGCTGCTGGGTTGAGATTCACGAGTCCGGAGCGGAATTAAAAACACGACATTCATTTAAGGTCATCGCGTGTTTTGTGAGCAAATGCTTTTGCATATTCGTAGTGTTTCCTCCCTTAAATAACATATCTACTTTGCAAGTATTGGAAGTTGCCCTGTTGTCATCCGTTCTCGTAAAGTATAACCAAACTTTTGAGCGTTTGAGCCGCTTAGGCGCCGTGTTTCCTGCCAGGTAAATGACGCTCCGCAACGTGGTGACGTCATTCGGGGCGACTGGAATCGATAAGGGAATCGTTTGCAAAAATGGCAAACGATTCCAAGGAATTGAAACAGTGGGAACCGGTTCTCAACAAGAACCGGTTTTCGATACCCATCCCTAGCGGGTAGGCTCTACATGTTCGGTTTGGCAAAACTTTTAACACTTGATATCCTTCATGGTACCACCTTTAAACACAACCCTAAAAGAGGATGTGTCTTTAGCTAGAGTAGTTGCTGCCTTTGGTTTGGAGGTAAATGTGTCAAACATCAGATGTCCACTCTTCTTGACTCTTCTTGAAATAACCATAGATACATTTCTGTTTTAGTCATGTAGTCATCTAAGGCAGACTTTTCTCAACTTTGCTGGTAAATCAGTGTTTCTCAGTGTTTAACTACCACCACTGTCAGTCAGATGCATAATGTACTAATTGTTTAAAGTGAACATACCTCATCACACATCACTAGGCTGAGAACCACAGCAAGAAAGCCAGTGGATGGATAAGCACCCTTCTTTCCCAGCCATTCCTGATGAACATATTTCATGAAAGCCGGATGGAGGATCCAGATCTATTATGAATCAGACATAGCCTTAAATCTGAGTTCTATGAACTATTACTTTCTGCAATGAATTCACAAAATACTTTAAATTAGCACCACTGTAGCTAAAAGAAGCCAGTATTTGTTTTTGGTGGTATGGCTTTGACTATTGACCTGCATGACCTTCCAGGCACATAAATGCCAAGTATGAGAGACTGGGAAAACCATAACAATACCCAATACAGAGAAGAGTAAACAGTAAATACTGCAACAAAGAAAAAGCTGAGGTGCAGGTGACTTGTGAAATGGCTTGCACATCTGTAGCAAGTTGTAGATAGTTAATACATACTATTAACTATCAGGTTAATAGTAAAAACCTACTGTATATGAGATTATCCAGTTCAGTGTGTAAAATCAGCTGACTTTGTCGCCTGCCTGAATTAATGGTAGCTTAAATTTATTACTTATTATTATACTTCTTAGATATCATTATATGCCAGTTTTGTTCATGTAAACCTAAAATACTCACCAAATCTTTGTTAGTTATCTTCTTTAATTTTGTAGCACCATTTTTCCTGTTGAAAAGATGAAATGAACTGATTACATAAATAAATGCTAATAATTACCTAAGACTAGCACATCACAACAAAAGATTAAGTTGTTCATATAACAATTCATATAACTTTCTGCACTTTTTGCTGTTTAAAAAAAGAAAGGCTGACCTCTGATGGGTTGTCTCAAAAACTGTTTTGTTTAATTTGGTTGTTCTAACAACAAAACAAAAAAAAACTAGACTGCATTTTTCCTTACGATTAGCTGAAACTATGTTGCAAAGCAGTTAAAATCTGCTATTCAGAGCAAAACAGTTATACAATTTCTAGCAACATAGGTTTTAAGACAGTAGCCCTTTTAGCCTACCCTTGATTTAAGTCCTTCATGAGCCACAAAAAGTCACTTGTTTTGAAAGGAAAAAACAAGAGATTAGTGGTATTGTCCAGTCTAGTAGAACTCTCTGGATACATGACACGATGAGTTGTTTTGTTTCCAACATCTGTTTCATAGCCTTTGGTACGCCCCCGATTGATTCTAAATAATACAGAAGGATGCATATTTTGCACACATTTTTGCATTTTAGATACATAAATATACATAGACTTATATTATATTTTTTGTCTCGCAAGAACATTGTTTACATTAGATTTTGTGTTTGTGTTAAATGATTATTACCTTATTACGATATCATGGAAATCAATCAGAGGTCCATAATGCGATCCTCTCAAATTTCCAGAATTCCCCACCACGGCGCAACTCCTGCAGTGATCAGGACGAGGTTCTCCAATATCTGCAATTGGTGTTATTGTCTGAAATAGCCTCTCTAGAGTTTTATTGTACAAAGTCAAGTTTTGAAGTCTCGCCCCCTGTAAGTTCTGACAAAGAGGAGAAAGTTATTGAAAAAAAATCAAACTTCCCCACAGAACAAAAATACTATAGGATTGCCCAATGATTACAAGTTCAGGAGTCACCAGTAAGTCTGGGAAAGACCCTTTCAAACATACACTCCTCTTTATTAAGCTCACAGCTCAGTTAGATCTTGTCTAAATGCCCACCCCTGTGACTTTTTCCATATTAGCATCAATATTATGATGCACCATTTACAACAACTGTGAAAGATCACTGAAGCTCAAGAGTAAAAAATGTATACTGATTTAGGCAAAAATCTTATTAGGCCTGAAGTTTATTTCAGTACTTTCATTTGATATTTAGAATTGTTCTGAAAAGTTTAAGACTAATCTGCAAGATACAACATCAGGATTAATCTGTAAGTTTCTTCAAGCATACGAGTTGTGCACATTTATGCAATGAGATTATGAACAGTACTTACAAACATTTTTGTCTTTCAATTCAGATATAGTCACAGTTTTACCTCGAGCTCTAAGTTATCATTAGTGAGAACCTCAACCCCTGGGCCTGAACACTACCCCTTTCTTGAGAGAAACAAAAAAAAAAAATTCTCATTGCCATATTAAGCCATTTCTTTTGACAGAAGTTATATCCAGAAAAACTCCATAAAAGGTTTCAACAAACCTTTTCAACAAACCCAGACCAAAACAATTGCCTTACTGATTGTCTTACTGATGAGTGGGAATTCACTCACATGCTATTTTGCCCCATTTAGTAAATCTGGCCCTTTAAAAAAAATGACAATGATCCAGTTTTATGCGTGGGGAGGCGCTTTCATATTGTGATATTGCAACTTTCACTAAAGGAACTAAAAAAAGGTTTTCCAGAACTTGTCATTGCCAGTAAATGGTAAGGGTTTTACCATTCTTCAGGTAGAAATACAGGAGGATGAAGAGTGCAGTATATTTAAAAGAATAAAAGATGGATAGTACAAGGTGCTTTAAACTTGTGTAGTTTGTTTACTTACACAATAGAGGAATATATTGGGCTTGTTTTTTGGATGGAGGTAGACCATGTCATTTAACAGCAGCAATATGTTGTTAAATGTCATGACATACTTGAATATACTGCTCTTTAATAATAAGAATACCTTTAACATCACCACAGAAGCCAAAAAAGTGATATGTTGATTTTTTTTTGTTATTTACCTTCCACCAGAGGAAATCTTCCTCTGAAGGTATATGTTTCTGTGACAGAAAGGGTACAGGAGCTTCCCTGATGATGTCATTAAACCAAGGATCACTGTCTCTTAGACATTTCTGACAGCCACAAAGACTCGGCTCACGATGACAGAAGGTATATCCAGAAAAACTCCATAAAAGATTGGAGACCAAAAAAATTGCTGTGATACTCAGTAGCGGGAAAATGCTAACTCTGGATCTTCCCCATTTGAAATACATCTTGGCAGAGTTCCAATCTGAGAACAAATACATGTGTGAATGTGAAAAATAGGACTAAGCCTTTAGAATACAGTAACAGAAACAATAGCTCTTTACTTATAAATATTTATAGTTTGCAGCATATTAACAGCATTGCACTGGAATGCACAAAATCAGATAAGCATAAAAAGTTGGTTAGTGTCCTCTTATATTCATGGCATTTGAACAGATAGCATTTACCAGCATAAATCACCTTCCACATTATTAGTTCATGTAAGTAACAACATCTGTTGTTTGAAGTTGAATAAAACAGTATGACACCCAACAGAACGGAAAACACACAGTACAAAATATTTCCAGATCTTGGTCAGATTCTGCATTTGCATGAACTGTTTATCTCATTGTTTTCTCTGCTTACCTCTGTTGCTGTTGAAAAACTCCTGTTCAGTTAAACTTTCATTGTGGTTCTGGTGCTGATTAACCTAAAATGAAGTAACATAGCAACAAAAACAACACAATGATTAAAAAGCAAAACAACTCAAAATGGCACTCATTAAAATGATCCCATTTGCTTCTGAAGAATTTGACTACACAATATGAGGCCACTCTATTTGAGGCAGAACAAGATCAATTGCTAAACTGTTAGAAAAAATAGGAAAAAAAGAAATCTGGGAAATACATACTAAATAAATGCAAACACACTTCAGAGGTTCGCTACAGATTAGTGTGAGATAACACAGAGTGTAAATTTAATGCATCTTACCAAAAACACATTAAAAAACCAGGAATATGAGTCAAGAAGAACTTGTAGGATATATCTATTAAGCTATCCATGTAGCTCTCAAGTAATGAGCAACTGTTCAGTGGGAAAGGGAGGGAGGGAGGGAGTGGTTGTTGACTATGTGCAAATAACTATAGAGGTTGTGTCTGACTTGTGCATTGCCACACAGAGAAGTTGTGGCACTAAATTTTATTTTATTATGACAACCCACAAAACCGACACACATGCAAACACACATAGATATACATAAATACATTTAAATATATATTCTATTAGCCTCTTACTCAGCACAATACAGCTGATATTTGAGTCCATGTTTTACACCATAACATTTAACGCATAACTCTTACTAGAGGTTCTTTATTATTAGCTGAAAACTTAAGATTCCACCCTCATATATGGTCATATGGTAAATGGTAAATGGCCTGTATTTGTATAGCGCTTTTACTAGTCCCTAAGGACCCCAAAGCGCTTTACACAACCAGTCATCCACCCATTCACGCACACATTCACACACTGGTGATGGCAAGCTACATTGTAGCCACAGCCACCCTGGGGCGCACAAACAGAGGCGAGGCTGCCGGACACTGGCGCCACCGGGCCCTCTGACCACCACCAGTAGGCAACAGGCTAAGTGTCTTGCCCAAGGACACAACGACCGAGACTGTCCAAGCTGGGGCTCGAACTGGCAACCTTCCGATTACAAGGCATTCCCAACTCTTGAGCCACAATCGCCTATCTTTAAAACCTCTAACTCTAAAACACTATGCAACATGGGAGCTACAAATACTAACACTGACCATTCATTGAGGCTACTAAGAACACAAATGAACAAGTAATAAAGTAATAGAACACCCAACATAAGTTGTCTAAATAATGCTGCCAAAACAGCCTCAAGAGGATAGTGTCATTGATATTTGGGCAGGACCCCTTCACATGTCATTGTCTGATGTCATTTTTTGTGTCCTTTGCTGCTAGTATTACCATGCAAAGGACATACTAACTGTAATAAAAAATAAATGGAGAACCTTTATCGTTGTGTAATATTCAGTGTATAATGTGAAAAAGTGTTTCAATAATAATAATAATAATAATAAGAGTTCTTATTGTTGTTGTAATTGTTATTGTCATTATTATTATGATTACTTGATAGGACTAAATGTTACAATCCCTAAAATAATTAGCACCATTCTTGAGTGGGCTTGATGACCGGGTCTGTTTTCATACATAAGGTGCACCGGATAATAAGGCGAATTAAGCTATAAAAAAAAAAAAGGTCAGATAAGTCAAATTTTACTCAACTCATTCTTCTTGCTTCCTCCACTTCCATACCATTGATTGATTAATGTTGAATTCTCTCGTAGCTGCTCTATTCCCATGTTGTTGCAGTATATTAATGACTAACCTTGAATTGTGGATGGATTATCTCAGTTGTTCTCCTCTCTGAAGTTTGGCCCGCTTACAGCATCCTGCCATGCGATTATATTTGTCGCTAACCATCGGGAACCCTCACATTAACTTTTATCAAGTGGAAAAAAGTTAGCGTTCATCCTCCAGCTTCACTGTGTTTATGTTATGCTAACATAGCTGTGTCGCTAGCGATCACACAGCACATCATTATATACTAGCTTGCCCAACTTCAGTAACCCTACAAACGTCACTGCTGCTTTGATGCAATTATTTCTGACCTCTGCCACTGTTCTTACTGTGATGGGGTTTTTTTTTTTTCTTCACACTGATGTCTTCAGGTGAAACTTTGGGTATTTATTTCAACCAATTGTGTGTTTTTGTCCTCATCCAGCATTAAGCCATTCTTTATGGATGTCTCTCTGCCCAGAGTGTCACATTTTGTTTTTTAGTTTGCAAAAAAAAATCTTCTTTTTCATTGACATGCTTCATAAGTGGCTTCTATCATCCAGAAAAATAGATTTAATAAAATTATTAAAAAATAAAAATAGTTGTTTGGGGTTTTTTTTCAAGTAAAATTTAAAAGAACTATTTGTTATACTAACTAATTTGACTTAAACACTGGAAATCAGTTTATTTAATATTTACAAAACAGTAGTGTTATATGATATTTTTGAATTAAGATACAGATTATTATCTTTGCTTATAATGTGTTAGCTGATTTGGATCAGTAGACAAGTTTAGTAGACAAAGAAGTCAGCAGTGACTGTGATATACACATATCATCACTATAAAGAGGTCTCCAAATAAGTAACAGTACTCTATTATTAAAACTGATGATGATTTATATGCTATTTACGACACTGACAAATGTTCAAATCCGTCACAATATTGGAATAAAAGAAACACTTAAAAAAAAGAATACTAGCATACATTTTAATACTTCCTAGATACTGAATTTTTGAATTAAAAATGAATAACACTAGGGATGGGTATTGATAAGATTTTCACGATTCCGATTCCATTTTCGATTCTGTTTAACGATTCGATTCTTTATCGATTCTCTTATCGATTCTTTTTAAAAAAGGAGAACACTAAGGTCTAATAGCTTAGAACTTTGTTTTATATCTTCTCTTTGAACAAGATAGAAATTTAGGAGTAACATGGCCTTACAAACCCAACAGTGAGATCTTAAGAGATCCACAGCCTACGGCTCTTCAATGGGGTGTCACAGGGTCCCCAGGAAAAAAAAATTGTAAATGTAAAATAATAAAATAAATATTCTTCTGTAGCAATAACAAAGTATAACATCAATTATTCTGTAGCAATTACACAAGAATATCCAGTAATGTCCCTGCCTACAATTAAACACATTCACTTACCGAAAATCATCTACTGTGGCAAATGGGTGCAAGCCTTTGACCACAAACTTAGTGACTGCTCGGTGACATTCGTCTATCCTGGCCTGAAAGGAGACGCTAACGGTAGACTGCAGTGAGAACTGCCAGCATCTGAGCCAGACTCTGTGTGTCTCTCTCATCATGGTCATCTAAATGCACAGTAATGGCAGGTTTTGTAATAAGGCAGATCGCGCTAACATAATATGCACTGTTAGTTGATTATTTACCTGCCGCATTAACGGGAGAGGACGTGCAAACGTTACCGCTGCTGCTGGGTTGAGATTCACGAGTCCGGAGCGGAATTAAAAACACGACATTCATTTAAGGTCATCGTGTGTTTTGTGAGCAAATGCTTTTGTATATTTGTAGTGTTTCCTCCCTGAAATGAAATATCTACTTTGCAAGTATTGCAAGTTGCCCTGTTGTCATCCATTCTCGTAAAGCAAAACTAAACTTTTGAGCGTTTGAGCCGCTTAGGCGCCGTGTTTCCTGCCAGGTAAATGACGCTCCGCAACGTGGTGACGTCATTCGGGGCGACTGGAATCGATAAGGGAATCGTTTGCAAAAATGGCAAACAATGTATATACAACTCCAATTACACTATGGATTACATTTTTTAAGGTACTTATCTACCTATTTATTATATCCTGGAAGATGATAACTTTGTTACAGACGGCACAGAAATTGATCCAAAAGCAGACACAATGCACAGAAGCGATCGAGTTTACAATCAGTTTATTTACAATAACATAATCAAAGTTCACAGTGAGAGTCCTGTCCGGGACAGAACGCCTGAAACAGGAGTGAGAGCGGAATTGATACACAGCGAGGTTAGTGACAGAGAGAGGTTAAACAGTGAGAATTGAGCTTTCCTTACTTTTTTGTGCAGAGGCGTATTAAATCCCAGTTCTTTGTATTCTTTACGGCCAAAAAAGACACAAGGCTCAAAGTGGTCAAACTCTAAAAATGATCTTTAATTTCCTATATTCCAGAATATGGAGACTCAGCAGACACACAGACACGTCAGCCAAAGTCTGAAGCAAAACAGGCGGCTTAGTCATTTATATACTTCCTCTAGACGTCACACACACTTTAAGTTTTGATCAAAGACTCTGCTTAGTTTCACTTTCTGGCTGCAGGTCCTATTTTGGCAAAAGCATAGTTTCCTGTCAGTACTTTTAACTCAAACTCAAAGCTGGCCCTCTCTTATACATAAAACAATATAATCAGCAGATAAGCATTCAGATTATATATTTAAATCCCAACAGTTTCCCCTTTTTGTCTTTTTTAAAAGATGACATAAACCCTAATTTATCCCATTAAGTTTACTTCCATGTGAGAATAATAGCGAAAATATAACAAAAGAAATAATATCAAAAATGAAACCTTTCAATTGCCCAACCCTTTAGGTCCTCCGTCCCCCTCAACGAGTTATACATTTTCAATGTTCCCTTATTACTATGGCATAATTACTTAATTAATTACACAACAAATAAATCAAACAAATAAATCAAGCCCTTATACAGCACCTTGCGTTTATGCTGGGCAGTGAGCTACCATTGCTTTTCTTCCTACGATGCTGTAAAGTTAACTTTGTCAGTTCAGAGGCTAGAGAGGACTGCGCTACCGTTCATTGTTTGGGCAGACAAAAGAAACCTGTTCAACCTGCAAAAAAACAGTTGAACTCCCGTCAAGTCAGATGGCAGCTACTTTTTGGTCGATTCAGTTTCACTTTAAGCTATGGTGCTTAAAGTGAAACCTGATGCCTTGTCTTAATTTGCTGAAGTAGAAAGTATCTTGTAACATGGAAAATCAAAGACTAGATATGTCATATGTCATGGCTGTATGCAGGCAGGCAGGGAAAAGGACCCAAAATGCAGGACTCACAGAGGCAAGGTGAACTCAAAATGCACAGCTTTATTGCGAGTTGCTGACTGGACAGAAAACTAGCTATTCTGGAGAGAAATAAACTAGCAGACTAGCAAGCAGATAAACAGAACACACAGCGTAGTATGAGGGCGAGCAGACATTAACGACCTGACACTGACACAGAGAAAACAGGCCTTAAATACACAGAGGGAGCAATCAGGGGATGACAGACAGGAGGGAAACACAGCTGGGTCAAATCAGGGCTGACGAGACAAGGGGGAGCAAGACCAGACACAATACACACAGGACAGGGACTATAAATGTAAAACAGGAAACACACCGACTGAAATCTAGACACGTAAACTTAACAGAGACTAGGGAGACAGAACATAGAGACCTGAAATGTGGGACAGAAACCAAAACACAGTCATAATCCATTATAAAATCAAAAGTGAAGGTACAAAACTAAAAACACTGGGTCACCGACCCAGGACAGTGACATCATATCCAGCAAATTGAACCAGATTCAGGCGGCCGACCATGCAGACGGCAACAGTGGTGTGTTAACAGTTCTGGCGGCCGGCCACGCTGAAGGCAGTGGTGGTGACAGAGCAGGTCCGGAGGCCGCCCACGTGGAAGGCAGTGGCAGTGGCAGAGCAGGTCCAGAGGCCGACCACGCGGAAGGCAGTGGCGGCGACGGCGACCTCGTTCAAGGGACCGACCGCGAAGCCAGCGGCAGAGACAGGGTTCAGAAAGCCGTCCAAGACAACGAAGAAGTCCAGCCAACGACCTGGAAAGTGGCCGGCGAAGGCGAGGTGGTTCAGGCTGAGCTGGATCAGACGGCGGTGTAGCAACCGCAGGACCAGAGGTGGCAGAACCAGATGAGGCAGGACCAGATGAGGCAGGACCAGACGAGGCAGGACCAGGCGTGGCAACTGCAGGTGGTGGCACTGCAGTGGAGTTGAAACAGTTGCTAGAATCGCTGCAGCCACGGTGTGGAAACCACAGGTGGGGACACAGGAGGTGGCTGATTGGACAGCCGTCAGCGGACACAAGGTTCTGAAGCAGTTTTTCTGACCCTTCAGCAATGACGGAGGGCTGAAGCGGCTCCTCAGGCCCCTCAGCGATGACAGATGGCTGAAGTGGCTCTTCAGGCCCTCCAGCGGAGACAGGCTGCTGAACCGGTCCCTCAGACACACCATCAGAGGCTGACACAGAACCAGCAGGCCCGGAGATCTCTGGCAGAGATGGATCAGAACCAGCAGGCGCAGAGACCTCTGGTGGGCACAAAACAGCACCAGCAGGTTCGGGGACTCTGACAATGTTGATGTTGGCTGGAGCTGAGCAGCACATTGGCTTCGCTCAGGCAGCGGCAGCAGGGAGTAATCCTCGACTAGATTACTCCCTGCTGCCAGAGTCAGCTTAAGGCTGGGACTTAATCTTTGGGGAAGCCCTGGAGAGAGTGACTAATTCTAAGGGACTCAGCTTTTGAGGGAACTTAACAGTTTTAATGGGTTTGTCGCTCTGCTTAGAATGAATGGTTAAAAAAAACAGTCCTTTACAGATGGTGTAACTACAGCTTCCTGTACGGAAGGAGCAGGTGAAGGTGGTGGTTGATTTAAAGACCAGGAGACTGCACTGAGGGCGACTGAACAGGAGACTGAGCGGATGTGGAGCAGTACTCATAGAAATATTCCCCGGCTCAGGAGGAGCAGAATAAACACAGTCTCTTAACTGGAACTCAGCCTCAGGAAAAACAGTTTTGGCTGTCTCCGAGGGATTTACTCCAGTCTTAGGAAAAGCAACACAAAATGAGATTTTTAGCTCATCATATCCAGCAAATTTAACCAGGTACCACTACATGACCCCACTGGCAGTCTGTATCTCCCCTGTATTGTATACTTATATAAATAATTGGTTGACATCAGGGGTAAACTTTAAATCCTATTTCCATTTCTGTGATGGAATACAGATTCTTGTATTGATCAAAGAGAAAATTTCATTTATATATGTATAACTTCTGCTCTAATGTTTTTGTTGGTCTTCTCTTCCAATTTCATCTTGTATCTGTTCTGGGTTCTGGGAACCACTGTTCTGGGTTTTGGACCAAGCATTTTGTATTTTTGGACTCCCAATTTCTGTTTATGCTGAATTATGTTCAGTTTGAGTCTAACTTAGTTTAGCTCTAGTTTAGCTTTTCTCTTTTGTTTTTTCCATTGTATTTATCCTGTGTGGTTGACTTTACAGCTGCTTGCAGTTGTTTAGTTTGTCTTACCTTTAATTTGTAATTAATTTGAGTTCTTAGTTCCTGGTTTTGTCTTTAAAGCAAAGGTTTTGGGAAAGCGCTGCAAAAACCACCCTTCAGTCTTGCATGCTGTGGGCGTTAGATCTTTTGTGTGGTACTTTTGTGCCAAAACACAGGAAGGTGTAATAGGTTTTTTCCATTGTTTGCTTCTTGTTTTGATCATTTTCTGTTCTAAACTGGAAAGAAATTAGATGGTAGTTTTCAGGTAAATGATCATGATACTCCCATTACCTGTTTCTGCAGGTTTTCTGCTTAAAAAAAAGAAGTTAAGAACTGTCAGTCTCAAGACTGACTCAACATAGACCAATGGCAAGAAGGTTATAAGAAATTTAATAAGCAGAAACCAAATCAGTGATATTTGAGGCCACAGAACACACTTTATTTTAGATCTTTGCAAATTCTAAGATGGATTCTCTAAAAAGAAGCAATTTCCCAGTGTGTTCATCTGACCTGCTAAACAACTGTCATATAATTCCAATGTTGTATACCAAGGTACAACATTTTACTCTGGTCATACAAACAAACAAATTATTTTGGTCATATGCCCTTTTTTCGTCTCTTTATTTGAGCATGGAAAACTGAATATTTTGTCAGCTTTTGTGTTAGAACGCCAGGCAGTACATGTAAAGTACAAATAAGCTTTTAATTTTTTCAAATTTCTTACAACTGATGATCTATTTGTAACTGGGTGGATTCTAGGTGAAGTGTTATTTTAAACTGGCTGCAGGTATGAATGGTAGCTTGAGTGGTTGTCTGTCTCTATGTTAGCCCTTTGATTACCGGGCAACTGGCTTTCCAGGTTTTCATTGTTTGTCTTTTGCATTCTTGTCATTGCTGTCATGGTCCTGGCTGTGACCCAGTGTTTTGTGTTTGATTTATGCTTCTTGGTTATTATTAAAGAAGCTTGGAGTTTCTGTACCTTACCTGTGTTGTGGTTACCCTTTTTCTCTGTACTTCATGTTCCCTCTGTCTCTCCGGTCAGTCATGACTCTGTCTCAGTATCAAGTCTCTGTGTTATATTTCCTGTTTTACTTTGAAAGTCTGTGTCTCATGTCAGTGTGATAAATGTCAGTGATAACCATTTTATTCTCAAACTAGGCCTGATCCACATCAGGGAAACTGAACCACCCGCTTTATATATAAAAGGATTTCTTTTTTCTTGTTCTCATTTACAATATTTTAAATATTAATAAATAATAATTGATTTACAGAACTAAAATTAAGCCATGACTTTGGAAAAATAACCCTATGTGTTATGTTTAACAGGGTTAGGGTGTCAAGTTTCTTCTGCTCTATTAAGTAGTAAAAGAGCGCCCTCTATGTATCATCATATATAATGACATCTAACTTTAACCTTTTGTGATTCATCAGTCTAAAAGTCCAATTTTGGGGATTCTAATTTAAATTTTGTAATTGCAAAACACTTCAGCACTTCCATGTGAGCCATGTTTAATAAGCCCCTTTGTTTTCTTTTATCTCCCTTTTATTTCATTTGAGTAATTTTGAACAAGTGTTTCTTTTCACTCTGATTGGTGATAATGATTTTCTGGAGGTCATTAAATCATTAATCCTCTATTGCCTATATTGCTGGGTATATATTTAATTTGGAAAGTACTGTGGACCATAATTTGGTCGGCAGTCCAAGGGTCCACCTCTTGAAAAGCAGCATACCATACATTGTCAAAGCTGGGTGATCCACATCAACTTTTATCGTGTGTGTATGTGTGTGTGTGTGTGTGTGTATATATACTGCTGACAGTTTTTCTTGCTCTCCACCTTAGCTCTCTTGCCTCCCTGTCTCTGACTATTTGTGCGTGTAAGAGTTCTGCCTGCTCTCAGGGTATGACAACTCTCCACTCTCCACAGATATTAACAATAACACTAATTTTAGGAGATCAACCTTGTAAAATTCTAAATATCTAAATATTTGGTGACTATATTAGACAATATGGCATTGGCATTTTTTCTCCACTTGAAAAAATAAATCAGCTGGGCTCTTTCCTCGCCTTCAGACATTTTATGAAATTTTACGTAGCAGCTGCACTATATATCAGGATGGTGTTAAGACTTCTAAAGCTGCTTTTTTGTCCAACATCATCGCGACTAATAGCCATAACCCCCGGCCCTGTCTAAAATTTTCAATTCTGCCATCAATCCTTGCCCTGATAAACCAGACTTTGCCTCCCCAGCTCTCTGTGAGCAATTTTTAAATTATTTTACACGGAAGATTTCACTTCTAAAAACCTCACTCCCACATCTTCCTGTAGTGAATCCTCTTCCTCCTGGTGAATCTCTGTCCAACTTCTACCAGTTTGAGCCAATTTCACTTTTTACTTTTAAAAGTATGATTGATCAATTGAGAAGTTCGAACTCGGCTCATCATTTCCTCCCATCCCGGATTTTAAAGGATGGGTTCAATGTAATTGGGCCTCATTTCTTATCATTGATTAACTTATCATTACTCACGGGCCATGTCCCATCTGCATTTAAACATGCAGTGGGGCAACCTGTCCTAAAGGCACTCTTTCAGGGGTCTAGTGGAGTCCATGCTTCGACAAGTAAGGGCTGTTTTCCCATATCAGTATCACTTAGCAATTTAATACCTTATTGATTCTCTTATCGATTCTTATTGGGTTTTCATTGGCTTACCATCACTAAGCAGCATATCAAAGACATTGCTAACATGCAAATTAATTGCATGCTGTGTGTTCAAATGTTTGTACATGTTGGAGGGATTTCCCCCTTTGTTAAAAGGTGAACAAACAAAACATTGTCCATATCCCTGCTGTAGAATGCACCACTGTTTTCCTCCTCTGGCACACAACTGAAATCTGTTAATTGTATAAGTGCGATAGTAACCGATAAGCACAATCCAAAGAACTGAACTACTGAGAACCAGTTCTCTGAAAAAAGTCCTCCCTACATGCAGAGAAATAAATAATAATAATAATAGAAATAAATGGACTTTTACGGTATCATACGGTTACAGTGTAACCTTGGTTCTCTTAGTGAGAGACTATCTCTTCTTATCTCTTCTTCTTCTTCTCTCTAAGAGAACCAAGGTTACACTGTAACCGTACGTTCTCTAGCATATCGAGACTATCTCTCCACACCGTTACATATTCCATATGTACGGGGTAACTCTGTAAGACACCCCACAAGGAGACAATGCACCGCCGAGAGTGAAGGTGCCGGGAGTCAGTGACTACGCACCAATAGAGACATCACCCTGATCAGGGCTTCGCAATGCGAAGGCCAAGCCAGGGGGTGGAGGCAGCAGTCTGCAGATGCCAGACTGGCCTGAACCGGTCATGCCGGATGCAGGACCGCAAGTGATCGGCCGCTCAAGGTCAGCCCGGGAACCGCGAGACAGATAGCCAGGAAACGCAGTACACCAAGCCGCCAAGTAACAGCCCACTGGTCGCATAGGGCTACGACATGCGGGCAATGCCAGACAGAGAGTCGGCACTACAGCTGGAGAACTCTCACTCGCCACAGCGAGGTCCGACTGCCGCCGGTGAAGCGGGCAACACGCCAGGTGAACACAGCCAGCAACCACAAGTGAAGCTTGGGATGTGACCCGTCCATCCTCAAAGCTGAAGCCATCCCGAGCTGTTGACAGACAGAGGGGGGGCTGGCAGCCTAGCCTGCGTAAGTGGAGGGCTGAGCAAGGCGACGACCCAACGGTCTACCGCCAGCACCGTCACCACATGCATGTCCGCAGACAGTGGAGCCTCAAGAGTGAACTCGCAATGAGACACTCGAGGTCAGACACAAAGTCCCAGCTACTGGGCATCCCCGTGCTGGCCATGTAAGTCCGTGACACACAGGCAAAGTACCAACCGGGAGTCAGCATCGCAGGCTGGGGACCTCTCACTCACTGGCCAAAATGTCAGACACAGCAAGGTCTGGCAAGCTCAACCCGCGGCATGCGGTTGGAGCGACAAAAGGCCAGAAGCACGGGCAGCCCACGCATACGCTCCCCAAGGATCCTCAGCTGGAGCCTTCGGAGCCCAGGGCCCGAACCTGGAATTCCAGGAGCAGAGAGAGGAGAGGAAGCGTAGCTCATCGAGCCGCTGAGAGGAGACCCTACTGGGTGCCTGCAAGAAGCGGGCAACGCCAGACAGGGAGCCAGCGCCGCAGGCTGGAGAACACTCACCCGCTAGCTGGGGCATTAGACACAGCGAGGACCGACTGGTGGGCAAGTTGGTGAATGCGGCAATGCGCCAGGGGAACACAGCCTGCAGCTGCAGCAGCCTATATGCCAGACAAAGACTGGCTAAGGAGGCTGGAGAACACACATGCGCTGGCTGACATATCAGACACAGCGAGGACCGATGGGCGGGCAAGCCAGCGAATGCGGGCAACACGCCAGAGAACACATCCGGCAGCTGCAGTGCAGCCGCTGGAGAGGAGGGCCAAGCCAGGGACCCAACTGGCAGGTCACCCCAGGGCCAAGTGGCTGCCGAGCGCTGTCCGTAGACAGGGGAGCAACAAGAGTGAACTCGAGGACGGGACACTCGAGTACAACCAGCACTGCAGGCTGGAACACAACACAATTGCTGGACAAAGACTAGTTCCTGGTTTTGTCTTTAAAGCAAAAGTGTTGGGAAAGCGCTGCAAAAACCACCCTTCAGTCTTGCATGCTGTGGGCGTTAGATCTTTTGTGTGGTACTTTTCGTGCCAAAACACAGGAAGGTGTAATAGGTTTTTTCCATTGTTTGCTTCTTGTTTTGATCATTTTCTGTTCTAAACTGGAAAGAAATTAGATGGTAGTTTTCAGGTAAATGATCATGATACTCCCATTACCTGTTTCTGCAGGTTTTCTGCTTAAAAAAAAGAAGTTAAGAACTGTCAGTCTCAAGACTGACTCAACATAGACCAATGGCAAGAAGGTTATAAGAAATTTAATAAGCAGAAACCAAATCAGTGATATTTGAGGCCACAGAACACACTTTATTTTAGATCTTTGCAAATTCTAAGATGGATTCTCTAAAAAGAAGCAATTTCCCAGTGTGTTCATCTGACCTGCTAAACAACTGTCATATAATTCCAATGTTGTATACCAAGGTACAACATTTTACTCTGGTCATACAAACAAACAAATTATTTTGGTCATATGCCCTTTTTTCGTCTCTTTATTTGAGCATGGAAAACTGAATATTTTGTCAGCTTTTGTGTTAGAACGCCAGGCAGTACATGTAAAGTACAAATAAGCTTTTAATTTTTTCAAATTTCTTACAACTGATGATCTATTTGTAACTGGGTGGATTCTAGGTGAAGTGTTATTTTAAACTGGCTGCAGGTATGAATGGTAGCTTGAGTGGTTGTCTGTCTCTATGTTAGCCCTTTGATTACCGGGCAACTGGCTTTCCAGGTTTTCATTGTTTGTCTTTTGCATTCTTGTCATTGCTGTCATGGTCCTGGCTGTGACCCAGTGTTTTGTGTTTGATTTATGCTTCTTGGTTATTATTAAAGAAGCTTGGAGTTTCTGTACCTTACCTGTGTTGTGGTTACCCTTTTTCTCTGTACTTCATGTTCCCTCTGTCTCTCCGGTCAGTCATGACTCTGTCTCAGTATCAAGTCTCTGTGTTATATTTCCTGTTTTACTTTGAAAGTCTGTGTCTCATGTCAGTGTGATAAATGTCAGTGATAACCATTTTATTCTCAAACTAGGCCTGATCCACATCAGGGAAACTGAACCACCCGCTTTATATATAAAAGGATTTCTTTTTTCTTGTTCTCATTTACAATATTTTAAATATTAATAAATAATAATTGATTTACAGAACTAAAATTAAGCCATGACTTTGGAAAAATAACCCTATGTGTTATGTTTAACAGGGTTAGGGTGTCAAGTTTCTTCTGCTCTATTAAGTAGTAAAAGAGCGCCCTCTATGTATCATCATATATAATGACATCTAACTTTAACCTTTTGTGATTCATCAGTCTAAAAGTCCAATTTTGGGGATTCTAATTTAAATTTTGTAATTGCAAAACACTTCAGCACTTCCATGTGAGCCATGTTTAATAAGCCCCTTTGTTTTCTTTTATCTCCCTTTTATTTCATTTGAGTAATTTTGAACAAGTGTTTCTTTTCACTCTGATTGGTGATAATGATTTTCTGGAGGTCATTAAATCATTAATCCTCTATTGCCTATATTGCTGGGTATATATTTAATTTGGAAAGTACTGTGGACCATAATTTGGTCGGCAGTCCAAGGGTCCACCTCTTGAAAAGCAGCATACCATACATTGTCAAAGCTGGGTGATCCACATCAACTTTTATCGTGTGTGTATGTGTGTGTGTGTGTGTGTGTATATATACTGCTGACAGTTTTTCTTGCTCTCCACCTTAGCTCTCTTGCCTCCCTGTCTCTGACTATTTGTGCGTGTAAGAGTTCTGCCTGCTCTCAGGGTATGACAACTCTCCACTCTCCACAGATATTAACAATAACACTAATTTTAGGAGATCAACCTTGTAAAATTCTAAATATCTAAATATTTGGTGACTATATTAGACAATATGGCATTGGCATTTTTTCTCCACTTGAAAAAATAAATCAGCTGGGCTCTTTCCTCGCCTTCAGACATTTTATGAAATTTTACGTAGCAGCTGCACTATATATCAGGATGGTGTTAAGACTTCTAAAGCTGCTTTTTTGTCCAACATCATCGCGACTAATAGCCATAACCCCCGGCCCTGTCTAAAATTTTCAATTCTGCCATCAATCCTTGCCCTGATAAACCAGACTTTGCCTCCCCAGCTCTCTGTGAGCAATTTTTAAATTATTTTACACGGAAGATTTCACTTCTAAAAACCTCACTCCCACATCTTCCTGTAGTGAATCCTCTTCCTCCTGGTGAATCTCTGTCCAACTTCTACCAGTTTGAGCCAATTTCACTTTTTACTTTTAAAAGTATGAATGATCAATTGAGAAGTTCGAACTCGGCTCATCATTTCCTCCCATCCCGGATTTTAAAGGATGGGTTCAATGTAATTGGGCCTCATTTCTTATCATTGATTAACTTATCATTACTCACGGGCCATGTCCCATCTGCATTTAAACATGCAGTGGGGCAACCTGTCCTAAAGGCACTCTTTCAGGGGTCTAGTGGAGTCCATGCTTCGACAAGTAAGGGCTGTTTTCCCATATCAGTATCACTTAGCAATTTAATACCTTATTGATTCTCTTATCGATTCTTATTGGGTTTTCATTGGCTTACCATCACTAAGCAGCATATCAAAGACATTGCTAACATGCAAATTAATTGCATGCTGTGTGTTCAAATGTTTGTACATGTTGGAGGGATTTCCCCCTTTGTTAAAAGGTGAACAAACAAAACATTGTCCATATCCCTGCTGTAGAATGCACCACTGTTTTCCTCCTCTGGCACACAACTGAAATCTGTTAATTGTATAAGTGCGATAGTAACCGATAAGCACAATCCAAATAACTTAACTACTGAGAACCAGTTCTCTGAAAAAAGTCCTCCCTACATGCAGAGAAATAAATAATAATAATAATAGAAATAAATGGACTTTTACGGTATCATACGGTTACAGTGTAACCTTGGTTCTCTTAGTGAGAGACTATCTCTTCTTATCTCTTCTTCTTCTTCTCTCTAAGAGAACCAAGGTTACACTGTAACCGTACGTTCTCTAGCATATCGAGACTATCTCTCCACACCGTTACATATTCCATATGTACGGGGTAACTCTGTAAGACACCCCACAAGGAGACAATGCACCGCCGAGAGTGAAGGTGCCGGGAGTCAGTGACTACGCACCAATAGAGACATCACCCTGATCAGGGCTTCGCAATGCGAAGGCCAAGCCAGGGGGTGGAGGCAGCAGTCTGCAGATGCCAGACTGGCCTGAACCGGTCATTCAGGATGCAGGACCGCAAGTGATCGGCCGCTCAAGGTCAGCCCGGGAACCGCGAGACAGATAGCCAGGAAACGCAGTACACCAAGCCGCCAAGTAACAGCCCACTGGTCGCATAGGGCTACGACATGCGGGCAATGCCAGACAGAGAGTCGGCACTACAGCTGGAGAACTCTCACTCGCCACAGCGAGGTCCGACTGCCGCCGGTGAAGCGGGCAACACGCCAGGTGAACACAGCCAGCAACCACAAGTGAAGCTTGGGATGTGACCCGTCCATCCTCAAAGCTGAAGCCCCCCCGAGCTGTTGACAGACATGGGGGGGGGGGGGGGGCTGGCAGCCTAGCCTGCGTAAGTGGAGGGCTGAGCAAGGCGACGACAACAACGGTCTACCCCCAGCACCGTCACCACATGCATGTCCGCAGACAGTGGAGCCTCAAGAGTGAACTCGCAATGAGACACTCGAGGTCAGACACAAAGTCCCAGCTACTGGGCATCCCCGTGCTGGCCATGTAAGTCCGTGACACACAGGCAAAGTACCAACCGGGAGTCAGCATCGCAGGCTGGGGACCTCTCACTCACTGGCCAAAATGTCAGACACAGCAAGGTCTGGCAAGCTCAACCCGCGGCATGCGGTTGGAGCGACAAAAGGCCAGAAGCACGGGCAGCCCACGCATACGCTCCCCAAGGATCCTCAGCTGGAGCCTTCGGAGCCCAGGGCCCGAACCTGGAATTCCAGGAGCAGAGAGAGGAGAGGAAGCGTAGCTCATCGAGCCGCTGAGAGGAGACCCTACTGGGTGCCTGCAAGAAGCGGGCAACGCCAGACAGGGAGCCAGCGCCGCAGGCTGGAGAACACTCACCCGCTAGCTGGGGCATTAGACACAGCGAGGACCGACTGGTGGGCAAGTTGGTGAATGCGGCAATGCGCCAGGGGAACACAGCCTGCAGCTGCAGCAGCCTATATGCCAGACAAAGACTGGCTAAGGAGGCTGGAGAACACACATGCGCTGGCTGACATATCAGACACAGCGAGGACCGATGGGCGGGCAAGCCAGCGAATGCGGGCAACACGCCAGAGAACACATCCGGCAGCTGCAGTGCAGCCGCTGGAGAGGAGGGCCAAGCCAGGGACCCAACTGGCAGGTCACCCCAGGGCCAAGTGGCTGCCGAGCGCTGTCCGTAGACAGGGGAGCAACAAGAGTGAACTCGAGGACGGGACACTCGAGTACAACCAGCACTGCAGGCTGGAACACAACACAATTGCTGGACAAAGACTAGTTCCTGGTTTTGTCTTTAAAGCAAAAGTGTTGGGAAAGCGCTGCAAAAACCACCCTTCAGTCTTGCATGCTGTGGGCGTTAGATCTTTTGTGTGGTACTTTTCGTGCCAAAACACAGGAAGGTGTAATAGGTTTTTTCCATTGTTTGCTTCTTGTTTTGATCATTTTCTGTTCTAAACTGGAAAGAAATTAGATGGTAGTTTTCAGGTAAATGATCATGATACTCCCATTACCTGTTTCTGCAGGTTTTCTGCTTAAAAAAAAGAAGTTAAGAACTGTCAGTCTCAAGACTGACTCAACATAGACCAATGGCAAGAAGGTTATAAGAAATTTAATAAGCAGAAACCAAATCAGTGATATTTGAGGCCACAGAACACACTTTATTTTAGATCTTTGCAAATTCTAAGATGGATTCTCTAAAAAGAAGCAATTTCCCAGTGTGTTCATCTGACCTGCTAAACAACTGTCATATAATTCCAATGTTGTATACCAAGGTACAACATTTTACTCTGGTCATACAAACAAACAAATTATTTTGGTCATATGCCCTTTTTTCGTCTCTTTATTTGAGCATGGAAAACTGAATATTTTGTCAGCTTTTGTGTTAGAACGCCAGGCAGTACATGTAAAGTACAAATAAGCTTTTAATTTTTTCAAATTTCTTACAACTGATGATCTATTTGTAACTGGGTGGATTCTAGGTGAAGTGTTATTTTAAACTGGCTGCAGGTATGAATGGTAGCTTGAGTGGTTGTCTGTCTCTATGTTAGCCCTTTGATTACCAGGCAACTGGCTTTCCAGGTTTTCATTGTTTGTCTTTTGCATTCTTGTCATTGCTGTCATGGTCCTGGCTGTGACCCAGTGTTTTGTGTTTGATTTATGCTTCTTGGTTATTATTAAAGAAGCTTGGAGTTTCTGTACCTTACCTGTGTTGTGGTTACCCTTTTTCTCTGTACTTCATGTTCCCTCTGTCTCTCCGGTCAGTCATGACTCTGTCTCAGTATCAAGTCTCTGTGTTATATTTCCTGTTTTACTTTGAAAGTCTGTGTCTCATGTCAGTGTGATAAATGTCAGTGATAACCATTTTATTCTCAAACTAGGCCTGATCCACATCAGGGAAACTGAACCACCCGCTTTATATATAAAAGGATTTCTTTTTTCTTGTTCTCATTTACAATATTTTAAATATTAATAAATAATAATTGATTTACAGAACTAAAATTAAGCCATGACTTTGGAAAAATAACCCTATGTGTTATGTTTAACAGGGTTAGGGTGTCAAGTTTCTTCTGCTCTATTAAGTAGTAAAAGAGCGCCCTCTATGTATCATCATATATAATGACATCTAACTTTAACCTTTTGTGATTCATCAGTCTAAAAGTCCAATTTTGGGGATTCTAATTTAAATTTTGTAATTGCAAAACACTTCAGCACTTCCATGTGAGCCATGTTTAATAAGCCCCTTTGTTTTCTTTTATCTCCCTTTTATTTCATTTGAGTAATTTTGAACAAGTGTTTCTTTTCACTCTGATTGGTGATAATGATTTTCTGGAGGTCATTAAATCATTAATCCTCTATTGCCTATATTGCTGGGTATATATTTAATTTGGAAAGTACTGTGGACCATAATTTGGTCGGCAGTCCAAGGGTCCACCTCTTGAAAAGCAGCATACCATACATTGTCAAAGCTGGGTGATCCACATCAACTTTTATCGTGTGTGTATGTGTGTGTGTGTGTGTGTGTGTATATATACTGCTGACAGTTTTTCTTGCTCTCCACCTTAGCTCTCTTGCCTCCCTGTCTCTGACTAATTGTGCGTGTAAGAGTTCTGCCTGCTCTCAGGGTATGACAACTCTCCACTCTCCACAGATATTAACAATAACACTAATTTTAGGAGATCAACCTTGTAAAATTCTAAATATCTAAATATTTGGTGACTATATTAGACAATATGTCATTAGCATTTTTTCTCCACTTGAAAAAATAAATCAGCTGGGCTCTTTCCTCGCCTTCAGACATTTTACGAAATTTTACGTAGCAGCTGCACTATATATCAGGATGGTGTTAAGACTTCTAAAGCTGCTTTTTTGTCCAACATCATCGCGACTAATAGCCATAACCCCCGGCCCTGTCTAAAATTTTCAATTCTGCCATCAATCCTTGCCCTGATAAACCAGACTTTGCCTCCCCAGCTCTCTGTGAGCAATTTTTAAATTATTTTACACGGAAGATTTCACTTCTAAAAACCTCACTCCCACATCTTCCTGTAGTGAATCCTCTTCCTCCTGGTGAATCTCTGTCCAACTTCTACCAGTTTGAGCCAATTTCACTTTTTACTTTTAAAAGTATGAATGATCAATTGAGAAGTTCGAACTCGGCTCATCATTTCCTCCCATCCCGGATTTTAAAGGATGGGTTCAATGTAATTGGGCCTCATTTCTTATCATTGATTAACTTATCATTACTCACGGGCCGTGTCCCATCTGCATTTAAACATGCAGTGGGGCAACCTGTCCTAAAGGCACTCTTTCAGGGGTCTAGTGGAGTCCATGCTTCGACAAGTAAGGGCTGTTTTCCCATATCAGTATCACTTAGCAATTTAATACCTTATTGATTCTCTTATCGATTCTTATTGGGTTTTCATTGGCTTACCATCACTAAGCAGCATATCAAAGACATTGCTAACATGCAAATTAGGAGTAGAGAAGCTGACCTGGACCATACACGACAAGGGAGGTGCTGGTGGCTCAGGCCACTGAGGGCCCAAGTGGCAACCCAAGGTTCACCACTAGGGCATAGCAACCACTCCGCGGTGTCTATAGACACCGCGGAGTGGTTGCTATGCCCTAGTGCTATGCCCGAGTGCCCAGCAGAGTGGGCCTGATGAGACACTAACGGACAGACGGGAGGTGTTAGCTCACTGAGCGGGCACCTGCTCTGGCCAGGTGACCCGCGATGCAGGGGCAACCCACTAGACAGAGAGCCAGCGCTGGAGAACACCCACTCGCCGGCTGACGTATCAGACACAGCGAGGTCCAACTGGCATGTGAGTCGGCGAACCGCGGGCTATACGCCAGAGGAACACAGCAGCAGTACAGCTGCAAAGATGCAGGGCCAAGGCTGGGAAGCAACCTGTAGGGTCCATCCAACCACGGAGCAACCCAGCCATCCGCAGACCGGGGGCTGGCGGTCTAGCCCACTGAAAGCCAAGTGGGGACTTAACCCGAAGGTCTGCCCCAGGGCTGAGCGGTCGCTAGCGCTGTCCACAGACAGGGGAGCGAGAGTGAACTTCGAAAACGAGACACCCATGCACAGCGTCGCAGGCCGGAGAACACCCACTCGCCGGCCAAATAATCACACACAGCGAGGCCCGGCTGGCGTGTAAACTGGTGAAGTGCAGGCAACACGCCAAGGGAACACAGCCAGGAGCTGCAGCAGCTGATATGCCAGAGAGAATCCGGCTAAAATAGGCTGGAGAACGCACACTCGCTGCAGCGAGGTCCAACTGGCGTGTAAGCCGGCGAATGCAGGCAACATGCCAGGGGAAGACTGTCCGGAGCTGCAGTGCAGCCAGGGACGTAACTCACCGGGGGTGTCAGCTCACTGAGCGAGCCCTGCCGGCCACGTAAACCCGCAACATTTGGGCAATGTGCCAGACAGAGAGCCAGCGCCGCAGGCCGGAGAACTGTCAACTGCTTGCCGAGCCGTCAGCCGCAGCGAGGTCTGACTGGCGTATGAACCGGCGAAGCGCGGGTAATAGGCCAGGGGAACACAGCCTGCAGCAGACCTGGCCACTAAGCCCAACTCAAAGGAGGTCAGGAGGGAGGAGAGCGGCTGGAGGACAGCTGAGCCTAGGCTCAGAGTCCTCCCCACCTCAACTGAACATGGCCGTCTCTGCACGCCTGCAGAGGCCCCTCAGCTTCTTTAAAGAGTGGTGGCCGCAGGCCAGACAAACAGTTCCATCAGGCAACCCTAGTCATCTGACCGGAGCCAAGTGTCATAAACATCAACCTCTGCCTAGGCTGTGCTGGCAACAAAGCAGTGCATGCAAGCAGCAGCTACTTCAGCCAGCACAGCATGCTCTAGGCTGCTTTCATAGTAGTTATATATTTGCCCTTTTTCACCCAGGCACAGCCACACTGCTTGTGCCTACCATAAAAAGGCAAAAATGCCATACACAGACATGTTTGGGACGTGTGGGCTGCCATACTTCTGCTACCAAGCAAGGGGCCGGGTCACACACTAACCAGGAAGTGCCAACAGGAAGTGCCAACAGGTAGCTGGCGCTTTTTTTTTTTTAAACTGTATTTAACAAACAATGAGTATACAACATACGAACAGATGAAGTATTCAAAACAACAGAACATGAACACACAAAGCCAGGGGTAAAAGGAAAAAGGTAACAATTATAAGAATACATGCAAAAATTCACATATATATTGTTTTGAGAGCTTTTTGTTGGTGGAGTCTGATATTGATTGTATGTACATTTCCACATCCTTAAAAAAATGACAGAAACATGGTGTTTTGTTAGTAAACTTACATTTATGGATTAAAAATTTAGCTAAAAGTATTAACAAATTTATCATAAAAAAACATTTATCATTCTTCTTGCGGAACTTAAAGAAACAGAATAAAACCTTTTCCCATTGTAAAGAAAACTCCCTTAAAATATGGACAATGACAAAACCGCTAAATTCCTTCCAGAATCTCTGTGTAAAAGAACAATACCAAAAAAGATGTGTCACAGTTTCTGGATGATCCCCACAGAAAGTACAATTAGTATTTATGTCTCTTTTAAATTTTACCATGTAGTGACTGGCTGGATAACATTTATGTAGAATTAGCTGGCGCTAGCCACAACCTGAATTCCCCTTCCACTGTTTATTAGCTCCTGCGTCACAGTGCTGACAGGTAAAAGCATATGCTTGGAACTCTGACACATTTCCCCAATATAGCCGAGCTACGAGCGGAGCCCTGCTGGCCGCGTTAACCCGCAAATTGCGGGCGACATGCCAGACAGGCTAACCAGCTGGAATGCTACTCGCAGGCCGGCTAACAATTAGCTGGCACGAACTGTAGCATAATTCCCCACTGTTTATTCCCACACTGTTAAGCAGGCCAACAGTGAACGTTTGGGACGCTGAAGCCGTATCCCCTCTTTTAACACACATAGCAGCTGAGCCGCACAGTGCCAAGGCGATAGCGTATGCTTGAACGCTGAAGCCGTGTCCCTGCCGTGTTTCCTTACTGTAACCGAGCTACTCGCTAGCCGGCAGCTGCACAGCATGGTCCGACCGGCGCATAAGCCTGTTTTTTTTTTCGAGATGATATGCCAGGGAAGGGGGACCAACCAAGGGGAAGCAAGGGCCAGCTAGGGGAAACCAAGCTAAGGGATACCAGGGGAATACCGGGGCCACCTACAAGGGAGAGAGACATCGCCCACGGAGGATGCCGAAGCACGCTCCAACAGACGCAAGCACACAGCACTCTCAAGGTAAGCGCGCACACACACACCAAGTGGAGATCAAACGATCACCGGTGTCACGTCCACACAGCTGTTTTATACGTAAGCTGTGGGGCGTAGCCGGGCGTGCTGGAGTGTCTTAAAGAAATATCCATACGCCACGACCAAGGGGGGTCGTACCCCGTACATATGGAATATGTAACGGTGTGGAGAGATAGTCTCGATATGCTAGAGAACTCTATGTCTGAGACTGGCTTCAAGGAGCCCCTAACTTGTAGCTGTGTTTTAATATTTTCATATCTGACTAATGTGAAAATCTCCACAGAATGTGAACACCAGATGATGGCTCAAAAATAGACTGTTTACTTTCATGGTAGCATACATGTCCACCAGATAGAGTTGGTTTTGATTTCATCTACATGAAACTAGTGTCGTGTTTAAAACAAATAATCTCTGCCTTTTCCCCCCTTCTTTCTTTTCAGGTACTCCTATCAATTGCTTTGGTGTTTTTGCTGTGCAGCACTTTGGTGCATCTTGTTGGCTGTAAAGTGCCATATAAATAAAGTTGACATTGACAATGACTTTGACATTTTAAAAGTACAGTGGTTGTTTTTTTTTCTATGGTTGTTTTCTAAACAGGTAAAAATTAAGCAGACCAAAGCCTTTGCTCCTAACTCAAAATATTTTGAAATGAATGTTGAGGTCAGCAAAAGAGCAACAGTAGAGATAAATGTAAATAATTGCTTTATGCAAAAAAGGAAAGAAGCCTAACAGGCTGTGCAAGTATTCCTGTCTTTGTCCAATGTGGGTGAAATTCAAAACAATGAAACAAAAGGTCTATGTTCATTGAAATTCTAGCAGTTTAATACCTGAAACTTTGTGCCACAGAGGTCTGGCTGTGGACCAAGGTGATGTGTTCAACAGGAGTTGAATATGTGTGTGTGCATTTTTCCGCACTATATGATGAAGGACATAGACAAAACTTGTCCAAAGTGACAGAAGTGGATGATCTGGTTATATTACAGTATTGTGATGCACAACAGATCCTGTAAATATACTTGTTGCTTTGCAACACTTTATGCATATCACTGTGTTTTAACAAAGGAAGACACTTACCTTACTCCTCTCTCCTTACCTACCTGTCATTTAACCCTTTAAGACCTACCATAGAACCAAGTCCGCCAGAGCTTATATTATATTTTTACATGCTGTAGTGCCATTTTTGGAAGCATTTCAAGTTGCTATACATCAATACAACCATTATAGCCCACATGTTACTAATATATATGCATTAAGTGCATAGTAATTACATAAATTGCAAAAAAGTGCAATAAACTACAAAAGAATTGAAAATCTTTTTTGTTTTTTTAACATATATTTCTAGTTAGAGAAATTTAAGAGGCTTATCCCTCAAAACTGTAAATACAAAAAAGTTGCACAACATAGTTTCCCACCAGAGGAAATTTATTTTGAGTGTCTTCATAGTTTTATTTTTTAAATACACCAATTTTTATATACTGCTGGAAAAACAAAAATAAATATTGTAATGCAAATTTGCAAAAAAAACAGCATGTGCATCAAAATAAACTTTTTCCAGCAGTGCAGTTTGACTTCTAAGCATCCCAGAAACAACACAGAAAGTCATAAAGTCAAACATAACCTTTAAAAACACCAGTATATGCTTGTATAGGCCCTGAAGGTAAAAAAAAACTACATTTCCGCAAAAATGACGTCACTTCCGGGCAGGTAATAACGGACATGCGATAGTTCGCGCTGACGTCTATTCCAACGTAGGAAGTGTTACGAACAGCTGATCGGATCGGCAAACTGTGTTTCTGGAATATTATATTTTTGTTGCTGCAAGTGCTTTTTATGCAATTTTTGCAAAGCTATATGTGGAAGGAAACCGTGACCTAGGACAAGCTGATGGCATAAGACGTAAGTACAACTCCTCCGGTTTCATATGCAAAAAAAATTATTGCGGTAGCTTATGTAGTTGCAGTGTTACCGGGATTTAAAAATAGTTACGCAAAACGGAGCGTGCCCGCTCTGACCGGCTTTAAAGGGTTAATTACATCTATGTAATAGAGGCAATCTATGAAGCAAGGATATTGTCACAGCAGGGTACACCGGTGATGAGGAAGTAGATGTAAAAGCAGGACATGGAGGAAGACAAAACTGTGGTAAACTAAAAGTGAGCCGTTTATTGTGGCTAATGAAAAACAGGAACATACAACAAGGTACAATCAACAGTGGCGAGAACTAAAACTAAACCTAAATTGGGCGAGACTAGACTATGGCAACTATGATACCTGACCTTAAAATGATAGTGAGCAGGGGCATGATAGAAACTGTGAGGAAAAACCAAGACTTGAAACATGAACATGCCCCAAACACAATCATGCAAAACACTAGAAACTGGCATGACTAGGGGGAAGTACAACAGACGACCTGACAATGACTGAATGGAAACACACAGACTAAATACACACACGGGGTAATCAGCTGAAGTGGAAACACATGAGGAAAGAGCTGACACAATAGATCATAATGACACAACAAGGAAAGTGTAAGCTAAGTACACAGAACATGGAAACAAGACTTTCAAAATAAACAGGAAAGATGAGGGGACACAAATATGAAACGAACTTGACAACATAAACCACGCAGACATGAAACATGACAGGTTAGACACACTAACCAACAAGGGAGACTTAACACAGGGGGTGATGACACAAAGGAATCTAAATAAACAAAGAACTATAACTAGGCAACCTAGGAGCTTATGACTAGATGGACTTAATGTAGTGAAGTAGATTCTGGGGTAGGATTTTACATGATGTCCACAAACGCACCACTAACATCCACACCTCCCCAGTTGAAAATTAGCAGGCTTATAAGGAACAGCTGCGCTTCACTACCAGAAGGAGGCATTTGGCAGTCTTGTCCATCCAAGGTGGCTGAGAGCATTAGGCAGTTAAGCGCTGCAGATCTCTCAAGGAAAGCTACTCAGTTTAGTATTGCCCTTTTAGAGTGGTTTGCACTATACTGCTGCTGTCTTGTCACATGGTGTTTTGTTTGTTATGTGATGCTTTTATAACGAACAGTACTTTGGGGTGTAATTGTTTTATGTAGATCTTTTATTAATTTGTGTAACGTTTTATGCTTTGTTTTATTGTTTTAGTGGAGGTGCGGCTGCTTGTTGAGGGGCTAGGCACGTGAGGTGGAATCCCCTTCCCGATGCATGCGAGTGTACACACCGGGCATAGGTAGATTGCACCATTTAGAGTTTAGTGTGAGTGAGGTCTGCAGTGGAATCACACGGGTGAGTAATTGGTGGCACCCTTGGGCACTCCTCCCTGTAGGTTGCCTCCTCAAGTGGCCGGTCTCCACCATTTTGTTTAGTTATTCTTTTATCATGCTGTGATTGTTTTAGGGTAGCATCGTGGTAGGGAGTCTGGTCATTTTAATCATTGTTTGTTAACAAAGTGTTTTAATTAACTATTTTGCCGTCTCAACCCTGCTACCTTAGGTGCCTTTTTGATTTTATAATTCTATGTTTTTAGTAGTAGTTCTTAATAAACTTTGATTTGTAAAATTCATCTGTCTAACTTCTGCCGTTAATAACGAGTCTGTGGGTTTTGGTAGCCAGTGTAATACTTACATTGGCTAGAGAAATCTTTCCTGGGGTGTAACGCCCTCCCCCAGGTGGCGTTGTCAATATCTTAGTTACCGTCCCCGGTTATTCCTCATCACGACACCACAATAAACATAAACAATGAATAACAAAATACAAGGAAACTCAAATCCAAACTAATAACAGCCACAGCAAGATCTTAACATACCTCCAATATACCTAAGAAATCACAAAAATATAACGATAAACTCAAAAATGCTGGGTCACAGACCCAGTCCCTGACAGGTATATTGTCTTTTTTCTGCCCCAGTTTTCTTTTTTAATGATATACCCAGTGTAGCGGAAACCTTTGGTCCTTCTTTGCCGCTTCTGCAGGACGTAAAGTTTCTGACTCGTGCTCTTCTTGAATCGCTTATATGTCTTTCGGTAGCAAAAACGACACAAATGTAAAAAAAGGAAAACATTTATTCTCCATACAAACCGAAAAATACAAAACAAATGCCTCTGGTGGGAGCTCTGTTTACATTCCTTTTATGTTACAACGAAACCACAATAAACGGCGACGATCAGAAAACTGTTGCTCCACGTCCTGCTTACTTACTTACTTAACCTTTCATCACCCCCTCGTGCCTAACCTTACGACACCTACCAACACTTTACAACAAGCCAATAGATTAACAAGGCAGGACAAATTTGTGGAGCATATTGTTTTATGTTGTAATGCAAAATAATCAAGATTATAACTACAAACTCAAAATAAAGATCACAGCAAAATGTTGGCCTAAACTGTTTAAGCTCCAACCCCCAGTTCCCCAACATAAGGTATATATAAAAACAACTGACTTAACCTGCTAAGACTCTTAACCTCCTAAGACCCGAACTCTCTCATGGCATGCATTTTTAATTCCTCTTTACTATTTAGGCTGATTGGGACCTGATGAATGTAAAAACAAATAGTTACCGGATTTTTTTTTTTTTACCTGATTTTTTTTTTCTGAGAAAAATGAAATCCACATATGAGGACATTCGTTTTAAATTTTGATAGAACAGTGATAGTATAATGCCCTCATAAATGGATATCAGGCCCTTGTAGAGCAAAATTTAGTATTTCGGTCTAGACAACCCAAAATGTGATGTCCACATATATGGACACCAGGTCCTAGGAGGTTAATTGTATAATGGAGATAAATGTTAGGCAAATAATTTATGTTATGTTTTGTGTGTTCTGTTCCCACACAGGAACTGTTCTCCGTACTCCTGCATGGGTTCCCTCCAGGTACTCCATCACCCTACATGACAACCTGTAACAGATGGAGAGATGAATGGGTACAGATATGTTTTTTTTATATACAATCACAAGTGTTGTTCATGTAGTCAGTAGAGTTGGATGTCTTGAGACCGGTCTTGGTCTTGCTGTCTCGGTGTTTCTGTCTCATTTGTTTTTCACCATACACTTCTTCAAAAGCCTCTTCTCATCTCCTTGAGATCCATTATGGGACTAAAAGGTACATCTTCACAATAGCAGAGTGAGAATAGTCTTTGAATGTTCTGATGTGGGAACTTGTTTCACCCCCTTTGAACTTGTAAGAAGTGAGGCACAAATTGCCTTTGAAGGATCATGACTGGGTTGGGGCTAAGTAGTTCAGGTTTGATTTTGATTTTTTTTTTTTTTTTTTTTTATTAAATCATCATCATTACCTAAGTACAGTCATCTTCTTTGAGCCTCCACTCTGTGTGCTAGAAATCTGTGCTTTCCATCATTCTCCCTTTGTGCAACCCATCTCCTCCCTGTTTTCAACTCACCTGAATTGCGCAGAGCTCCATTAAAGCTCCAGCATCTAGACTCCTTGGGGTCTTGTCCTAAAACCTGTCACTACAGGGATTCCATCTGCTGTTATGGGTAATCGGAGTGTAGTCACCAAATACATTAGTTTCTCTGCCATTAAATCATGTTCAGTTCTTTCAAGTGATCTTGCCTCACTGAACTCTCAGTTACTGCATTTTTTTTATTGAGTTCATGTGATCATGTTTTCTGCTCTCTGCAGTCAAGCAGGTATTTCACAAACAGCTCCTGTTCCTATTTAATTTGTTATTATTATTACTATATGAGCTGACAATTGATGTACTGAACTTTTGAAATGCCTGTCAAGACAGTGTAACCACAATAGAAAATGTCCCAGGTGCTATTTACAGAGTTTTTAAAAGGGTTGGTGTGTGACTAGGTATGCTTGCACATGTGTAAGATAATATGTTGTTCCACCTCGTTCCTTGTGAACAATTAGATCAGATTACCTTAGATAATCCAAAGACAACAATATGACCATCTGGTGGACCACTGGAGGGCTCCACTCACACCCAGTTCTCAGGAAGTGTTGTTGCTGTGTTTTGGAGGGAAAAGTGTTCAGTTGTGTAGTGATGAGTAATAAACGAGTAGTGTCAATCGAGAGCTCTCGTGTCGTCTGTGTTTACCTCCACATTGGTGACCCCTGACTCGAACATGCTGCAGTCCGATGGTGGCACCGACTCCGCTCTTGATGCATCAGCAGCCGCCAGCCCTCTGCCTCCGGCTGCAGCTACGTTTGCTGTGGCGCTCGAGCTGCTGGACTTTTGGCTTAACAATCCCACGTCGTGGTTCATGCACGTGGAGGCTCAGTTCGCCCTTCGTGGCATCTCGGCTGATGACAAGAAATATCACCATGTAGTGGCTTCTCTCGACCCGCTAGCCACCCGTCGTGCGTTGACTCTCCTCCGGGACCCACCCACCCGAGGGAAGTACGCCGCCCTTAAGGAGCTGCTTCTTCGGCGCTATGCCCTCTCCAACGCAGAGCAAGCCGAGAAGCTCCTCTCCCTCTCAGGCCTGGGTGGCGGTACGGCTCTCGAACTGATGGAGCACATGCTATCCTTTCTCGGACCGGATGACGGGGGATTCCTCTTTGCCCACATCTTCCTCCGACAGCTGCCGGTGGCCGTGACAGCCAGCCTCGCCAACTCTCCCCTTCTGGACACGAAGGATTATCGCTCCCTGGCTGAGGACGCAGATCGTATTCTCCTGGCTACCCGCACTTTCCACGATCACGACCTAGTTCCAGCTTCGCCGGCGGCGCCTTCCACTTCCCCACTGACCTGCCCTGACGTCTCCAATCCTTCGCTGATGGCAAAGATCGTGGCACAGCGACACCACGGATCTCTGTTTCTACCATCAGCGTTTTGGCGCCAGATCACACCGCTGCCTGCCGCCTTGTGCCTTTCCGACCCTGGGACATGGACCCCGCCAGCGCGCTGTAGCGTTTGAATAATGTCACGAAGAACGACCGTTACCCCATTCCCCACATCCAGGATTTTTCCGCCCACCTCGTCGGCACCTCGATTTTTTCTAAAATTGACTTGGTGCCGGGGTATCACCAGGTTCCCGCGCGCCGAAGACGTCCCCAAAACTGCCGTTATTACCCCTTTCGGCCTGTTTGAACTTTTGTGCATGCCGTTCGGCCTGAAAGGCGCCGCCCAGACTTTTCAGCGGTTGATGGACTCTGTTTTGCGCGGGCTGCTCTTCGTCTTCGTGTACCATGATGATATATTGGTGGCCAGCTGCTCTGAGAGTCAGCACGCGTCCCATCTGCATCAGGTTTTCCAGCGCTTGGCGGCACACGGCCTGATCGTCAACCCCCCAAGAGGCAGTAAGGCTTGCCAGTTCTGGATTCTTGGGCCACTGCATTTCCGCTGACGGTGTAGTTCCGTTGCCAGACAAGGTCCGGGCCGTTTCAGCTTTTCCGCGTCCTGCGTCCGTTAAAGCGCTGCAAGAGTTCTTGGGGATGGTCAATTTCTACAACCGCTTTCTCCCCAGAGCTGCGCACCTGCTGCAGCCTCTCTATGCTGCCCTGAAGGGTAAAAAAGCTAAGGACCCGATTGACTGGCTCCCTGAACGCATCCAGGCATTTTCTGGGGCCAAGACCACGCTGGCAAATGCTGCCCTGCTGGCCCACCCGTTTCCGTCGGCGGAGATTGCGTTGACCTCGGACGCGTCGGATGTGGTGGTGGGCGCAGTGTTAGAACAGCGGGTCTCCGGTGTCTGGCAACCGCTCGCTTTTTTTAGTCGCACGCTTAGGGACAGTGAGCGCAAATATAGCGTTTTTGACAGGGAGTTGCTGGCCCTGCACCTCGCGACACGGCATTTTCGTTTTTTTCTCGAGGGTCGGAGCTTCACCGCGCACGTCGATCATAAACCTTTGACATTCGCGATGTCCAAGGTCTCTGATCCGTGGAGCGGGCGCCAGCAGCGCCAGTTGGCAGCCATTTCCGAGTTCAAAACTGACATTCAGCACGTGGCTGGTAAGTCCAACTGCGTGGCTGACTGTCTATCCCGTGTGCTGGTTTCTCCCGTTTATGTTGGCATAGACTTTGAGGCTATGGCCGCTGACCAACAGGCCGACCCGGACGTCCTTGCCCTTCGGTCTGCGCAAACAGGCCTTGTATTGGAGGACAGACCCGTGTGGAACGGCGGGCCCAGCCTGCTTTGCAATGTTTCCACCAGCCGTCCATGCCCTGTAGTTCCCCTTTCGTGGCATCATCGCGTTTTCGACTCCGTACACGCCCTCTCTCATCCAGGCGTCCGGGCCTTGGTCAAGCTGGTCAGCTCTACGTTCGTTTGGCCAGGCCTTTGTATATCAGTGAAAGAGTGGGCAGCCGCGTGCATCCCATGCCAATGTGCTAAGATCCATAGGCACACACAGGCGCCCCTCGAATCCTTCTGCGTTCCAGGGAGGCATTTGATCATGTGCATGTTGATCTGGTTGGTCCTCTGCCGCAGTCACAAGGTTTCATGCACCTTTTGACTGTAGTGGACCGCACAACCCGCTGGCCTGAGGCAGTGCCTCTGGCGTCCACTACAGCAGCAGCAGTGGCCAGGGCATTTTTGTCAACGTGGGTTTCGCGTTTCGGTCCCCCCGCCGACATCACCTCAGACAGGGGCCCCCAGTTCGTTTCCAAGCTTTGGTCTGCCATGGCTTACGGCCTGGGTGTCAAGGAACCACTGTGTACCACCCGCAGGCCAACGGGATGTGCGAACGTTTCCACCGGTCGCTTAAGGCCGCGTTCCGTGCTTCTCTCACAGATGGCAACTGGGTTGACCGCCTTCCATGGGTTTTACTGGGGTTGCGCTGCGCGGTTAAAGAAGACCTTGGGGTTTCCCCGGCTGAACTTGTCCTCGGTCAGCCCCTCCGGGTCCCCGGGGAATTCTTGCCTGAGAGCCCACCCCCGTGCTTCGCTCCATCTGTGCTGTCTCTCTGTCCCCCAAGAGACTCGTTTTCTCTTCCTGGCCCAGTGCACCATTGTGTGCCCGACACCTTTGTTCCATGGTCGTTGGACTCTTCGCAGTTTGTTTTTGTCAGGCATGACGCTCATAGGCCTCCGCTGCGTCCACTGTATGACGGCCCCTTTAGGGTTATTCAACTGGGCCGGAAGCATTTCCTTTTGGATTTTGTGGGTCGGCAGGAGGCTGTTTCTATTGACAGACTTAAACCAGCACATGTGCTTTTGGATGATCAGGTGGTGCTCAGGCCCCCCGCCGTGGCCGCCCGCCTTCCACTGGACTGGACAACCCTGCTTCTTCCTCTGGGAGCGCCCCCCACCTGGCGGGGCCCGAGCTATCTTCAGTTTTTCCTGACCGCCCATGCCAGCCTGACCCTCAGGCTCATTTCCCCTCCGCCAGCTCTCCACCTCCCCGGTTCAGCCATTCTGGACGTTTAATTAAAGCAAGGGTTCTGGACTAGGGGATAACCCTACTGGGTGTTCGGGGGGGGCATGTGTGGTGAACCACTGGAGGGCTCCACTCACACCCAGTTCTCAGGAAGTGTTGTTGCTGTGTTTTGGAGGGGAAAGTGTTCAGTTGTGTGGTGATGAGTAATAAACGAGCAGTGTCAATCGAGAGCTCTTGTGTCGTCTGTGTTTACCTCCACAACCTTGGTTTTATTTCTTCTTCATTTTTTAACTGTTTTGTGCATGTGGTTATTTTAAAAGCAGATGGCAGTTGTTTCAGTTTTCTCATTTATTCATTCACATCTCACATTTCTATATAATTTTCTGTCTCATAGTAGATTTTCTTTAATGAAGGTTTCACATTTTTTCTTATCCAGTATATTTGTATGAATCAATAAATGTAGAAGGAAAACATGGAGAGAGATTTTAGTGATTAAACCACAGTGTGAGGCACATACATTTCAAACAATACATTTCTTCATTTCATTACATATTGGTTGCCATTCCATATACAAAAATATCGCCCATCATAATGACTCACATTTGACCTAAAATTACTGAATTTGATACTTTTATTTCTTGCTTTTCACCTCTATCCACATGATTATTTTCTTAAACTCATAATTCACTCTCACAATCTGAACAGGTTTACACTGGTTTCATTGCCTCCCTAGCATCACAAAACACTGAGTTGTTGTTCATCAGAAGTGACTTACATGTATGTCTACATGTGTTTTATGGACTTGGAGAAGGAATTTGACCTGTGTTAAGTGCTGTCTTCCACTCATCCCCCTTTCTTAACAAGGTCATTAGCATTACAACACTAATTTGGTGACTTCACACAGTAGTGGACAGCACCTCACTTTCCCCCTTTTTCCTTCAACGACTGTACTGCCTCCTCCCCCCATCAGGAGCTAACCACCCACACCCTACACTGCAGCCTCTCCATCACAACTGACCAGGTGCGGAGTCAGCCAAGGAAGATGAAAACCAGGAAGGCCACGTGTCTGGATGGAATCAGCTCCAGACTATTGAGGGACTGTGCAGATCAACTCTGTGAGGTTATCACTAGGGGTGCAACGATACACAAAATTCACGGTTCGGTTCGGTTCAATACTTTGGTGTCACGGTTCGATATTTTTTCGATACAAAAAAAAAAAGTTCATGCCTTTTTAATTTGTCATTTATTAAATTTTCACGGCACATTCTGCACCACATCTCTGTGCGTTCGTCATTTGTTTGAAGCCAGCTCACCTCCTGCAACCACTTTTCCGAGAATACACGCTTCTTTTGTGGTTCGGACTCCTTCTGACATTTCTTTGGAGGCGGAGGTACATCACAGTAATTGCTTAAAGGAGCTTCTTCGACATCTTTAAGAGTTCTAAACAAATGTCTGTCCTCCTCCTGAAAATCTTATATACGCAAACAGGAGTTGCAACTTCTTATCTTGTGCGCGTTTTTTATTTTGACAACGAATGCGCACCTGCGGACCACTTATGTGCAGCCCTGGTTATTTAGCTCGTCATATTGCAACCACAGAAATTCGTTTGTCCATAAAACCATAAAGCTGCACTTTCTTTTTGCCTTATAGTCTGATTTGTCATAACTTGTGGTAAGCTTTTCTTTGGCTGTCACTGCTTCACCCTGACCTGTCTTATTTGGCTCAGCAGAACTAAAATATATATCCTGCTGCTTTTACACACGCACTCACTTAATGCTCAGCGATTCTCTGCGCGATCAACCTCTCACATGTTTAAGCTGCGGGAGATTTCACTTGTCATGTTTGCATAGTAAGCTAATGATTGATAAGACGATGTCAGAGGAATTGGTGCGCAAATTATCATTACTCACCAATCAGTGCTGTCGCTCTCTATACACAGTTCACGCGATTGCAAAGTGAAAGCAAAAAACAAGCGCAAATTCAAACGCGATTTCAATATGTCACATTGACAGTGGCTCACCGATGCCAATGACATAATTGCCCAGCTACATTTTCGAAAGAATGCAAAAGCATTGACATAGATTTTTCCTTCCTACGATAGGCCGACGGGCAGGGCAGAGAGATTTTGGTAGCCCGACTGGAAAAATCGCTAGCGATTTTGCGAGCCTGTATCCGATTGAGGAATCACTCATCTTTGGAAAAGAGAGTTTATTACAGAGAAATGGCTCTTTCCAAAATAAAAGCTATACTATACGCTTCTTCTGGGCTATATTCTCAGCAGCATATTAAACATATCAGGTCCCCATAAGGAGAATCATGTGCTAACGGCTGTCTAAATGACTCGGGTAAAGTTTGTAGCATGCCTGCTTGTTGTTTTTCTCTGCTTCCACTTGTCTTTGCACTAGGATGATGTCGGCATAAATGTGCAGTCATATTTGTTGTGTTCCCACTAGTGCTGTCAGCGTAAATCTCGTTGAAATGACGTTAACGCCACAACACGGCAAATCTCCGTTAACGAGCTACCGCGGATCACCCCGTGCGTGGGGCTGGACGGCCAACACGTTAACGAGCTAACTGCACTAACACACTAGTTCCCACCAATGTAATTGAGCATTGCGTGGCACATCCAACATACTGTTTTACTTTAGTCCATGACTCGCTTACCTTCAGGGTCATACATCACATGAAAACCAAAATAGTTCCAAACGCCAGATCTGAATGAGGGTGGGGGAGGTTCAATTTGCCATGTTGCAAGGAGAACTTAACTTCTGTCTCACTAGCTTGCCCTGCGCTCAGTGAATCTGCATTCGACTACTCCGCCTAGGCTGCACTGTCGAGCGCAGATCCACTGAGCGCTCAACACAGACAGCACCGTCAGAAGGAAAGTTGATAAAATAAATTAAAAATTTTGTATTGTTCGATACATATGCGTACCGAACCGAAAGCACTGTATCGAACGGTTCAATATCGATAAGAGTATCGTTGCACCCCTAGTTATCACATACATCTTTAACCTCAGTCTCAGTCTGGAGAGGGTCCCTGTTCTGTGGAAGACCTCTTGCATGGTGTCAGTCCCAAAGATAACATACCTCAAGGAGCCGAACCACTTCAAACCCGTTGTACTGACTTCACACCTGATGAAGACCATGGAAAGGATCATAATTCACCACCTTCGCCCACTAGTCGGGAGAAACCTAAACCTAGTGGAGTTTGCCTACCAGCCGAACATCGAGGTGAATGACGTTGTCATCTAAATGCAGCATCAGGCCTTCTCTCATCTGGAGAGTGCCAGGTGCACTGTGAGAGTCATGTTTTTTGTTTTTCCAGTGCCATCAACACAATCCAGCCCTCAGTGCTAAGGGAAAAGCTACAGGGAGTGGACCATAAGTTGTCCTTGTGGATTGTTGACTACCTTACCAGTAGATCCCAGTATGTGAGGCTGCGGGACTGTGTGTCTGAGGTGGTAGTCTGTAGCACGGGGGCCCCACAAGGAACAGTACTCGCCCCTTTCCTCTTCAGCCTGTACACTGCAGACTTCCGTTATAACATGGACAGTTGTCAGACGACACCGCCATTGTGCGTCGGATGTCGGAGGGAAACGAACTGGAATACAGGGGGGTCATCAATGACTTCATCAGCTGGTGCGAACAGAACCATCTTCACATTAATGCCAGCAAGACGAAGGAGCTGGTGATTGACTTCAGCAAAAAGCCACCCCCTATTACACCAGTGAACATCCAGGGTTTGGACAGTGAAATGGTGGAGCAGTAAAATTACCTGGGTGTTCACCTCAATAACAAACTGGACTGGTCCACAAACATAAATGCACTCTACAAAAAGGGTCTAAGTTGTCTCCACCTGCTATGGTGGCTGAAATCCTTTACGATGAACAGCACTCTTCTAAGGACGTTTTACGACACTGTGGTGGTGTCTGCTCTCTTTTATGCTGTGGTCTGCTGGAGTGGTGGAATAGCAATTCAATTCAATTCAATTTTATTTATATAGTGCCAAATTACAACAACAGTCGCCTCAAGGTGCTTTATATTGTAAGGTAGACCCTACAATAATACATATGAATACCAGAGAGGGACAGGGGGACACTTAACCAAGAGGCCCAGCTCTGTCCTGCACTGTTCGCTGAAGTCCATCGAGCAGGTTGGGGAGGAGAGGATGTTGTCTAAGCTAACATCCATCATGGACAACACCTCCCACCCCCTGCATGAGACTGTACGAGCACTGAGCAGCTCGTTCAGCAGTAGACTTTTACACCCACAGTGTAGGAAGGAGCGCTACCGCAGGTCATTCTTACCATCAGCTGTCAGACTCTATAACAGAGTTTCACATTTTTTTGGTTATCTTACTCATCAGCTTGTTTGTCTTCAATAAAATTCAATAAAAGAGGTGATCATCACTGTTATATGTTCAAGGAGGATGTCATAAGGCCTTGAAGCAATCAGATGTAAAACAAAATATTTATGAGTGGTTTTAAGTTGTAAATTGAACACGACAGGAAGGCTAATTGGTTGTCTGGTTTTAATCCTAACTCTTCTTGTTTGTTCTAGTTTTAAATGTCTTGGGTTTTGGGAAGCATGGCTGGATGAAGCAGCTGTCCAGTGTTTGCAAGTGTCCTATAAAGAGGGAAAACTTTAATTTTGGCTGCTTGCTCTTTCAGGACAGCAGTCTTTGATCAAACAGCTGAAAAAAACACTCATAGTTTAGAAAATCCAGTGTATTCTTGTGATTCTTTGTACTCTTGGTATTAAAGTGACTTATAGAAATGTTCATAGCATTTTTGTTAGTACTACTGGTAGTATCTCACAGTGTAGTTTCATAGATTGTTGTGAACCTCTAGTGATTCTTTTTGTTTCATACAAAGTGACATGTTATCTAAATTTTCCCCTGAGCCGGTTTTTAGGCTCTCGCCTTTAGCTCATGTTTAACCCGCTAAGAAACAGGGAAGACAGAAGACATACACTGAAATCAGTGGCAACAAGTCCATGGAGTGAGAATTCTTTCTTACATTTGCACAATATCTCTAAAATGGAAAAATATCAATATTAAAAGTATTAAAAATATCCTGTCTGTCCAGAGTGATGCTGAAAAACCTGGTAATAAATCTATTATTTCTAGACTGGATTATTGTTCAAACAGGATGTCCGAGGTGCATGTGCAATGCTGATAGACAGAAGGCTGTGTCCCAATTAAGAGACCGCACGCTTGAAGTACGCATTTTAAGTGCGATTATGTCACCGCCACGCGACGACGGCTGTCCCAATTCGAAGTGTACTTCAAATGCATACTCCAAATGCGCCGTTGATTTCCCCAAATATCAAGCGTGGTCCGGTGCACACTTCGTGGTCCCATATATCCCACAATCCATAGCGCGGCAGTGGGTGTGGATAATTTTGCCGCAAAATACGGCAGACGACAGAAGGGAGCGGCCGAAGAGTGAACTGTCAAAAGTAAGTACTGAATATGGTGTCACTTATTTATAGGGATGAGTATCGTTTAGGTTTTATCCGATACCAGTACCAAACCGGTACTTTTAAAACGGTGCTTTAAAACGGTGCTTAAACGGTGCTCGAACCGGTGCTTAAAGAATGGAAAACACAAACTTTGTCCATAAACCTCTTATGTTTAGCTGTTCTTTTGTAAAAAGATAACAATGTTAGACTTTTCTGCAGCTATAGGGCATATATGGTATCACTCTTGGCTGGAAGCAGCGCTTAAACAATGGAAAAAGCACAAACTTTGTCCAAAAACCTCTCATGTTTAGCTGTTTTCCACTTTTTCTTTGGTCATTTTAGCTTTTTTGGCCAGGGTGAAGGGACTATCACAAGTATAACAAGAAGACAGCAGCATGTAACTACGACGGTGTTTAACTACGACGGTGTTTGCTAGTTCACCTTACATGCATTAATGTAATAACGTGGTTAGCCTACTCAACGTAAATTACACACAAACATTAGGCCTGAGGGCGATTGTGGCTCAAGAGTTGGGCGTTCGTCTTGTAATCGGAAGGTTGCCGGCTCGAGCCCCAGCTCCAACAGTCTCGGTCGTTGTGTCCCTGGGCAAGACACTTCACCCATTGCCTACTGGTGTTGGTCAGAGGGCCCGGTAGCGGCAGTGTCCGGCAGCCTCGCCTCTGTCAGTGCGCCCCAGGGAGGCTTTTGCTACACTGTAGCTTGCCATCACCAGTGTGTGAATGGGTGGATGATTGTGTATAGTGTCAAGCGCTTTGGGGTCCTTAGGACCAAGTAAAGGGCTATACAAATACAAACCATTTACCATTAGGTACCATTAACATTGAGTACCATTAAGCTACTCACGCAGAGAAGAACGGCTGCTGCTGCCATCATCATCCGTCATCATTTCTGCTACACTGGCAGGGCTAGGGGCCAGGACTCTACTCTTCGGGTTTTTGGGGGATGTTGCTAACTCCGCGTCCGATAACAGGCACCACACCTGCAGTAGATGTGCACGGTGTGAGGTCTCGCAGCAAGCTATCAAATACGCCGCATTTCTCGGCTTTTAAAAAAACGCTATGCGTCGCCAGGTGTTTCATCAGATTCGAGGAGTTACCTCCTTTGCACAATATCACCTTAAAGCACTTGTTGCAGGCTGCTGAGTTTGCATCTTTTGCTGTGAAGTATAGCCAGACTTTGACCGCTTCGCCTTGGGCGTTTTTAATCTGTAGCTCTGCTCTAAAAGAACGTACGTACCTGGGCCCACCTACCATCCTTGGAAACGTAAAATGATTGGCTAGAATCTGAAGTGTATCACATCTCAGGAAAAAAAAAAGCACCGAAAGAAGCACCGAAATGTGCACTGCTTTTCGGTCTGGTTACTACCGTTTATGTCAGAACGATACCGGTACCCATCACTACTTATTTATGTGCGAATGTTTAATAATGATGAACATCAAAACATTACTGTTGGCCACATGTTGGCAAAGTTATGTGACATTAGTGATGTTTGTACTTTCAGCGTTAACTTGGTTTTAAAGCCTCTACTTTAAAATATATATATAGTTGACCTTAATCTTACAGAGAATGTGATGATTTTATGAATAATTAAAGTCAGTCATATATCCACAAACACAACAAGCTGAAAGTCAGTCAATGCTGCTTGGTTTGCAGTCCTGAATATTGATTGATTGATTGATATACCTTTATTAGTCCCACAAGGGGAGATTTCATAAGGCTGCCGACCTATCACGGCACAAGCAGGATCCACTGCACTGTTAATGTTAGCTGTGTTATATTGCTGCCTCTGTTCGGTGGTGGTGAGCCAAACGGACTTTAACGTGTGTTTGAACGAGCTGACGGTTCACTCGTTAAGCTGAAAGAAAGATGCTTTAATCACAGGAGTCACACATGTGTCCACTGTACCTCTTCTTGTTTAGCACTCGTAATAACACAAACACTAAATCTTCCTTCTCTTGTGCTGTTTTGTAGCAGTGTATACACCTGAGACTGTCACCTGTCTGTCTGTCCAGCACTCTCTCTCTTTTTCTTTCTCTCTGATTGCGTAATAAAAGTATGAACATGTATTTATAAGTTACACTTGTGTTCGATTCCTGCAGCTTATCACACATTTGATTTCCATGTGTGACAACTGCAAGTGTCCAGATTGAGGACAGACTGAGGGACCCACTGCTGCACATCATCTGTGAGGCTTTGCACCCCTGATGATCCACCAGGACAAACTCAGCAGTGTGTGAGGAAGAGGAGGAGGAAGAGCCAGCAGCAGCAGCTGACAGATGGAGAGAATAGACAGACTGTTCCCTGTTTGTGAGGGACTGCTAGAAAAGTTTAAAATAACTAATTGTCTGTCCTGAATCAGTCTTATTAGGTAATGTTCAAAATATTTTATCATTCCAGTGTTTTCATTGTGGGAGAAAGTACTCAGGGCCTTCAAGTTAAACACTATGAAAGGCAGCAACAAGTTTAATGTTCAGAAACCTAAAGTATGTATCAGCAGCAAAATGGACCTAAAAATAAATGTTTGTTTCAGTTCTATGAAGCTTTGAGTATTTTGGATTAGTAGTACTGCTGTGTTTGTTGCATCATATTGCTGTAATTGTTTATATGCTTTACATAGTCTGATGTAAGTTCAATTCAATTCAATTCAATTTTATTTATATAGCGCCAAATCACAACAAATGTCGCCTCAAGGCGCTTCATAGATACAGAGAAAAGCCCAACAATCATATGACCCCCTATGAGCAAGCACTTTGGCGACAGTGGGAAGGAAAAACTCCTTTTAACAGGAAGAAACCTCCGGCAGAACCAGGCTCAGGGAGGGGCGGCCATCTGCTGCGACCGGTTGGGGTGAGAGAAGGAAGACAGGATAAAGACATGCTGTGGAAGAGAGACAGAGATTAATAACAGATACGATTCAATACAGAGAGGTCTGTTAACACATAGTGAGTGAGAAAGGTGACTGGAAAGGAAAAACTCAATGCATCATGGGAATCCCCCGGCAGCCTACATCTATTGCAGCATAACTAAGGGAGGATTCAGGGTCACCTGGTCCAGCCCTAACTATATGCTTTAGCAAAAAGGAAGGTTTTAAGCCTAATCTTAAAAGTAGAGATAGTGTCTGTCTCCTGAATCCAAACTGGAAGCTGGTTCCACAGAAGAGGGGCCTGAAAACTGAAGGCTCTCCCTCCCATTCTACTTTTAAATACTCTAGGAACAACAAGTAGGCCTGCAGAGCGAGAGCGAAGTGCTCTAATAGGGTGATATGGTACTACAAGGTCATTAAGATAAGATGGGGCCTGATTATTTAAGACCTTGTATGTGAGGAGCAGGATTTTGAATTCAATTCTGGATTTAACAGGAAGCCAATGAAGGGAAGCCAAAACAGGAGAAATATGCTCTCTCTTTCTAGTCCCTGTCAGTACTCTTGCTGCAGCATTTTGGATTAACTGAAGGCTTTTCAGTGAGTTTTTTGGACATCCTGATAATAATGAATTGCAGTAGTCTAGCCTGGAAGTAATAAATGCATGAACTAGTTTTTCAGCGTCACTCTGAGACAGGATATTTCTAATTTTAGAGATGTTGCGCAAATGGAAGAACGCAGTCTTACATATTTGTTTAATATGTGCGTTGAAGGACATATCCTGGTCAAAAATGACTCCAAGGTTCCTCACAGTGTTACTGGAGGCCAAGGTAATGCCATCCAGAGTAAGAATCTGGTTAGATACCATATTTCTAAGCTTTTCAGCGCCGAGTACAATGACCTCAGTTTTATCTGAGTTAAGAAGCAGAAAGTTAGTGGCCATCCAGTCTTTATGTCTTTAAGACATTCCTGCAGTTTAACTAATTGGTGTGTGTTATCTGGCTTCATGGACAGATAGAGCTGGGTGTCATCTGCATAGCAGTGAAAATGTATGCTATGTCTTCTAATGATGCTGCCTAGGGGAAGCATGTATAATGTAAACAGAATTGGTCCTAGCACCGAACCCTGTGGAACTCCATAATTAACCTCAGTGTGTGAAGAGGACTCTCCATTTACATGCACAAATTGGAGTCTATTAGATAGATATGATACAAACCACTGCAGTGCAATACCTGTAATACCTACAGCATGTTCTAATCGCTCTAATAGAATATTATGGTCAACAGTATCGAATGCTGCACTAAGGTCAAGAAGGACAAGCACAGAGATGAGTCCACTGTCAGAGGCCATAAGAAGATCATTTGTAACCTTCAATAAAGCTGTTTCTGTGCTGTGATGAACTCTGAAACCTGACTGAAACTCTTCAAATAAACCATTCCTCTGCAGATGATCTGTTAGCTGTTTGACAACTACTCTTTCAAGGATTTTTGATATGAAAGGAAGGTTGGAGATTGGCCTATAATTAGCTAAGACTGCTGGGTCTAGAGATGGCTTTTTGAGTAAAGGTTTAACTGCAGCCACCTTGAAGGCCTGTGGTACATAGCCGATTATTAGAGATAGGTTGATCATATATAAGATCGAAGAATTAATCAATGGCAGGACTTCTTTGAGCAGTTTTGTAGGAATGGGGTCTAAAAGACACGTTGATGGTTTGGAGGAAGTAATTATTGAAGTTAACTCAGAAAGATCGATTGGAAAAAAGAGTCTAACTTAACATCAATGGAACTAAGAGTAGCTGTAGATAATATTACATCTGTGGGATGATTATTGGTAATTTTTTCTCTAATGATAAAAATTTTATTTGTGAAGAAGTTCATGAAGTCATCACTAGTTAACGTTAAAGGGATGGTTGGCTCAAAAGAGCTCTGACTTTTTGTCAGCCTGGCTACAGTGCTGAAGAGAAACCTGGGGTTGTTCTTATTTTCTTCAATCAGTGATGAGTAGTAAGCTGTTCTGGCTTTGCGGAGGGCTTTCTTATAAAGCAACAAACTATTTCTCCAGGCTAAATGATGATCCTCTAAATTTGTGACACGCCATTTCCTCTCCAGATTACGAGTCATCTGCTTTAGGGTACGTGTTTGAGAATTATACCACGGGGTCAGGTACTTCTGATTAGAGACCTTAGTTTTCACTGGAGCTACAGTATCCAGAGTCGTACGTAGTGAGGAGGTGAAATTATTAACAAGATAATCGACCTCTGTTGGGGTAGCGTTCAGATAGCTGCTCTGCTCTGTGTTGGTACAGGGCATTGACGATGATAACAGTGGCTGGATTATATTCTTAAACTTAGTTACAGCGCTTTCAGAAAGACATCTACTTTGATAAAGTCCACTCTCCACTGCTGCGTAATCAATTATTGTAAATGTAAATGTTATCAAGAAATGATCAGACAGGAGAGGGTTTTCAGGAAACACTGTTAAATGTTCAGTTTCTATGCCATATGTTAAAACAAGATCTAGAGTGTGATTAAAGTGGTGGGTGGGTTCTTTTACATTTTGAGAGAAACCAATTGAGTCTAACAACAGATTAAATGCCATGTTGAGGCTGTCATTTTTAGCATCTACATGGATGTTAAAATCACCCACAATAATTATTTTATCTGAGCTCAGAACTAAATTAGATATAAAGTCTGAGAAATCAGACAGAAACTCTGTGTAAGGCCCAGGTGGACGATAGATGATAACAAGTAAGACTGGTTTCTGAGTTTCACAGCTGGGGTGGACAATGTTAAGCATCAGGCTTTCAAATGAATTAAAAGTCTGTCTTGGTCTTTCATTAATTAATAGACTGGTGTGAAAAATTGCTGCCACACCGCCGCCTCGACCTGTGCTTCGAGATTTCTGGTAGTTAGAATGACTCGGGGGTGTTGATTCATTTAAACTAACATAATCATCCTGCTGCAACCAGGTTTCTGTAAGGCAGAGTAAATCAATTTGTTGATCAATTATTAAGTCATGTACTAACAGAGACTTGGAGGAGAGAGACCTAATATTTAATAATCCACATTTCACTGTTTTACTCTTTGGTTCAGATGTGGATACTGTATTGTTCTTTCTTTGTGATTGTTTAAGTTGTTTGTTGCTGGTTTTTAGTTTGTTTTTTGTCTTTTTGGAAGCAGACACAGTCTCTATGGAGATGGGTTTTTGGGGGGGTAGCAGGAGGAGAGAAGCTGCAGAGAGGCGTGTAAGACTGCAACTCTGCTTCCTGGTCCCAACTCTGGATAGTCATATTTTGAGGGGTTTAATAAATTTGTCGATATTTCTAGAAATGAGAGCTGCTCCATCCAAAGTGGGATGGATGCCATCTCTCCTAACAAGACCAGGTTTCCTCCAGAAGGTTTGCCAATTATCTATGAAGCCCACATCGTTTCTGGGACACCACTCAGACAGCCAGCAATTTAAGGAGAACATGCGGCTAAACATGTCACTCCTGGTCTGATTGGGGAGGGGACCAGAGAAAACTACAGAGTCCGACATTGTTTTGGCAAAGTTACACACCGATTCAATATTGATTTTAGTGACCTCCGATTGGCGTAACCGGGTGTCATTACTGCCGACGTGAATTATGATTTTATTGAATTTACGTTTACCCTTAGCCAGCAGTTTTAAATTTCCTTCAATGTCGCCTGCTCTGGCCCCTGGAAGACAATTGACTATGGTTGCCGGTGTCTCTAGCTTCACATGTCTGAGAACAGAATCACCAATTACCAGAGTTTGACCCCCGGCGGGTGTGTCACCGAGTGGGGAAAAACGGTTAGACACATGAACGGGTTGGTGGTGTACCTGGGGCTTCTGTTTAGGACTACGCTTCCTCCTCACCGTTACCCAGCCTTTCCCTAGCTGCTTGGGGTCTGCCGGGAAACAGCTAGCGGGGCCTACGCTATCTTCGGCTGCACCAGCTACAGGGGCCTGGCTAGCTAAGGGTGAGAGCAGGGTGCAAAGCCGAGTCTCCAATTCAGTAATCCTGGCCTCCAGAGCTGCAAATATGCTACATTTGTTACAGATATCATTACTGCTAAAGGAGGCCGAGGAGTAACTAAACATCTGACACAATGAGCAAGAAAGTGCAGAAGGGACAGGTGAAGTAGCCATGGTGCTAACGGGTCGGCTACGAGCTAAGCTAGCGAAACAGTACAGAGACAGTGAGTGAATACTATAAATTAGGTAGTGAGTACACAGAAAGTGTGCTTCGGATGAAGCACGTGAAGATTATACTGTGAAAAAAGAATGTATTTAAAAGTTGTTAATTAAACTGCTAAGCAAATAAGCTACTCAGAAACACCACTGTGTTTGAGCAGGAACAGGAAGCGATACTATACCACAGAGCGAGCGAGCGAACACCAAGTGACCTTCAACCTATAGTTGAAGGTCACTTCAACTATAGGTCACCGTAAGTTGATCTATAGTGTTACATCATAAGGATGTTATGTGTTTGCATACTTTCTGCCCAGTTTGACCCATTTAGCAGAAGTCAGCCTGTTTAAGGCTCTGATATCTATTCTGTATGACTTAAAGCAGTTTGACATGGTATGATTTTCTCACCCAATAAAGGAAAATTTCATATATCAGTCTACTCTTCATTCTATCAGAAACAGTTATCAAAGCTCGTACATTCTTTTTTTACACATTACGTATTGAACCAAATGTAATAATGCCAACATATTAAATGTAATACTGCCAACATATTAAACAAACAATATTGTCTCTTATGTAGCCTGGGAAATGGTTAGCCACACAGGACACAATTACTGGGGTTCTTAATGTGCTGTTTTATTGTCAATGACGACTGAATAAACAAAAATGTCCTTTGACCTTTACTTTTGTCAAATAGCGGCCATATGGACTTGTACTGAACATCGACAGCATGAGAGGTAACGTGGCAAAGTAACAGAATAACCAATTAAACAAAGATGCACCAATACAATACGAGGAATAAAGGAAATGAAATAAAATACAAAACACAAAAACACGGCAGTGGCCTCTGTCTGTGCAGAACAAAGTACAAAGAGCTAAATCACACAAGGCTCCTTTAAAAAGTGTGGAAGTGTTACATACATTTTTATAAACACTTACATTCCACAGCAATCTCAGCCCACTTGGAATACTGGAGCACACAGATATTCTCACAAGTTATCCCTTTCATGCAGACGCCGCTCCACGCTGCACATACAGGTCCTTTGCATCATACATTTCAGAAATACATCATCTTATACTGACGTTTTACCACTGCACTACAATTATACCAATATGCTTCAATGAGTTATAAGCATATTTAACAATTCCTTACCAACAATTTTATATATATATATATATATATATATATATATATATATATATATATACACACCTCAGGCAGCAGAAACCCAAGAAAGTGGAGGAAGGCGAAGAACCATCATGGAAGGACAGGCCCCTGCACGGTATGTACCACCGGCAGATAGAGGAGGTGGCTGATATCCAGAAATCCTACCAGTGGCTGGACAAAGCTGGACTGAAAGACAGCACGCAAGCACTAATCATGGCAGCACAGGAACAAGCACTAAGCACAAGATCCATTGAGGCTGGGGTCTATCACACCAGGCAAGACCCCAGGTGCAGGCTGTGTAAAGATGCTCCAGAGACAATCCAGCACATAACAGCAGGGTGCAAGATGCTAGCAGGCAAGGCATACATGGAACGCCATAACCAAGTGGCCGGCATAGTATACAGGAACATCTGTGGACAAAATGGTGGTGGCTAACCAACCGGACATAGTGGTGCTAGACAAACATGAGAAGACGGCCGTAGGGATCGATGTAGCGGTTCCGAATGACAGCAACATCAGGAAGAAGGAACACGAGAAGCTGGAGAAATACCAAGGGCTCAGAGAAGAGCTCAAGAAGATGTGGAGGGTGAAGGTGAAGGTGGTCCCAGTGGTAATCGGAGCACTAGGTGCGGTGACTCCCAAGCTAGGCGAGTGGCTCAAGCAGATCCCGGGAACAACATCGGAGATCTCTGTCTAGAAAAGCGCAGTCCTAGGAACAGCTAAGATACTGCGCAGGACCCTCAAGCTCCCAGGCCTCTGGTAGAGGACCCGAGCTTGAAGGATTGACCGCCCACAAGGGGCGAGTGGGGAATTTTATATATATATATATATATATATATATATATATATATATATATATATATATATATACATTAGGGATGCAACGATACCAATTTTTTCAAACCGATACGATACCGATACTTGGATCTGAGTACTTGCCGATACCGAGTACAAAAACCGATACTTCTACCACACACACACACACACACACACACACACACACACACACAAATGCAATGAATTGGAAGACAGATTTTATTTTATTCTCTGCCGATAATAAATAATATCTTAATAAAAATGACCACAAAAAAATTTCAAGTGAAAAATAAGCACTTCTCTTAAATTATTGCAGAGTCTCCACATTGTAATTTAACAAAATATCACTGAACTATTGGCACTGTCTCGAGCTTTCAGAATAATAAATAAACACTTCTGTTTGGAATAAAGTAAATACAAATTAGGTTTGAGAATAAAATAAACTTTTAAATTATTGCAGAGTGTCCATATTATAAACAAACAAACAAAATAACGAAAGTATTTGGCATTGACGAACGAACTCCCCATCTGCCCTGGATCATCAGTCCACTGTGCCATTAAACCAAGGACTGACATCGCACACACTGCTTGTCTTTACCTCTTTAGAAAGTTTTGGCACCATTATCTCCCTGATGTGTGGGCGGCTGGGAATTTTATATCGCAGCTCGAGTATGCTGAGAAGACGGTGCAATCCTATGTTTTCCACGACCGGCATTGGCTGGTCATGCAGAGCAATAAAATGAGTCAGAGCCTCTGTTATTTTAATTGCCCATGGATTTTCTCTTGACATTTTTCATCGCTTTTCCAAAACCCGAGTTAAAGTTGGCTGTTCCGGTCCACACTGCTGACATTTTGTTTAGCCTAGCTACAGCAGCCTCCAGTTTCTCTTTTTTTATCTGGAGCCGCCAGTCTCACTCGTCTAACCCTGTGCCTGTTTAGCACGGGATGTCCCCCTAGTGGCCAACCTAAAAAACTACAACAAAAATGACAATCCACCCTCTGATTAATGAAATAAGTTAGTATCGGTTCGTGGTATCGGTTAACTTTTACGAGTTAACCGATACCACCTTTTTACAGTATCGGTCCCGATACCCGATACCAGTATCGGTATCGGTGCATCCCTAATATATATATATATATATATATATATATATATATATATAGACATGGTTCACGCCTACTGGCTGAAGAAGCTGACTGCACTGCACGAGCGTCTGCCAGCACAAATGAACCAGCTGCTAGTTGACGAGAGACACCCGGAATGGCTAACCGAAGGTCGGACAGTCCTGATCCCCTAGGACCCCAAGAAGGGACCGGTCCCATCCAACTACCGACCAATAACCTGCTTCAGTACTACATGGAAGCTCCTGTCAGGCATCATATTGGCTAAGATGAACAGGCACGTGGGTCAATACATGAGAGGGGCACAGAAAGGGATTGGCAAGAATACAGAGGCGCAAAACACCAGCTACTGGTAGACAGAACAGTCAGCCGAGACTGCAAGACCAGGCTGACCAACCTGTGCACTGCCTGGATTGATTACAAGAAGGCCTATGACTCAATGCCCCACAACTGGATACTGGAATGCCTAGAATTGTACAAGATCAACAGGACCCTAAGAGCCTTCATCAGGAACTAGAGGCCAACTCCAAACCCATAGCACAAGTCACATCAAGTGCGGGATCTACCAAGGAGATGCTCTGTCCCCACTGCTGTTCTGCATAGGCCTGAACCCCCTCAGTGAGATCATTAACAAGACTGGCTATGGATACCGACTACGGAACAGAGCAGTTGTCAGCCACCTCCTGTACATGGATGACATCAAGCTGTATGCCAAGAGTGAACAAGACATCGAGTCACTGATCCACACTACCAGGCTATACAGCAATGACATTGGAATGTCGTTCGGGCTGGAGAAGTGTAGTCGGATGATAACAAAGAGAGGGAAGGTAGTCAGAACTGAGGGGATTGAACTACCAGAAGGCAACATTGCAGACATAGAAGACAGTTACAAGTACCTGGGGATCCCGCAGGCGAATGGGAACCATGAAGAGGCCGCTAGAAAAGCTGCAACCACCAAGTACCTGCAGAGGGTCATGCAAGTCCTGAGGAGTCAGCTGAACGGTAAGAACAAGATCCGGGCCATCAACACGTACGCCCTGCCCGTGATCAGGTACCCTGCTGGGGTAATAGGCTGGCCAGAGGAGGAGCAATACCAAGGGCTCAGAGAAGAGCACGAGAAGATGTGGAGGGTGAAGGTAACGGTGGTCCCCGTGGCAATCGGAGCAGTAGGTGCGGTGACTCCCAAGCTAGGCGAGTGGCTCAAGCAGATCCCGGGAATAACATCGGAGATCTCTGTCCAGAAGAGCGCAATCCTGGGAACAGCTAAGATACTGCGCAGGACCCTCAAGCTCCCAGGCCTCTGGTAGAGGACCCGAGCTTGAAGGATAAACCGCCCGCAGGGGCGTGCTGGGTGTTTATATATATATATATATATATATATATATATATATAAAACAAACTACAGATTTCTGGGACATGATGTTAGGGCCATACCTGGACACTGAGACAAGTTTTGTTTTTTTACCTGTTTACTAAAACATATTTCAATTATAGTTACATAATGGAAATGGGTATAAAAAGTGTAGACTCTCACTTTTTATTTGAGGGTATCCACAATCGAATTGGATGAAGGGTTTACTCGTTCCAGCTCCCGAACATGCGCTACCCTCTGTTTAAAGGGACCGAACTTAATTAGATATTTGACTCAAAGGCTCTTCCATGGGCTGGTGTTTGCATTTTCTTCTTTATGTCATTATCAATTAAACAGATAAAAGGCCTGGAGTTGATTTAAGATGTGATGCTTGTATTTGGAAGATTTTGCTGTGAACGGACAACAAAGGAACTCTCCATGCAGGTGAAACATAACACTGCATAACCCTGTACATTTTGGGCTGATTGCAACCTGATGAATGTAAAAACCAAGAATTACCAGATTTTTTTTACCTGATTTTTGTTTCAGAGAAAAAATAATACCACATAAGAGGAAATTCACTTTAAATTTCGATAGAACAGTGGCAGTGTAATGTCCTCGTAAGTGGATATCAGCTCCTTGTAGAGCGAAATTTAGTGTTTTGGTCTGCACCAGGGGTGTCCAAACTTTTTTCACTGAGGGCCACATACATAAAAATATAGGAGGGGCTGGGCCACTTACTAGAAATTAGGTAAATAACCTTAACTTTAGTGTATTAAAGTTAGAAAAATCACTTAAAAGTGGGCGAATATGTTATATTGTTGAATATAATTAAAGACAAAACTGCCTTCATCATAGCTTTCCATAAATGGATCTTTATTGATTTATTCAGAAAAAGCTTTGGTAGCTCATTCTCAGAACAGCAGCCTCGGATTCCTTCTTCGACAGAAGATTTACAGTACAAAAAAAAAAACAATAAAGGGGAAAATGGGACGGGTACATTTCAAGTTATTAGGCTTAGCAACACACCTATTAACGTTAATTTGAAACCGTTATCAACATTAACAGACTGAACTGGACTTAATAACAGGAGTGCATATAATTTTAGTAAATTATTCTGGTGAGTATCAGCTGCGCTGGGTATGTACACTCAAGCAAAAGTTGAAGTGCGGGCCATATTCTATTCTACTTATAAAATTACTTGCGGGCCAATTAAAAATGGATCGCGGGCCGCAATTGGCCCGCGGGCCGGAGTTTGGGCACCCCTGGTCTACACAACCCAAAATGTGATGTCCACATATGTGGATGCCAGGTCCTAGGACAATATACACAGTGTAGGTAGAGCACTGTTTTTCCCTCCTGAGTCTCCTAAATCCCAAATCCACTAATAAAACACCGACAGCACACAATGCACCCGACCCCTATGGTGCTTCCTGCGGATGGTGGGCCTTCAGGTGGGTGGGCCCCTGTCCCTTTTTTGGGCTATGCCCCTGTCCCTTGGGCTGCCCTTAAACTTTTAGAGCAGTTGAGGCATGTTCTGTGGAATGACAAGTCATGCTTCTCTGTCTCACAATCAAATTGAAAAGTTTGGGTTTAATGGTTGCCATGAGACTGGTACTTGTCATTGTGACAAAGTGGCTAGGACTGAAATCATTTACCATTTGTCACTTGTATATATTGTTATTTTGTGTTCTGTGATCTTATAGTCAGTCGTAATGCTTTAATGTAAACACAGCACATGTAACCTTGGCTCTACATACAATCCCATGTCAGTTTGTGGTAGCATTGGTTACGTTCATTACATCTGGGGAAAATGTTCTTAAAGCTAAATGTCAGTTCATCATTAGTTGATTTGAATCTTTCATTTGTTTATGTAGTTTGGTTATACTTACCATTGTGTGTTCCTTTGTGCAGGTCCTATATGTGAAACAGGTATAATGGAAGGTACTTCCTGTTTTTATAGGATATGATGTCACTGATCAATTAGTGACATCATATCCCCACAATTAGTTGTAACCAAATGAAGGGCTGTTTTTTTTTTTTTTTGTGTAAAATTGTTAATTTAGTTTAATATAACCTCCAGAGTCAGATTTTGTGAAGAGATTGACTTCACAAACTGTTTAGTTGAGTGAATGAGTTTAAGTGGAAGAATGATTTTATTCCTGTTTCCTTGTTTAGACTGTGTTATTTAGTCTACCCTGTTTTCTCAGTGGTAAAGGTTAATGAGATTTAGATGTGAATGGAATTCTGTATAAAGCAGGTGAGACTTTGACTGCCAGGTCTTATGTTTTGTGAGACAATTGTTGAAAGGCGACGCCAGAAAATAAAGGACACTTGAACGAAACTTGATGCAGCCCTATGGTGAGGATGAAAATATTGAACATTATTTAACCACTTTTGAGAGGATTGCAACAGGATGTCAGTGGCCACAAGAAGAATGGGCACTTCATCTAGCTCCACTTCTCAGTGGTAAAGCACGTGCTGCATATGTTGCTATGGACACTGAAGAGGCAGACATGATAAAGTTAAAAACTGCTGTTCTTGAAAAATTCGAAATAAGTGCTGAGGCTTACCGAATGAGATTCCGCGACATGATGGTGAAGGACCCAAAAGAGCTGCGAACGCGCCTTCAAGACCTGTATGAAAAGTGGATGCTTCCAAAGGAGAAGACAAAGGACCAAATAGGAGATGTTATAGTGATGTAGCAGTTTCTCAGGGTTCTTAGCCTTAGGACCTGGGTGAAAGAGCACAACCCCACCACTTCAAAAGAAGCTTCAGAGATGGCAGAGGCTTTCCTTGCAGCCCAACGCCCACAAAAAGGGTACATGACAGGAAAACCCAGTTCAGCCCCTGTAATCATGGGTAAGTCAGGGGGTGGGAATGTATACAGAGCTAAAGGCCCTAAACAAAGTTCTCTAATCACTAGCAGTAGCCGTGCACAAAACTAAGTCTTTATGGACCTTGTCCTGACCCCAACAAACACCTTTAGGTGTTCTTCCAGGGGAATTAGAGTGGGGACTGCAAGCTAGGCCTACATGTCCAACGTCAGTATCTCACCTCTCAAATGTGTTTCTGGAAGAATGGTCAACAGTTCCCCAAAACAAAACCCTAAACCTTATAGAAAGCCTTTTCAGAAGAATGGGATGTCACTCGAGTTCATATGCATGTGAAGGCAGATGAGTGGACAGGGAGTGTATGTAGTGTATGTTTTTATTACTGTATTTTCACGACCATAAGAGGCACCGTACTAAAAGGCGCAGTCTCAGTTATGTGTGCCATTACTGTATTTAACACACACATAAGGTGCACCTGATTATAGGGCGCGGGTTTTATATACAATCTATGCCCACACTTCCCCCTTTAACGTTCTCATGGTCAGGGCTGGACTGGGACAAAAAATCGGCCCGGGCATTTTGACTAGAGACTGGCCCACCAGGTACTATTGGAAAAACCATAAATCCTTTGAATGAAAACAAACGCTGTTGTCACAGTGATGTACACTGTCTTGTTGGTATATATGTATCAGTCTAATAAACTTAAACCTACACCATCCTCCCTATTCTGGTATTCTAAACAGTACCCGAAAGTACTCGACTGCTTGGTCGAGTTAACCTCCTGAACTATCTACAACACATGGTTAAAACCTGAAATTAAGACAGAGAAGACTAGAGGTGAGACATGTTCATTACTGATTACTGATGACAGATTTAGATATATTTTCATAAAACATTCATTTGCCACATCAATAAACAGCATGGCAGGGCAAAATGTTTTTTCTAACATGGCAACCTTTAATAAGTGAAAGGAGATAGAAAGACAGGTGAGAAACAATAAAACTTAATTGACTTTTTGATGGCATTTTACACAAAGTACTGGTACAGTATCTAGAAAATGTGGGAAAATACAGGCATCATATACAGTACTTAACTACTTCTGAACGGTCTCTTATCGTTTGGCTCTCAGCGAAGGTGGTCGCACTTTTTCTCCTCTCCTCTCCCTTATCTTCCCTGCTTAGCTCCTCATGTCCTTGTCTTGTCTCGTGTTTTTTATTGCTTTTCCCTGGAACATTCTCTCACAGTCTGTTCTCTAAAACCTAAAAGAGGAATTATAGATTTGATCAACTGGTCCCTAAATGCAATTGACACCCCTTTCTCAACGAGAAGTCTGGGCTTGGGTGAGCCCGAGTGCTGAAGATATCTACCTATTCGGAACCATGGTAACAGGGTTCTGGAGGATCGGAGCTGGGTTGGCCCTGACTTATCAAAGAATTAAGAAAGCGGAACCGGCTGTTCAAAACCACACAAAGCTGCCGGCTGGGATTGGAATGATGGGAGAGGCGTGAGTTTCTCAAAATGGGCTCATTGAGTCAGCACGGATAAGATCTGGAGAGGCTACGGCTGCTGTGAATACTCAGAATAAGATCTCTGACTGCAGACTGGATACATCTCGGAAGGGCTAGCTTGGAATAGCATCTCTGGGCGCAAATTGGATGACATCTCGGGGAGGCACACCGCCGTGAGTTCTCAGAAATCGGCTCCTTGAGCACAAGAAATTACAACATCACAGAACCCAAGTATGGCGAAGCTCGCGGCTCTCCAACGGGAGATTGAGAGACCAGTGTTGGACTGTAGAACTGCTTTGAAATTCATATGAGCTGTTCGCACTAAAGTAAAAAGCACCATCACTTCATGGGGATACCCCTTGGCGCCAGCGGCAGTCTCGAGGCTGGAGCCGAAAAACAACACCCTGATAACGACTGTGTTTAGTCTGTTCCTTCCCATTCCATGCAAGGCCACCTGGGTTGGCTGGTAGACTGCTTACTTTGCCTGGTAGGGCGAAGGGCACTGTCTCAGCTGAACTCTGGACACGCACACACATACACTTACACTGATAAGCACACACTCATCCCCCTCCCTTTCCAAACGCCTTCGATGCTTGTTTCCTGCGGGGGAACACGGGTCTTCCTGCGGGTCTGTGTGTCGCGCTGGAATGGTAGCGCTGTGCAGGGCGGCTGCTGTGTTCGCTTCGTATTACGTATTACCCCCCACCCAATCCTGTGGCTTGTCATGTCTTTCACAAAGTTGTGCTGTGGACATTTATGTGATTTTTGTGCAGAGGAGTTTTTTTCTCCTGTTCTCTTCTGTTCTCGTGCTGTCCTACCATGGAAGCACAGCATGAGTAGAGGTCTCTTTTTTTCCTCTTGTACTTTCCCACTGTTGTGTACATTTCAGTGTTTTTCTGTAACGCTACCGACCTGCATGTGGCGAATTGATTGATTGATTGAGAAATTATGATGGGACCCTAAAAAAATTACTATGTACAATAATGGATTTCTATACATTTGACATCAGATGAAAACGTTTGTTGTAAGATTCAGATAATTATTTGTTAAAAACGAGACATTTTAAATGAGAATAAGAAAGTATTTCTTTGTGCCCTCCTTTCCCTGTTAATGCCCTACCTGCCCCCCTGGCAAAACTTTGCTAGCCCCGCCCCTGCACAGTTACCAGCTGTCAGCTACTTAGAAAAGGATCCTGGTGTTATTTGTCTCTCAGAAACAGTTCATAACTTCCCTTTAACTCATTTATGTCACCTAAAAGGTAAACCTGTTTCTCCATCACCTGTTCAGCTCTGATGATTCAGTAAGGACATCTCCTGGTTTCATCTTCATGTTTCCCTCTCACCAGATAACCAAACCGATATCATGATCAGCAGCTTTTACAGCTAGAAATTAATATTAAATAAATTCTAACAACAGCTGATCAAGCTTAAACTTGCTGCTGTTGTTTAGCGCGACATCCGCCGGTTTTCCCGTTCTGGCGCAAAGTGGGCGATAAACAAACAAGAGAGGAAAGCCGATCAGCTGATCATTGATGAGTTTCATGATTGAAGTAGAAACAGGAGAGGGAGGGGGAGAGAATGAGAGAACAAGAGGCAGCTCATTAATCTTAAATTGTCTCGCGGTTGCTCGATTTCCATGTTCCTCCGCGTAGCTGATGGCCTTCAGTTTAAACTGTGCTTCATAAGCATGTCTCTTTGCCATTTTCAGGGTTGTTAAAACAGCGATGTTCTGCATAATGCACATACCTGTTCTTTTATATACAATCAACGCCCACACTTCCCCCTTTAGCGTTCTCATGGTGTTCTCTACTACGTCCTCCTTACAACAACAACACACACAGGACGCACTGCACTATATGGTGCACCGCACTTTTTGAAGAAAATGTAAGACTTTTATGTGCGCCTTATAGTCGTGAAAATACGGTATATTGCTTTTCATTGTTCAGGTGTACATTTTGGGCTGTACAGTGTAACCATATGTTGAAAAGTGTTATAAAAATAAACATTTTTAGTGTTGTACCCTACTGAAGGCATTATGTTAATACTTCCCAGATTCATCTTTGGAAGTAAGGTCCATATGCTTCCCCCACATTTATCATTATCGGTAGGTGAAATGAGAACATGTTCCTTCTATTGTAAACTTGTTATGAGGCAATGACTATGTTATCTTACAAGCTGAGCAATAACAAATAATCACACACACATAAAAGCAACAAACACAATTTTCTTATACAAAATAACTAAAATAACTAATAATTTAAGTGACTTAAATATATAAAGTACATTCCAGGGTACATCTATGTCAGAAACGATTAAGATGGGTGGCTAATATGTATTCCATCATCCAGCTGGGGCCTTTCGTGCATGTTTTTGCCTGGGTTCTCTTTGGGTATTCTGGGTATTCTCCCACAGCCCAAAGATATACATAGTGGGGTTAGGTTAACTGTTGATTCTAATTTGCCCATAGGTGTGAAAGTGAGTGCAAACTGTTATCTGTTCCTCTGTGATATCCCTGTGACAGACTGGCAATCTGTCCAGGGTTAACCCAGCCTCTTATCCTATGATAACTGGCATATGCTCCAACTCCCCCACAACCCTGATAAGGATAAGCGAGAATGGATCGACGGAAAATTGGCATTCCCACAAAGAACACAAATCAAACACACTGCTCTCAGGCACATCTGTTTATTTAAAGGCTTGTTCAATCTTTATTATGGAAAGGTATGACTTGTCTTGAAAGGTATACTTGAAAGGTATCCAGTATGACTATCAAATGTATTCAATAACCCTTTAGCAACAAACATCTATACTTTTCTTTTTTTTTCATGAACAAGTTACAGGGGATTATGACTGCACTTTGGATTTTGCATTGTATTTTCTATTAGTTTGGAGGCAAAATGTATATAAGATTACTAGTGATAAAGTCAAATATAGATAAAGTTAGTATATAGTGGTATTTATTTTGAAGGGGGGGGGCAATTACCATCACTTATTCATTTTTATAACACAGGTCTTTGGTTAGATGATTTGCAACTGATAAAGGCAGAAATGAAAACATGAAAAAGAAATTACCATCCTTTAAAAAAAACAATTGTCTTCTTTTTGTGTAATTTCTCTATCATTTTATATTCTTCTGCTCCTGGATGGGCTCCTGTTTTAAATTTTTTGTTTTTGAAGATTTCAAAGTAATGGCTCCAGCTTCCCCCGCTGTCTGCTCCAAACCCAAAGATAGTGACCTGGGGAAAAAATTGAAGTAAAGATTTAATGTATTGTTTAGACTAGGAGCATTTATTTATTCATTCATTCTTTTATTCATTAACTAATAGCATTCTTAAAATAAATCATTATCTCCATGTCCTATTGAGGACATGGAGAATCTTTCTCTTAGTAGCTTGTTTAAGTTATACCACAAAGCTGACTGAGGAGTTAATGAAAATGAGCCCATAGAGCACTTTATGCATAAATGCTGTGATGACAGGGATTCTGCAAAAGGAATAGGGATGGGTAGTATCTTCACTGACAGTTTTAGCATTAATGAGAGCACTCACTGGAGTGAAGGTTGTTCTAACAGTACAACAACCCTAAGCATGCAACCAAGATAACAAAAAAGTGACTTCTTGACCACTTTGTAAATGTCCTTGAGTGGTACAGCCAGATTCCACACTGGAACATGACTGATAATCATTGATAATCACTTCTCAGTTCTGGGATCCCCTAAGTGTCATGTTTCTGGGTCCTTTTGACCCAGTTTGTTTGTTTGTTTGTTTGTTTGTTTGTTTGTTTGTTTTTTGGGGGGGGCGTTGTGCATTTTTGGTCATTCTGTATTATTTTTGAGTTCACTTGTATTCTATGGTTCCTAGCTTATTCTGTTCAGTATGGTTTATTAGATCTCCCCTTGTGTCTTTGTCCTCTGTCTCCCCTGAGTGTCTGTGTTTATACAGTGTGAGTCCTTGTGTCTTGTTTCCCCTCCTTGTGTTTTATTCCTTCATATTTCCCTAGTCCATCATTTTTGCTCTCTCTCTCCCTCGCTCCCTCTCGGTTGCCTCTCCTCCATACTTTGAAAGTCTCCCGTCAGTGTGCGTTATGTTGTGTTTGCTCTCCCCCTGTCTCTTTATGGTTATTCATGTCAGCTCTGCTTCCCATGTGTTCTCACTTCCCTCATGATCCGTCTGAGTATTTATGTCCGTGTCTCCCTCAGTTCCGTGTCCTCATAGCTTTGTGACTCTCCCTGTGTTTCCCTGTGTGAATGATTATTAGAATTCCCCAGTTTAGTTCTGTATGATTATTCCTTTTTCCAGCAATAAATCCGTGTTTTTGGGGTTCACTTCCTGCTTCTGGGAGTCTGCTTTTGGGTCCTATTCCTGCCTGCACACAGCGAGTTCATGACACTGAGGCTACTTGCCCACTTTGGGGGTCAATGTTCCAATTACCACTGAATCACTGTTGTGTTGCCTTAAATTACCAGATCTTCTCAAGGTCCTTTCTCAGCCCTAGGTATATCTCAAGCTTCTCGTGTTCCTTTTTCCTGAGGTTGCTATCACTTGGTATAACTAACCAATATGTTGTGTCTATCTTGCTGATGTACTCATGGATCTATATATATATATCTACATATATATATGTATGTGTGTATATATATATATATATATATATATATATATATATATGTAGATATATATACACATACATATATATACACATACATACAAATATATACATATATACAAATATATACATATATATATATATACATATACATATACATATATACACACATATATATACACACACACACACACACACACACACACACATATATATATATATATATATATATATATATATATATATATATATATATATATATATACTGGATGGGCCATTTATTTTCTTTCTCTAAAAACATTTGAGAGTTTCCTTAGCTGTGTGTTTGGGATCATTGTCTTGCTGAAACATCTACTTTATTTTCATCTTCATTATTCTGATAGACAGCAGCAGATTTTTATCAGAAATGTCTCTGTACGTTTTTCCATTCAACCAACCATCAGTTATACAAAACATCCCAGTGCTGTATGCTATAAGACAACCCCACACCATAATGTTCCGACATCCAAACTTCACAGTTGATATGATGTTTTTGGGTGATATGCAGTAACATTTGACCTCCAAACATGGTGTGTATTATGGCACCGAAAAAGTTTAATTCTGTTCTTATCTGACCAGACTATATTCCCCCTGTCATGGTTCTGGATCATTGGACCCAGCATTTTGAGTTTATGGTGTTTTTCCAAATTCTTTTTTGTTGTAATGTTTTAGTTTTGTATTATTTAGTATTGAGTTAGTCTTGGTATTGCTGCTATGTTTAGTTATATTTTTCAGTTTCCATGTTGTCTTTTCGATGTGTCTCGTCTCCCCTTCCTGTTTACATGTTTCTCTTCCCGTGTTTTGTTACGTTTTCCTTTTTCTGTCATGTGCGTTCATGTATGCTGCTGCTCTCTCTCCTTCTCCTTCTCTCTCTGTCGTGCCTTCTGTCTCTCTCTCTCTCTCTGGCTATCTCTCGCTCCTTCTCTGTCTCATCATCCGTAATAGTTTCCGTGTTTCCCTTTTTGTCTCCTCCCTTTGTTTCCCCAGTCTGTCTTGTTCCCTTGTGGATTCCTTCTTCCCAGCCTGTGTCTAGCCATTAATTCTTAGTTTCTGTCTTAGTGTTCCCTGTTTTACTTTGACGGTGTTGCGTCCTATGTTAGTGTGTTCAGTTTTGTTTCCTCCTGTCTTGTCATTATTATATTTATTTGCCCCAGCTGTGGTCCCCATGTCTTTCCTCTTCCCTCGTCATCCTCTTGTGTATGTTGTAAGCTGTCATTCATTCATTGTCAAGTTGTTTATTTGTTTCCTGCAATGTCCCAGGTATCCATGTTCAGGTTTCATGTTTTACAATTCCAGTGTTCTAGTATTTAGTTTGTCCAGTTTAGTTTTATCGTAGATCCACCTTAGTTGCCTTTTGCCATCAGCCTCTATAAACAGCTTACTCTTTTTTAAAAGTTCGGTCCTGCCTCTCGGCCCATTAACAAAGTGGCGGGCAGAGTATAGAGGAACATCTTTACTGAGTATGGCCTGGAAGTCCCAAGGCCGAGCCTGCTCAGCATCCTTCTTCACTAGTTCAGCCGAGCCTCCAGCTGGCACCTACCAAGCCACTTCTGGGGCACCCAGCACCTCCTAAACCACATCCAGCGCATCGACCACCTGCAAAGCCACCTGAGGGCCTTCAGTTTCACCCACTTCATTGAAGGCCATCTGTCAAGCCCCCTGAGAGGGTTCATCATCTCTGTTATTCCCCTGTGAGGTCGGCCTCTCTTTCGTCTGTTTTTGGGTCCACTCCACAACATACCGATCACCTGACCTTGACATGCCCAGTATTTCACAGGGTTTTCTAAATGTTGTTCAGCAGACTTTCAATGCATTTCAACATGCCTTTGAGAATGAGAACAGGCCATGGTGGGCGAGTGCAGCTGATTCCATTCTGTAGCTCTCCACAAGTGACTCTTGGGTAACTCTTCTGATAAATCTTTTCACTCCTGTCTGAAATCCTATGGGGAGCACCTGGTTGTGGTAGGTTTATGGTGAAATTATGTTCTTTCCACTTCCGGATCATGGCCTCAACAGTGCTCACAGGAACCTTCAGCAGTTTAGAAATTCTTCCTCAAACAATGACATCAGTATGCTTTCAAAAATAAGGTTGTGGAGATCTTGAGTGAGCTTATACATCATGAAATGTTTCTTGTGTGACACGATGGTAATGGGACACCTTTTTATAGTTTACGAGTTGGAACTGAACCAGCTAATTTTAATTTGCACTAAGTGGCAGGATTTCCAGTTACTGATAGATTTCAGCTGGTATCATGACTTAATGATTTTTTTTTAATACATTTGGTAGAATTTTAAGCAATTTTTTTTACTTTGTCATTATATTGTGCATATTATGTGTGAAATTCTGAAAAATGAGTTTGGAACAATAACAAATGAAGGGCTGTGATACTTCCCAAACAGCCTGTATATTTTGGTATGAAAATAATGTTTTAATGTTTAGATTAAGTTAATGTTAATTTTCAATGTGTAAGTGATCATCATACTTGTTACTTTAGCAGACCTATTGACTATGTGCACGTTAGCATATGCTACTTCCGGTGCGGAAACTCCTGTGGGGAGCTTTGTTTCCGGTGTCCTATTCGCGCCCTGTTTACGGTCCAAAACAAGTTAAGCAAATAAATAAATAAAGTGGCGATTTACATTTCTATAGATGTCTCGGGCATTTACCCAATATATCTGTAAATGATGTTCATCGACTTGTCGATATTTTTCCCCCACGCCTCAGGGGAAAAGAGAAAATGGATTCAAATGTTATATTTCTCAGCTGTCCCTCGTTTATCGCGGGTGCTAAAAATAACCAGTGATAGGTGAAATCAAGTAGCCAATTTTATTTTTTGACAGTGCAAAACGTTTCGTGTACATCGTGGACATACAGCACTGCACTTCAGAGTCACACTGCTAGCGATAGATGCAGCGATTCTGTACTGTACAGGAGAGACGGAGGAGATCGTCTGCAGCGATCAGGACGCAGGACGTAAAAAAGCATGCAAACTTGCACTAAAAAATCTGCGAAACAGCGAGGTGAAAGGTGAACCGCGTTATAGCGAGGGACCGCTGTAATTTTGAAGGTAAGTCACAACATACCCTTCGTAAATACTAATGTATAGAAACCGTTACCAGCAATCATTAATTTTTTGTGTGGCTTTTTTTCACGGTTTGTTAACATGCTGTGTAGGTGTGTACTTGATTAGCTGATATCGACATAACGGGGAAAACATCTGGTTTGACTATTGTTCACCTGTAGTTTGAATGCTGAACATTTGCCTGTTTAAATCATAAGACCAGTCACTATACAGAGATGTGCTTCTGAATGTGGACGATGTGTCTTCTGCTGCAGTGATGCAGTTCTGCTTGTGTTGAGTGATGTAAACAACTGATCGATCTAAACTCTTTAAACGTCAAAATTGATCATTAGATTTTTATGACACAACAGTGGTGAGTGTTCCCACCTTCTCCTCTTTGTAACTTATCGTTCCGTTTTCGAGTTTTGGACATCAATTTTGGAGTATATCTTCGCAGTAGCGATTGACCGCAAAGTAAAGCTACCGGAAATGTACAACCCCACATCCGGTCTCAAACCAGGAAGTTAGCATTTTCTCGTGCACAGGGTCAATAGCCTACAGATTATATTCAGACATTTAAATATATTCAGCCAACTGTTAGATGTTAAATAAAATATGTTATTAGAACTGAAAAAATATATACAGGGTGGGCCATTTATATGGATACACCCTAATAACATGGGAATGGTTGGTGATATCAAAGTCCTGTTTGTGGCACATTAGTATATGTGAGGGGGCAAACTCCTCAAGATGTGTGGTGACCATTGTGGCCATTTAGAAGTCGGCCATCTTCGATACAACTTTTGTTTTTTCAATAGGAAGAGGGCCATGTGACACATCAAACTTATTGGTAATGTCACAAGAAAAACAATGGTGTGCTTGTTTTCAACGTAACTTTATTCTTTTATAAGCTATTTACAACTTTCTCTTTGTTCACAGCCATTGACATGTCGAAGAGGTTAACACGTGAGGAGCGGATCGAAATTATGTTGATATCTGGTGAACGCAGTAACCGGGTCATTGCAGCATATTTCAATGCAAGACACCCTACGAGACCACCCATCTCCCATGCTACAGTTAGCAAACTGCTTGCTAAGTTTTGTGAAACTGGTTCAGTGTTGGATTAGCCAAAATGTGGACGCAAGAAAACTGTCATTAATGAAGAAACATCAGTGGCTGTCCTAGCTTCATTCAGCAAGAGCCCACAGCGTAGCACTCGCCGCATGTCACTGGAGAGTGGCATGAGTCGAACATCCCTTCGGCGGATATTAGCTACTCACAAATGGCAGCCTTACAAACTCCAGCTACTGCAGCATCTCAACGAGGATGACCCAGATCGGCGCACAGAATTTGCAGAATGGGCAAAACAAAAATTGGAACAGGACCCTCAGTTCATGCAGAAGATTTTGTTTAGTGATGAGGCAAACTGTAATGTGAAAGGTGAAGTTAACAAACAAAACCACCGCTATTGGTCTGACACTATCCCACATTGGATGGATCCCTCCAAGACTGTTGGAACAACAAAAGTGATGGTTTGGTGTGGTATATGGGGTACAACGATAGTGGGTCCATTCTTCATCAATGGAAACCTCAAGGCCACTGGATATTTGAAATTGCTACATGATGATGTGTTTCCCTCTTTATGCACTGAAGCTAGCACATTCCCTGAGTTTTTCCAGCAAGATGGTTGCCAGGTCCGAGCATTCCTAGATGAACAGTTTCCTGGAAAGTGGATTGGTTATCGTGGGCCGGTTGAATGGCCCCCAAGGTCTCCCAATCTGACTCCCTTAGACTTTTATCTTTGGGGTCATCTGAAGGCAATCGTCTATGGTGTGAAGATACGAGATGTGCAGCACCTGAAACTATGGATACTGGATGCCTGTGCTGGCATTTCTCCTACGGTGTTGCTATCAGTGTGTGAAGGGTGGGAGAAGAGGGTTGCATTGACAATCAAACACAATGGGCAGCACATTGAACACAGTTTATAAGTGGTCAGAAACTTGTAAATAACTCATGAAAGAATAAAGTTACATTGAAACCAAGCACACCATTGTTCTCCTTGTGACATTACCAATAAGTGTGATGTGTCACATGGCCCTCTTCCTATTGAAAAAACAAAAGTTGTATCCAAGATGGCTGACTTCTAAATGGCCACCATGGTCACCACCCATCTTGAGGAGTTTGCCCCCTCACATATACTAATGTGCCACAAACAGGACTTTAATATCACCAACCATTCCCATTTTATTATGGTGTATCCATATAAATGGCCCACACTGTACATCAAACATAAACTAAGGAAATTTCTGAATGTAGTAACCCTTGATTTTTAAATGTCAACTTAATTTTATTTATATAATACATTTAAAATGGTAAATGGCCTGTATTTGTATAGCGCTTTACTAGTCCCTAAGGGCCCCAAAGCGCTTTACACATTCAGTCACACACGCATTCACGCAGACATTCACACTGGTGATGGCAGCTAGATTGTAGCCACAGCCACCCTGGGGCACACTGACAGAGGCGAGGCTGCCGGACACTGGCGCCACCGGGCCCTCTAACCACCACCAGTAGGCAACGGGTGAAGTGTCTTTCCCAAGGACACAACGACCCAGATCGCCCATTTAAACAGAAGCTGACACAAAAATTGCTTTTCAGGCAAACAAACACATTCAGCTCAAAATTCATGTTACACTGTTCTTGCGAAGTTAAAACTAATTGTTGAATCTGTTTGACTCCAACACTGGCCCTGTACTTGGCATTGAATCAATACCAAGTATGGAATTTTTACACATTGCTAGCCAAGAGTTATATAAAACTACTTTCAGCTGCTCTTTTGACACAAGCGGGTAGGCTCTACATGTTCGGTTTGGCAACTTTTAACACTTGATATCCTTCATGGTACCACCTTTAAACACAACCCTAAAAGAGGATGTGTCTTTAGCTAGAGTAGTTGCTGCCTTTGGTTTGGAGGTAAATGTGTCAAACATCAGATGTCCACTCTTCTTGACTCTTCTTGAAATAACCATAGATACATTTCTGTTTTAGTCATGTAGTCATCTAAGGCAGACTTTTCTCAACTTTGCTGGTAAATCAGTGTTTCTCAGTGTTTAACTACCACCACTGTCAGTCAGATGCATAATGTACAAATTGTTTAAAGTGAACATACCTCATCACACATCACTAGGCTGAGAACCACAGCAAGAAAGCCAGTGGATGGATAAGCACCCTTCTTTCCCAGCCATTCTTGATGAACATATTTCATGAAAGCCGGATGGAGGATCCAGATCTATTATGAATCAGACATAGCCTAAAATCTGAGTTCTATGAACTATTACTTTCTGCAGTAAATTCACAAAATACTTTAAATTACCACCACTGTAGCTAAAAGAAGCCAGTATTTGTTTTTGGTGGTATGGCTTTGACTATTGACCTGCATGACCTTCCAGGCACATAAATGCCAAGTATGAGAGACTGGGAAAACCATAACAATACCCAATACAGAGCAGAGTAAACAGTAAATACTGCAACAAAGAAAAAGCTGAGGTGCAGGTGACTTGTGAAATGGCTTGCACATCTGTAGCAATAGTGGATATGCTAAATCAGGTTAATAGTAAAAACCTACTGTATATGAGATTATCCAGTTCAGTGTGTAAAATCAGCTGACTTTGTCGCCTGCCTGAATTAATGGTAGCTTAAATTTATTACTTATTATTATACTTCTTAGATATCATTATATGCCAGTTTTGTTCATGTAAACCTAAAATACTCACCAAATCTTTGTTAGTTATCTTCTTTAATTTTGTAGCACCATTTTTCCTGTTGAAAAGATGAAATGAACTGATTACATAAATAAATGCTAATAATTACCTAAGACTAGCACATCACAACAAAAGATTAAGTTGTTCATATAACAATTCATATAACTTTCTGCACTTTTTGCTGTTTAAAAAAAGAAAGGCTGACCTCTGATGGGTTGTCTCAAAAACTGTTTTGTTTAATTTGGTTGTTCTAACAACAAAACAAAAAAAAAACTAGACTGCATTTTTCCTTACAATTAGCTGAAACTATGTTGCAAAGCAGTTAAAATCTGCTATTCAGAGCAAAACAGTTATACAATTTCTAGCAACATAGGTTTTAAGACAGTAGCCCTTTTAGCCTACCCTTGATTTAAGTCCTTCATGAGCCACAAAAAGTCACTTGTTTTGAAAGGAAAAAACAAGAGATTAGTGGTATTGTCCAGTCTAGTAGAACTCTCTGGATACATGACACGATGAGTTGTTTTGTTTCCAACATCTGTTTCATAGCCTTTGGTACGCCCCCGATTGATTCTAAATAATACAGAAGGATGCATATTTTGCACACATTTTTGCATTTTAGATACATAAATATACATAGACTTATATTATATTTTTTGTCTCGCAAGAACATTGTTTACATTAGATTTTGTGTTTGTGTTAAATGATTATTACCTTATTACGATATCATGGAAATCAATCAGAGGTCCATAATGCGATCCTCTCAAATTTCCAGAATTCCCCACCACGGCGCAACTCCTGCAGTGATCAGGACGAGGTTCTCCAATATCTGCAATTGGTGTTATTGTCTGAAATAGCCTCTCTAGAGTTTTATTGTACAAAGTCAAGTTTTGAAGTCTCGCCCCCTGTAAGTTCTGACAAAGAGGAGAAAGTTATTGAAAAAAAATCAAACTTCCCCACAGAACAAAAATACTATAGGATTGCCCAATGATTACAAGTTCAGGAGTCACCAGTAAGTCTGGGAAAGACCCTTTCAAACATACACTCCTCTTTATTAAGCTCACAGCTCAGTTAGATCTTGTCTAAATGCCCACCCCTGTGACTTTTTCCATATTAGCATCAATATTATGATGCACCATTTACAACAACTGTGAAAGATCACTGAAGCTCAAGAGTAAAAAATGTATACTGATTTAGGCAAAAATCTTATTAGGCCTGAAGTTTATTTCAGTACTTTCATTTGATATTTAGAATTGTTCTGAAAAGTTTAAGACTAATCTGCAAGATACAACATCAGGATTAATCTGTAAGTTTCTTCAAGCATACGAGTTGTGCACATTTATGCAATGAGATTATGAACAGTACTTACAAAAATTTTTGTCTTTCAATTCAGATATAGTCACAGTTTTACCTCAGAGCTCTAAGTTATCATTAGTGAGAACCTCAACCCCTGGGCCTGAACACTACCCCTTTCTTGAGAGAAACAAAAAAAAAAATTCTCATTGCCATATTAAGCCATTTCTTTTGACAGAAGTTATATCCAGAAAAACTCCATAAAAGGTTTCAACAAACCTTTTCAACAAACCCAGACCAAAACAATTGCCTTACTGATTGTCTTACTGATGAGTGGGAATTCGCTCACATGCTATTTTGCCCCATTTAGTAAATCTGGCCCTTTAAAAAAAATGACAATGATCCAGTTTTATGCGTGGGGAGGCGCTTTCATATTGTGATATTGCGACTTTCACTAAAGGAACTAAAAAAAGGTTTTCCAGAACTTGTCATTGCCAGTAAATGGTAAGGATTTTACCATTCTTCAGGTAGAAATACAGGAGGATGAAGAGTGCAGTATATTTAAAAGAATAAAAGATGGATAGTACAAGGTGCTTTAAACTTGTGTAGTTTGTTTACTTACACAATAGAGGAATATATTGGGCTTGTTTTTTGGATGGAGGTAGACCATGTCATTTAACAGCAGCAATATGTTGTTAAATGTCATGACATACTTGAATATACTGCTCTTTAATAATAAGAATACCTTTAACATCACCACAGAAGCCAAAAAAGTGATATGTTGATTTTTTTTGTTATTTACCTTCCACCAGAGGAAATCTTCCTCTGAAGGTATACGTTTCTGTGACAGAAAGGGTACAGGAGCTTCACTGATGATGTCATTAAACCAAGGATCACTGTCTCTTAGACATTTCTGACAGCCACAAAGACTCGGCTCACGATGACAGAAGGTATATCCAGAAAAACTCCATAAAAGATTGGAGACCAAAACAATTGCTGTGATACTCAGTAGCGGGAAAATGCTAACTCTGGATCTTCCCCATTTGAAATACATCTTGGCAGAGTTCCAATCTGAGAACAAATACATGTGTGAATGTGAAAAATAGGACTAAGCCTTTAGAATACAGTAACAGAAACAATAGCTCTTTACTTATAAATATTTATAGTTCTCTTTCATAGCATTCGTGAGTGTCTCACTATGGGAACGCCTCCTGCGTGACCTCATCAGAAGCTCAAATACCATTACGCCAGCCCTTACAGGCTGGCTAGGTGACGCCCATGTCAGGAGGGGCCAGTGCCTCCCTATATAATAGGCTGACATAGCGTCAGATGTCATTCAAAAACCTCTTCTCGCTTCTCGCAGAAGCCTGTAGACAACTGTGCTATTGGGTGCTAAAGCTAAACTGTCCACAGATTCGAGTGAACAACTCGGTCGCCGGGCGCTTTGTTCCCAGCTTTTCAGTTGTCCACTAGCATACAAGCAGTAGCAATACTGTTCTGTAGCTAGTGCGGGTGCCAAGTAGCAATACTTTCACGCAGGGAAGTAGCAATACTTTGCTAATAAAGGTACCCCTAGTTTCACCATCAGGTAGCAATACCCTTTGATGCTAGCGGTTTTTACACATTAGGTAGCAATACCTGTAGAAAAGTAGCAACACTTTTCACCCCACGTTAGCGAGGAATAGCAATATTCTCCGCACTCGGTGTCAGTCTCGCTAACGTGCGCAACCCTCTAGCTAACCATGGCTGAGATGCCCGATGATTTGGCCACAACGCCAGGGCCGAGCTGGGCAGAGGCAGACCCTCAGCCCATCACGACCGCTTTCCCGTCGCTGGAGGCACACGGAGATCGTGTGTTTTTCCCCTGATGCTGGAGTCACCTGGGGAGGAGATGCTAACAAGGACGGAGATGAGTCTGCTGACTCGGAGCTCCTGCTGTCCGACGACGGCGAGGAGGAAGATTTCACCTCCTTGGCTAGCATCAGCTGGGCTGCAAAGCCCTCGACTACCGGCGAGGTTGAAAAACCGACACCGCCGTCTCCCCTGGATCTCGACATGCAGGACATGTGCAAGCGCGCAGCCGCTAGGCTCAACATCCCGTGGCCCGCCATACAAACAGAGGTTGTAAAGTCTCGTTTTGACGGTAAGAAATTGCAGAAGGCGAAAAAGACGGGGAAGCATGTGTTGCCTGTTTTCCCTGAGCTACTCGATGAGATAGCGGTGACATGGAAAGCAAAACCTTACAGCGAGAAACACCCCATCGTGGGGAGCTCTCTGCTGGATTGTGAGGGGATGGAGTCTATCGGCCTCCGCCAGTTGCCACAAGTGGAGCCGTTGGTGGCGAGCCATCTTCACCCGAAGACGTCTCTGTCCTCATCGGCTCCATCTCTCCCCTCCAAAACAGACCGCTTCCAGTCTAGCCTTACAGACAAGTGCTACAAGGCAGCGGCTCTGTCAGTAAGAGCCCACAACGCCTCTTCTATGCTAATGGCTTACCAAGCTGAGCTAGAAGAGAGCATGACAGCTAACCCAGATACCACAGTGTGGGAAGAAATCTGCGTTATAACTGACCACGTTCCTCCGCCTCCACAAGGTAGCCATACAGGCTACTGGAAGAGCCATGGGCCTCATGGTTCTTCAGGAGCGAGCACGCTGGCTCGGGCTCACCAACCTGACGACCAAGGAAAAAGAGGAACTCCTCGACACCCCTGTCGTCCCTCACGGTCTCTTCGGTGCGGCTGTTACATCCATGCAGAAGAGATGTGAGGAGAAAAAGAGAGATGATGAGGCTCTGAAACTCTGCCTGCCAAGGAGGCCCAGTATGCCACCCAGCAGCACCGCGCCAGTCATTCGCGCAGGCAGCGTCTCTGGGCCCGGTCCCCGCTTTCAGGATTCCCAAAGTGCCTAAGACGCAGGCAGCCCCCCAGGCTGCCGGGGCCCCCTAAGAATCATGGACTCTGAAGCAGTCTCCCCAGGCCAGACCTCAAGCGGCCCCTCCTCCTCCCCCCACTGCCGCGATCGTGAGGAGGAAGAAGCGGCCGGCCTGACAGCCTCTTCTCTAGGCGGGAGCGAACCCAGTTTCCCCCCTTCATGGGCTGCCCTGCCGCCTCCCAGCTCCGTTCCAGAGCGAGTTCAACACACAGAGTGCTTAACTCGGGCCGGCGTTCCTGTCACCGGACCCGCCAGAGGGAAAGAGAGCCAAAGTTCGCAGTGTTGTTTCACAGGCACTTCTCTCATGCATTCTGTATTAAAAAAGCCCCGACACGCGCATCCAGGCAGTTTGCCGAGGGCGCTGTCGAGCGTTGCAAAACGCATGAAAAACTCAAACATGCTGAAAAACAGAGCACCGTCTGCCATAACGCAGCCCGTGGAGACTCGCGTTTCCACGGCTGTGATGGTGCAGATGAGCCCGTCACCTCGCTCGCCTGTGTCAGAGGTGACGGGACACCGAAATGGCGTATGTTTTGCGCTGCAACCACAAGGGGGCTCCAAAACGCCATATTCGGTGGAGTGGCCAGTGAGCGCTCTGTCTCTCCACATGACGAGCTGGGCCACCTGCACTCAGTCAGCATGGGTGCTGAGGACATTGGAAAAGGGCTACAGGCTGCAATTCAGTGTCGCTCCACCACATTTCAAAGAAATCGTTTACTCTTGTGCTCTGGGCGAGTCAGACAGTTTTCTCCTGGAGGAAATTTCCACCTTGAGAGACAAAGGAGCTATAAGAGTTGTCCCTCCCGAGGAAATGCACAGCGGATTTTATTCAAGGTATTTCCTTGTACCAAAGAAAGGGGGGAGGGGGATGAGAGCCATTCTGGATCTCCGTGCCCTGAACCGGCATTTGAGGACATACAAGTTCAGGATGTTGACACACGCCTCGCTGCTACGGTTTGTACGAGCGGGCGACTGGTTCACATCAATCGACCTGAGGGATGCTTATTTCCACATCCCCATATATATCCCCCACACCGAAAGTATCTGAGATTTGCTTTCCAGGGGATAGCATACGAGTTTGTAGTCCTGCCTTTTGGTCTCTCTCTGAGCCCAAGGGTGTTTGTGAAATGCACCGAAGCAGCAGTGGCCCCGCTCAGGAAAAAGGGCATTCGGGTGGCCACATACATCAACGATTGGCTGGTGGCAGCCCCAACCCGCCAGGGAGCGACTTGTCACACAAATGCTCTCATACACCATCTGGACACTTTGGGTTTCCAGATAAACGTAGAAAAGAGCACATTGACGCCAACTCAATGCATTACTTTCATAGGGCTCAGCCTAGACTCCCTTCGGGTGAGGGTGAGGGTGAGGGCTTTTCTGTCCCCGGAACTGCTGGCAGTTCACCTGTCGCTAAAACACTTTCTCCCTTGGCTGAGAGGTCATCATGTTTTAGTGAGGTCGGACAATTCCACCGTTGTGGCCTACATCAACAGACAGGGGGGTCTGGGGTCCCCCAAGTTGCACACACTGGCACGCAGACTGATGTCTGGAGCAGTGTCCACCTGCTGTCACTGAGAGCAACTCACGTGCCGGGGATCTTGAACTTTGGAGCAGATCTTCTCTCCAGGGGCAACCCGCTGTATGGGGACTAGAAGCTTCACCCAGAGGTGGTGAAGCAGATCTGGCTGCGATTCGGTCAGGCGACCGTGGACATTTATGCATCCAGGGAGAATGCTCCGTGTCCCCTGTTTTACTCGCTGCACGATCAGAGAGCTCCACTCGGGGTGGATGCTCTAGCTCACGAGTGGCCGAGAACCCTCCTCTATGCTTTTCCCCCAGTGGCCCTCATTTCTCCAACTCTGGCCAGAGTGAGGGAGAGAAGTCACTATATGATTCTGATAGCCCCGCACTGGCCAGGGAAGCACTGGCTGGCGGAGATTTTTCAGCAGCTGTGCGGCCCACTTTGGCCGTTACCACTACGCAGAGACCTCCTGTCTCAGGCACAGGGGGAAATATTCCACCCCCACCCAGAGAGGCTAGCTCTATGGGCTTGGCCCGTGAGTGGTTTAACCTGAACACGGTAGGGCTCCCTCATAGTGTTATCGACACTATTCAGTGTTCTAGAGCATCGTCTACTAGGACGCTATATGAGCACAAGTGGCATGTGTTTGAAAGCTGGTGCTTAGAATCACAGGCCATCCCTTTTCACAGGCCTTCAGCCCCCTGCTGGCTTACGTGCGCATTCCACTCGAGGTCTGGCAACCTCATGGGCTCTCTTTAGGGGAGTTTCTATTCAGGAGGTGTGTGCAGCTGCATGCTGGACCTCACCTAATACATTTGCTAGGTTTTACAGGTTAGATGTGACAGCGCCTAACCTAGCACATTCAGTCCTCAGTGCAGGTTCTTCCCAGGTGGGGGCCTCTCCCCTGTGAAGTGCTGTTGGGGACAGTTGTCTTCTTAACAGGCATGTCTGGCAATCCGGGAGTCAGTATTTCTCCCATAGTGAGACACGAAACGAATGCTATGAAAGAGAACTTAAGGTTATGTATATAACCCCGGTTCTCTGAGTAGCATGATTGAGTGTTTCACCAGACCGCCCTCCTTGCTATGGAAGCGAGGAAGAGGTGGGCTTGTTTTGAATGACATCTGACGCTATGTCAGCCTATTATATAGGGAGGCACTGGCCCCTCCTGACATGGGCGTCACTTAGCCAGCCTGTAAGGGCTGGCGTAATGGTATTTGAGCTTCTGATGAGGTCACGCAGCAGGCGTTCCCATAGTGAGACACTCACTCATGCTACTCAGAGAACCGGGGTTATATACATAACCTTAAGTTTGCAGCATATTAACAGCATTGCACTGGAATGCACAAAATCGGATAAGCATAAGAAGTTGGTTAGTGTCCTCTTATATTCATGGCATTTGAATAGATAGCATTTACCAGCATAAATCACCTCCCACATTATTAGTTCATGTAAGTAACAACATCTGTTGTTTGAAGTTGAATAAAACAGTATGACACCCAACAGAACGGAAAACACACAGTACAAAATATTTCCAGATCTTGGTCAGATTCTGCATTTGCATGAACTGTTTATCTCATTGTTTTCTCTGCTTACCTCTGTTGCTGTTGAAAAACTCCTGTTCAGTTAAACTTTCATTGTGGTTCGGGTGCTGATTAACCTAAAATGAAGTAACATAGCAACAAAAACAACACAATGATTAAAAAGCAAAACAACTCAAAATGGCACTCATTAAAATGATCCCATTTGCTTCTGAAGAATTTGACTACACAATATGAGGCCACTCTATTTGAGGCAGAACAAGATCAATTGCTAAACTGTTAGAAAAAATAGGAAAAAAAGAAATCTGGGAAATGCATACTAAATAAATGCAAACACACTTCAGAGGTTCGCTACAGATTAGTGTGAGATAACACAGAGTGTAAATTTAATGCATCTTACCAAAAACACATTAAAAAAAAACAGGAATATGAGTCAAGAAGAACTTGTAGGATATATCTATGAAGCTATCCATGTCACGACCGGGCGGCCAGATACAAGTAAGTGCACTCAAATGCAGACACCAAACGGAGGCTCGGAGGTATAGTGCAAACGAACAATTTATTTGGCACGCAACAATGGCAGACCATGGAGGAGGTAAAAGAAATAAAAATGTTAATCATGAACTAAGGGCGAGAGGGAAAACATAAACCTCTGAACTTTGGCTACCTGCTAACATAAAGTTTCTGATTATGGTACTAAGAATCTATAGCTACAAACACACTGATTAGCAAGGGCTAGCAGATAAGCTTTTACCAGGAATGCTGAGAAAGTAAACAAGTCTTGGCTAGACCATCTCCAAAATAATTGTTTAACCAAATAAACAAGAATCACACTGCGTGTGCACCAGCAAAGCCAAAAGGAAATAGTCTCTTTATTGGGCTGGGCATGTTATTTGGGATTTTCCGGAGCAGGCATACAAGGTACAGGGTCGCAGGGTTTCTCTGAGTCATTGTCTGGGTTGACGGCGAGGCTAGGAGGGGATTAGTGGTCCGAGTGAGGCTGAACCAGTTCGTGTACACTCACTGTGAAGTGTAGGGCAGGGAGGCAGGCAGGTGAATAGCGCCAAGAATAGTAGCAGGCCAGCGACGGGGAGTTGAGTGGTTACAGGCAGCAAGATCCAATCCACTGTGAAGCTGCAGAGGTAAGTAGACAGGGTTAGCGAGATAAAAACAGCAAAACGGGGTTTACCGAGCTATGGCTCTCACTAACGTGGGTTAGCTGACGTTCTGGCGAGGAATGTTTGAGAACGCTGGTCTTAAGAGCCTCCCAGCAAATTACACACAGGTGCCACAAACAAGGGGTGTGATGACTCTGCCCAGTGATGGATTTACTGGCACGCAGGAAAATCCAGCACTCACCCGGACCATGACAATCCATGTAGCTATCAAGTAATGAGCAACTGTTCAGTGGGAGAGGGAGGGAGGGAGGGAGTGGTTGTTGACTATGTGCAAATACCCTCTAGCAGATCATTACTTGAAGGAACCTTTTAAAAACAAGCGCAACTATGCTCACAGGTGTACACACGGGTGCTCACACACACAAACTACACCCTTTTTGGCTCCTACCTCAAAGCACACTGTGCGCTGTCGATATTACGTGGTGCACAATAATGTTTAATATTTAGTATTTACTGTTATATTCACATATATCATTGTGATGTTGTTTATTGTATTGCTCTCGTTTTCTTCTGCTTGTTTTCTTTTTTCTTTCTCAACAGGTGATCCAGGTGATTGATATATGTATCAATCATATATAAATAAAAGGTGAATCAAATAGACCATTACGGCAAGGCTGGGATGGTCAATTTGGTAAAGTAAATCCATTAGGCATCTTTCTTCGCCTTTAGACAATAATTCGCCTTTAGACAATAATTCTGATGGCAAAACGAACCAAATGGGACAGGCAAAACAAAACAAAACAAAACAAAAAACTATGTGCAAATAACTATAGAGGTTGTGTCTGACTTGTGCATTGAGAGAAGTTGTGGCACTAAATTTTATTTTATTATGACAACCCACAAAACCGACACACATGCAAACACATATAGATATACATAAATACCTTTAAATATATATTTTATTAGCCTCTTACTCAGCACAATACAGCTGATATTTGAGTCCATGTTTTACACCATAACATTTAACGCATAACTCTTACTAGAGGTTCTTTATTATTAGCTGAAAACTTAAGATTCCACCCTCATATATGGTCTTATGGTAAATGGTAAATGGCCTGTATTTGTATAGCGCTTTTACTAGTCCCCCAAAGCGCTTTACACAAGCAGTTATCCACCCATTCACCGATTCACACACACATTCACACACTGGTGATGGCAAGCTACATTGTAGCCACAGCCACACTGGGGCGCACTGACAGGGGCGAGGCTGCCGGACACTGGCGCCACCGGGCCCTCTGACCACCACCAGAAGGCAACAGGTGAAGTGTCTCACCCACAATCGCCTATCTTTAAAACCTCTAACTCTAAAACACTATGCAACATGGGAGCTACAAATACTAACACTGACCATTCATTGAGGCTACTAAGAACACAAATGAACAAGTAATAAAGTAATAGAACACCCAACATAAGTTGTCTAAATAATGCTGCCAAAACAGCCTCAAGAGGATAGTGTCATTGATATTTGGGCAGGACCCCTTCACATGTCATTGTCTGATGTCATTTTTTGTGTCCTTTGCTGCTAGTATTACCATGCAAAGGACATACTAACTGTAATAAAAAATAAATGGAGAACCTTTATCGTTGTGTAATATCCAGTGTATAATGTGAAAAAGTGTTTCAATAATAATAATAATAATAATAATAATAATAATAATAATAATAATAAGAGTTCTTATTGTTGTTGTAATTGTTATTGTTATTATTATTATGATTACTTGATAGGACTAAATGTTACAATCCCTAAAATAATTAGCCCCATTCTTGAGTGGGCTTGATGACCGGGTCTGTTTTCATACATAAGGTGCACCGGATAATAAGGCAAATTAAGCTAAACAAAACGGTCAGATAAGTCAAATTTTACTCAACTCATTCTTCTAGCTTCCTCCACTTCCATACCATTGATTGATTAATGTTGAATTATCTCGTAGCTGCTCTATTCCCATGTTGTTGCAGTATATTAATGACTAACCTTGTATTGTGGATGGATTATCTCAGTTGTTCTCCTCTGGAAAAAAGTTAGCGTTCATCCTCCAGCTTCACTGTGTTTATGTTATGCTAACATAGCTGTGTCGCTAGCAATCACGCAGCACATCATTATATACCAGCTAGCCCAACTTCAGTAACCCTACAAACATCACTGCTATTTAGTTTTCTGTCTTAATTTATGTTGGAAGTGATGGCAGAGCTATACATTTTCATTTTTTCAGAACTCATCATATTTATAGTGCAGAAAATATGGTACATCCCAATGAGATATAAAGGGGTCTTGCCTAAGTATTAATGAAAAATCAACATTAATGAATCAATGGTATGGAAGTGGAGAAAGCAAGAAGAATGAGTTGAATAAAATTTGACTTATCTGACTGTTTTGTTTCGCTTAATGTGCCTTATAATCTGGTGCGCCTTATGGTCCGAAAAACACGGTACATTGGGCCCCTTTGATGCAATTATTTCTGACCTCTGCCACTGTTCTTACTGTGATGGTTGTTTTTTTTTTCACATTGATGTCTTCAGGTGAAAGTTTGGGTATTTATTTCAACCAATTGTGTGTTTTTGTCCTCATCCAGCATTAAGCCATTCTTTATGGATGTCTCTCTGCCCAGAGTGTGTCACGTTTTGTGTTTTAGTTTGCAAAATACTCCTTCCAAAACCTAATCTTCTTTTTCATTGATATGCTTCATAAGTGCCTTCTATCATCCAGAAAAATAGATTTAATAAAATTATTAAAAAATAAAATAGTTGTTTTGGGGGGGTTTTTTTCAAATAAATTTTAAAAGAACTATTTGTCATACTAACTAATGGAAATCAGTTTATTTAATATTTACAAAACAGTAGTGTTATATGATATTTTTGAATTAAGATACAGATTATTATCTTTGCTTATAATGTGTTAGCTGATTTGGATCAGTAGAGAATCATGTGAGTGCAGCTGGCTTGCAAAAGACACATGATGCTTAATATTTATTTTTTTTCTCTCAACTGAAACATTACAAATAACATCATTTAGAAATGCTTGCTTGCCTATCCCATTTAAGTTTATTCTTAAATGGGACTAATGGCAATATTTTTCTCTCTTGCAAAATTTATATTTTCATTTTTAAATTTAGGTGAAAGGAAGGTGTAGGGAATTTTAGGGGTTTATCTCTGCCATTTCCACTATGTGGAAACCATTGGATGTAAACTTCTTAGACAAGTCACTGTTTTTACACTGTGACTTGTCACTGTTTTGCCCTGAGGCATCTGGTTTGTTGATACTGAAAATAATGTTGACAGAGAAGGCGTGGACACAACCTAAGGTTGTCAACACATGAAGTGTCAATAGTAGAGAAGAAAGGACTGGTAATAATGCATTAAATTTGCTTTCTAAAGTTCTAAAGTTCTAAACTTTTACTTTATTTTGTGACCAGTATGACTGCTGACATGTTAAAAGGTTTGTCAGCTGCTTGCAATAACAATAGCTGTTAACTACTGACTAACGAATACAATATGTATATTTCATGGTGTGTGAGTTATTCAGGGGTTTAGTAGACAAAGAAGTCAGCAGTGACTGTGATATACACATATCATCACTATAAAGAGGTCTCTAAATAAGTAACAGTACTCTATTATTAAAACTGATGATGATTTGTATGCTATTTACAACACTGACAAATGTTCAAATCCGTCACAATATTGGAGTAAAAGAAACACTTCCAAAAAAGGATACTAGCATACATTTTAATACTTCCTAGATACTGAATTTTTGAATTAAAAATGAATAACACTGATATTAAGCCATTTATTAGTTGTGTAGCAATGTATATACAACTCCAATTACACTATGGATTACATTTTTTAAGGTACTTATCTACCTATTTATTATATCCTGGAAGATGATAACTTTGTTACAGACGGCACAGAAATTGACCGAAAGCAGACACAATGCACAGAAGCGATCGAGTTTACAATCAGTTTATTTACAATAACAATCTGCAGGGGATGAGATGAAAGATGAGATGAGATAGCCTTTATTTGTCAGTTGCAGGTCTTTTGCCCACAACCGAGATGACAGACTTTGCCGACCGTACATAAAATACACAAACATCACATTGGGGAGACAGGTCAGGCTAGGTAGCAAGGAAAAAAAAAAACATTGAAATGTGTAACACAAAAGGATAATACAGGAATGCACAGATATCAACACACCATAGCACAATAAACACAGACAAGCAACATGGGAAAGAGTTCCAGTGTGTACATCTGATCTGGGACCGCTGCAATCTTTCGACTGCGCCTCCAACTGACCCGATGTCCACATCAGAGGGGAGGTAAGCGTTGGAGGTGGCGTTGGATCCGGGGTAGGGAGGGTGATGCGTCAGTGAGTGCTTATCAGTATCAGTATATGTATGTGTGTGCGTGTCCATAGTTCAGCTGAGACAGTGTCCTTCGCCCTGCTAGGCTAAGTAAACAGTCTTCCAGCCAACCCAGGTGGTCTTGCATGGAATGGGAAGGAACAGACTAAACACAGTCATTATCAGGGTGTTTGTTCAGCTCCGGCCTTGCAGCTGGCGCCGAGAGGGTATCCGCATAAGTGATGTTTTTTTTACTTAGTGCGAACAGCTCATACGAATTTCAAAGCAGTTCTAAAGTCCAACACTGGTCTCTCAATCTCCTGTTGGAGACCCACGAGCTTCGCCATACTTGCGTTCTGTGATGTTGTCATTTCTTGTGCTCAAGGAGCCAATATCTGAGAACTCACGGCAGTGTGCCTCCCCGAGATGTCATCCAATTTTTCGCCCAGAGATGTTATTCCGGGCTAGCCCTTCCGAGATGTTCCAGTCTGCAGTCAAAGATCTTATTCTGAGTATTCACAGCAGCCGTAGCCTCTCCAAGATCTTATCCGTGCTGACTCAATGAGCCCATTTGAGAAACTCACGCTTTTCCCATCGTTCCAATCCCAGCGGGCAGCCTTGTGGGGGTCTGAACAGCCGGTTCCGCTTTCTTAATTCTTCGATAAGTCAGGGCCAACCCAGCTCCGATCAGCCAGAACCCTGTTACCATGGTTCCGAATAGGTAGATATCTTCAGCACTCAGGCTCACCCAAGCCCAAACTTCTCGTTGAGAAAGGGGTGTCAATTGCATTTAGGGACCAGTTGATCAAATCCATAATTCCTCTTTTAGGTTTTAGAGAACAGACTGTGAGAGAGTGTTCCAGGGAAAATACAAAAAAAAACAAAACACGAGACTAGACAAGGACATAAGCAGGGAAGATAAGGGAGAGGAGAAAAAGTGCGTCCGCCTCCTCCGAGAGCCAAAGAAGAGCCAAAGCGCTGGGAAAGGAGAGCTTCAACCCCAGCTACCCAAGCATCCACCTCTACCACAAAATGTAATCTAGTGTCGGAATGTACCAACAATGGTGCTGAGGTGAGTCGTTAATCTTGAGAATGCTGGATCCGCCTCTGTGAACCAAACAAACTGAACTTTGAGAGACGTACGTCTAGAAAGTGGCACTGCTACCTTACTGTAACCTCTGATGAAGCATCAGTAAAGTTGGTGTAGAGGAATTTCTTTCACTAAGGTATTAATCACATTATTTCATTGTTTTTAACATGTCTGACACTCATACTTAAGACAATGGTAGGGGGTGTAGTCAGGATGTTGGGAAATAGGAACTCCAGAGGACCAGTCTTTTGTCTCTTGAGGACTCTGGGAAGTAGCAAGGGAGTGTGAACCTTAAGGTGTGAAACAGCTGTGTACTGCCTTTTGTTCCTGGAGAAGGTATTTAACTGAGAGGTTGACTTTGGCTCAGAGAGACTCTGCTGACCCTGCCCCGTGGTCATGCAGGGGCTTCACAAGCTTGTTTATATGTTGTGTGCATGAATTAAAGAATGCTAGCTACCGCTCACCGCTCGTCTGCAGGCTTTATTTAAGTGGAAAACTTCCACAACAAAATGGCGCTGCGAGCAGGGTGGTCCGCTGTGGTCGCTGAACAACGGTTCCGTGGACGGGCTGATCACCCCTGAGGGAAAAGGTACCTTTGTCCTACCAGCTGTTGAAGCGAAGGAAATGGAGGAGTCACGGAGCCGTGTGTTTCAGTCACCACCGAGATCATCGATTTTGAGGGGACTTCTGCAGATGGGTGAGTTGTAGCTAACTTGTATACAGTCATGGAGAGTTTTTTGTCTGGCCGAGGGGGAGAACGCTGGCCGACCCCGGAGTTCGAGTCTCCGGGAGGAAAACCTGGTGGTTTGAGGCCCCAGGCTTGTGTTGGGTACGGCTCTCACAAGGACAGTTGGCTCGCGCACGTTGTTGGGGAGAAGCCAGCCCAGACCTGTGTTCGGTCCAAGTACGTCACAGGAACGGCGGTTCGGGTACACTGTCGGGATCCATCTCTGTGTACTATAGTGCACGGAGTGGCGGTGTTCGTTCCTTGGTCCGTAGAAGGCAAGGGCCTCACGGGGGACGCCTCGTGTAGTAAAATGGGATCTAGATCCAGTAGATCGGCAGACGTTCCACCAGGCGGCCAGAGACAAAACTCAATATGTGACTGTGGTAAGAATGAGTAAATGTGTAGTGTGTAAGATTGCAGAGAATGGTTGTGTGGGAAAACGTTGATGTGTGTGTAAAAAAAAAAAAAAAAAAGTGAGAAACGGGGTTAAAAAAGTTGAAAAAGGGGAAAAAAAAAAAAAAAAAAAAAAAAAGAGAGAGGAGTGTAGAAATGTGTGTAAAAGTTGTTTTCAACTAGTGGGGAGAGGGTGGTACTGCAGGCCACCAGCTCCCCTAGGGTGGACACACACAAAATTAGCAAAATTGTTGATAAAAATAAGCAAAATAGGAAGAGGGTTTGGTGTTTTTCAACGTAGAACACTACAATCTCTCTGGGTTTTTAAGAAAAGGGAGTTCAGAAACCAGAGAGGGGAGATGTGTTGTTTTAAGCAATGAGAAGAATGATCAAAATGTCTCAGTGTGTCACTTGCAGGTGAAGAGCAGACCCGGATCAATTTTCCACGTGCAAGCAGTCGGAAGAAAATTATAGGTTAACATCATTACAAACACTCAAGCCAAGTTTTGGCTGAATTGTTTTACAGCTTAACTTCCATGTGTTTGTCACCCTGAGAACACAAGCTCCAAGAATCTCTCCCTGAAGACTAGAAATGCAGTTTCAGAACAACGAGATGGATCTCAAGAGCTCACAGCAGCATCCTGAGCAGTGAAGAAAAAGGTCCAGCAGCAAACAGCTGTGGCAAGACAGCGACAGCAAGGAGAAAAATGGCATCATCATGACTGGATGGATGGATGTGCATTTCCAAGGAGCTGCAACTTCACTGTGTGAATGGACTTTTGAAAAGACTGCCTGAGTTGGACATTTGCCACTTTTGGAGCAAAAATGGCAAAATGAGACAGTGGAAAACAGGACAAAGCTGAAAGACAACTGACTCTCACTGGACTGCTGCAAGGGGGAGAGATGAGATGAGACCACAGTCAAAGGAGAAGGGGACAACATGGAGAATGCTGTTGTAGTGTGGGAATAAAATTTGGGTTTAGGAAAACTGGAAGGAAAAACGACTGCCTTGCGTGGAGAATTGAAAAGTGTCTGGAGCACCGCAAAAAGGAGAGGTACACAAAAATTACACAAACAGAAAATGCATTAATCCTACTAACACAAACACACATGCAATGAAGCTCATGAAGACCAATAGCATTTTAAGCATGCATTTCTGTTACCATCATCTTGTCCGGTTAGCTTAGTAGGTTAAGAAAAGTGATACATAGACTAGTGAACTAGTAGTATTTTTGGGGAAGGATGATTGAATCAGCGGTGAACAGAATGCTGCGGGAGGGTCAGATGAGTGGGGACTAATAGATTATTGAAGTTTCTGGTTTCTGATGTGTGAGGGAGGTCTTATCATGACACACATCTGGGTACATGGGGACAACAAAAACTCATTTTCTAATAGAATATTGCTGTTGTGTGAGGTGTGTGACTGGTGGATGAAAGTTTTGGGGATTACTGATGCATTTTCTTTTGGTACCACTTTGAACCTGCCAATTAGTTTGTTTTTTTTGTTTTTTTATCATTCTAAGGGAGTATGCTTAGACAACTTCTAAAACTAGGCATTCATATTTTTTGATTTTTAAACAGTGCACTGAGATTTTTTTTGTTTGGCAATTTTCCTCTTTTTCAAGCAGGCCTGCAAGATCAGAAACGAAAGCGCTATACAACATGTTGACAATCGCAAGTGAGCTTCTCCAAAATTAAAATGGGCTCAGGAGGAAAGCCACTTATTTGGGACAATCAGAAAACAAGTCCCTGCCAAAAAGGATTCAGCGAGGTAATCCAGTCTAAATTCTTTTTTTTCCTTTTGAAATGACGTCATTGCTGGCAGTAGAACTTATTGCGACACAAGAGGTTTCTGCTATCAGCAATAAACACGGGATTGACTGGACTGACAAAAACTTGACTGACTTGACACCAATATGCAAGATTGCACCTCCACCCAGAGAGACAAAAGGGTGGATGTATATATGTATGTTTTCTTTGTTACAGGAGCAGAAAGGTGACAGCAACATCCTGGGTTGCATGGGCTTTTGAGCCGTGCTGACTTAACCTTTTAATTGCCACTTTCTGTGTCTTTGTGAATTTACCAGCGGTGTGTTATTCATGACCTTGTATTGTTTACTAGTGCAGAGGTCACTGTGAGAAAGTGTGCATACAGACGCGCTGCGCTAACATCTATGTCACTTTTTCCACAGCAGAGGGTTAATCATATGATCTAATCACATGATTTACAGCAGGACACACCACTGGCTAATGTTTTTTCTTACAACAGGCCTGGAGTGAAGCTACTCTAGGGGAGAAGCCCTGAGAATTTTTAAGAGACAATGCACAACTTATTGTGCATGTCTAATTGTGCTAAGCTAACATAGGGCAAAAGAGGTTTTTTTCCGGGGAAGTTTCATTTTTAAATTGCAGGAACCGTGACATGAGGGATATGGAAGGATTGACTGAGGCGTAGATGCAAACTGTGACTAGGAGACAACACTTTCAAGTGGACCAGTGAGAAGCAGGGACCATCTGCAGGACAACAGACAAACGACACTGGGCTTCCAAAGGATTGTCACGAGGAGATTTTGAACAGCAAAATCTTAAAATAAAATGAAAGAGTTTCGTCGTTGACGCTGAGGAAGACAACTAAGGTGTACGACGTGCTCTGCCTTAACTCTACAGCCGCCGTTGGAACAGAAATCGAGGGATGGAGAGAGCGTGCTAAGCTCCAAAAGTGACAGCGCAAGGAAGATCAGCGTTGGAATTATGACTCTGTAAATGGCACAGACACCAGGAGCCATGACTGTGACAGAGAATGACACCTAATGCTGTTTCACTTTGCCATGCAAAGTACTTTGACACTCTGGAGAAGACCTTTCCTCTGTATCATTGTTGTTTCCATTTGCATGTGAGAGCTTAGATTGTGGGGAAGATTAAAGATGAACAAAGGGTGGTGGGAGAACAGTGAAGTGAGGATACACAGTGTGAAACTCCTTTAAGTGTACAATAATGTTGATGTGATATACAGAAATGTCAGGAAAGAAATTCTTGGTTTTAATGTGATTCTTGATTTTAGAATCAAAGGGTGGGATTGTAGAGGAATTTCTTTCACTAAGGTATTAATCACATTATTTCATTGTTTTAACATGTCTGACACTCATACTTAAGACAAATGGTAGGGGGTGTAGTCAGGATGTTGGGGAAACAGGAACTCCAGAGGACCAGTCTTTTGTCTCTTGAGGACTCTGGGAAGTAGCAAGGGAGTGTGAACCTTAGGGTGTGAAACAGCTGTGTACTGCCTTTTGTTCCTGGAGAAGGTATTTAACTGAGAGGTTGACTTGGCTCAGAGAGACTCTGCTGACCCTGCCCCGTGGTCATGCAGGGGCTTCACAAGTTGTTTATATGTTGTGTGCATGAATTAAAGAATGCTAGCTACCGCTCACCGCTCGTCTGCAGGCTTATTTAAGTGGAAAACTTCCACAACATTGGCAAATCCCAAGAAACATTGGAGCTGTTTCTAATGAGGCTTATAGACCAGCCACTCAGCAATTGTCTGAACCTTGGCTGGGTCCGTCTTCACCTGCCGTCCTTAAATAACAAAAGCCCAAGAAAGAGACTGTGGAGGCGTGAAATTCACACTTCTCTGCATTAACGTATAGGTCATGTCCACACTAATACGTTTAGCTTTCTTCAAATTCTTTAATTCTCACTTGCTTTTGCAACTTTGTACTTTTGTGTTAATCGCAGCAACAACTCCAACCTCATTGTCAGTCAATTAAAAAAAACTCTTAGTGTAGACGTGGCCATAGACGGTTCTCCAGAAGCAGCTGTAGGACACTGCGCACATGGGTCTGGTTTTCAGGATTACTACTCATTGCCCTCGTGGTTGTGGACTATATAGTATGCATTATGTTGATCCAGTTTTGTGAACACAGTGGCTACCTGGACCATTGTTTGGTCTCCTGCTTATCAGGTTGTGATTATGTTTGCTGAGTAATGCACTAGCTTCATAAAATTTCAGCCTTTCCTTTAAATAAACAGTTGATACTAGTACCTAGACAGCATTGCTCTCTAGTAGACTGGTGTGGCTTAGATCAGTGGTCCCCAAAACCCAGGCCATGGACCGGTACCGGTCCATGAGTCGTTTGACACCTGGCCATGAGAGTTGAGGCTCAGGTGTGAAATTTATGGTTTTCAGGGTTTTTATCATTAACTTGGTTTCCCTGGGTCTTTTCACGTGTTGTAGTTGTGTGTCTTATTTTGAAAGAAATGTTTACACACTACCATAGCAACAAGAGAGCATTAAGGGGCAGAGAGGAGGATGTTACTCTCAGTGTTGTTGGCCTTTTCAGGGGAATGGTGCCAATAAAGTTACACAATTACACAGTGAATTTGCGTTTATCATATATACAAAACACCACAGTTTTTGTCTTGGTCGTATCATTTTATTTTGTTGTATTTATCTGGGTCACCGTAAAGGCTGGCCTGTGAAAGTATTGTCTGCAATTAAAGCGGTCCGTGGCGCAAAAAAGGTTGGGGACCGCTGGGCTAGATCACCCCACCTGCTTTTGCTCTAAAAGTACAACATCAGCTAAACTACAGCACAATTAACAAAGATGTCCTTGCCTTGTTGCTTGCTTTGAAGAGCTTTCAAGTGTAAATAGAATCTACTTTGAAACCTATTCAAGTTTTCACTGACCATAATCCAAAAACGATAACTGTGACCAGTGTTTGTTTGTTTTTTCTTGTGATGCAAAACACGAACAAGAGAATTGGGCACTGGTCTGGTCTGCAGGATTGTAAGCCACAGATTAATGTTAAAACACTGACAATGTAACTGCAGATGCGTTATCTAGATCTAATTATTGTGTTCAACATTTTTCACACAGCTGAACGTTGTGGGCAATGTTTAATTCTTGGTAGAGAAAATGGACTGAGGCAAGGTGGAAAACTGTTCTGTGGTCAGATAAATAAAAATGTGAAAAAATTTTGGGAACTGAGAAAAACACATCCTCTTGACTAAAGAAGAGACTGACCATTGAGCTTTTTGTAAGCAATAATGTCTACATTTTCAGTTGGTATCAGCTTGCTCTGCCACCAAGGAGATGTTTAAATGCCTCAGTGACCTTGCCTCCGGAGATTGGCGGGTCATCCCCTTCGTCCCCAGACTGCTTCCTCCACGGAAGACGTGCCATTGCGATTAAGGAGGTCCTCCATTTCCCGACAATTTTCTCAGTCGAAGTCAGCAACGCTCCACCCGCACTATAAGAGTGCAGGTAGAAAACCGCTTTCCCCTCTTGAGCCCCCTGACAGTTTGCCAGAATCTCTTCGAGGCAGTCTGAAAGTCTTTTTCCATGGCCTCTCCAAACTCCTCCCACACCCAAGTTTTTGCTTCAGCCACTGACCACACATAATTATGTAATCAGTTGCAAGTTGGTATGTGTTGGATTCAGTGCTTCAGTGTACAGTAAGAGTGCATGTCGATCAAAATCAGCTGGGTTGAAATCATGTTCACTTTCAATTAGCCATTTAAAACATGTTCAAATTAGCACGATTACAGTCTGTATAACACACATCACACAAAATACACATCACAGCTTTGTCTGTAAATGAATATCAATGTCTCGGAGCCCTTTGCCTAATTTTCTTCTGATCCTCAAACATTTCTTCTAAACCTTAATCATCTTCCACTATTATTATGCTTCATGAGCACAATACACTTAGTGTTCAGCTGGTATGTTGCATAGTTTTGTTTTGTTTGTTTGGGGGGGGTTTGGTGCAAGTCATCATTGACAGTTGACATTGACATTTGACAGTTACCGTCAGGCTAATCATAACAGCTGTGCTGTGATGGAACATTTCTATTGACACTGAAATGAATGTAGACAGAGAAGGTGTGGATGTGCTAGCACATGAACTGCCAATATTAGCCAGATGTAGTCATAAACTGATTGCAGGTTACATTTTCGATTATTGCTTGATTTTAGCAAAGCCAACTGGCAAGAACAATGAATAACTCAGTAGTTTAATGCTCAGTAGTTTAGTGCTCAGTAGTTTAGTAGAAAAAGGAATAATTACAGAAACACAAATCTCATCAATAGAAAAGGCAATCTAAATACTACTTGACAGCACTTTATTATGGATTAAAACTTTTAAAATTTACAACTTTTAAAATGGTTTGTACTAATCCCATATAACACGATGCTACACACAAAATTACTTTTGAGAATGTGGTGTAGTGTGGTCTGCGGCTCCACTGCAGAGGAGAGGTGGTGCAGTGGATTCCAGGGGCAGTGCCAGAAGGTTGGCAGAGCCACTGGGACTGATTGTGTGATCCGTATTTCAGTAGCCAGCTTGGACTGGAGGACAGAGCTTAACAAAGCTAAAGACACAGCGATTGTAAACTCTGCAAACATTCCAATCCAAACACAGATGTTAAAATATTGAAATTAATTAATTCATTAATTTTGATTTACATCTATAGTACAACCAAAATTATATTAGAATGTCATAGTCAAGCATGTCTATCATACTCTTTCTTCCTCTGTGCCTGTTCTCTTCTGCTCTTTCTCTCTTTCCCATTTCCTTAGCCGCAGGTTGATGTATGTACGCATGCTGGCACACCTCTCCAATCACCACCTTCTGGAGACGTGGCTGTACTAGCTGTTTCAAGAGTTTAGCACCAGCACCTGTTTTTCATCCAACAAGGATGGGTTCCTACCTCTACTCTCTGTCAGATCCTTGTTACCTGAATTTTTTGTCATCAGGGTCCTGATGAATTTTCTTTCTTTCTTTTTTTTAATTCCAGATGTCAAGTTTTCTGATCTCTAATTCCATTCTAGTCTTCCACAGTTGGTGTTTTGGTGTACTTCACCAAAATTCTCGCAACTTAATTTCTGCTATCCATTTCCTTTTCTACTAGAAAATAAGTACCTGCCTGCTAAAAGCAAAAAGCAAAATTTTAGAGCTGTTAGTCATATGTGACAATTTAATGATCTAAATGCAATTTAGATCATCACAAATGTTTCACTTCAAACACTTTTTCTAATGTTTGGTATAATAGTATATGGTTGAACTGGCCCAGGGAAACTTTAGGCTCTTTGAACTGTTTTAACTAGAGGTGGCTAGACCAAGCCAAATAACAATAATGTAGAGACCAACACTGGTATTGGTGTAATATTTTAATATAATTACCAAGCTCACGGCATTGTTCGTGTTTATCAGATCATAGGCATCTCTGTGTAAACACTGCTCCTCTCATGCAGGTACATGCTGCTCCATCCCCTCCATGTTCTGCTGTGTTTAGCTATCACTTGAGCCCATGGGACTGAGCAGTGAAATGCAGGCTGCAGTGAGTGAGAAAGCAGCGCATCATGTAAGAAGTAATTTACAGTTGTAAATGCTGGAACAAGCAGCAAAAGATGAAGACGGGAGGAAGGAAATCCCTTCGACAGACTAGACCTCCAGCACAGAGCCTACAGACAGAGCCCAGTCTTACTGTCCTTTCTAACAGGCAAAGAACAACAAGGTACTTCATGTAGTGGTTAAAATATTTATTTATTCGGTTCTCCAGCATTACTTAATAGTAAAGTGTTGTTGGTCATCTTAGTTGTTAGGTAAGCAGATTGATTGCCTGTAGAATATACTAAGACATTTAGATAATATATTCAAGCCACTGACTTGTGTTAAATAAATTATTGTACTGGAGCTGAAAAAATATACCTAAAACATGAAGTATGAAAAATGTCTGAATATAATAACCTTTTTGTGTCGACAGTCAAATATATTTCATGTATGTGTTTTATTATGTTAACTAATTATTCTGGAGTAAAAATCATAGTGATTTCTGGTGGTCATTAAAATGTGTTCAGATTTGTCAAACAAGTGATGATTAATTTCATAAACCATTATATGCCAGTCTCTCCTACATAAGCTGCCTTAAAAATCATTGGTATCGGTATTATTGGCAATACTGCCCCTGCTGTATTTACTTGATATCAGATGAATACTAAACACTGCAGTATTGCACACCACTAGCCCTAATCACATACAAACCCACTGCATTCTGCATTTTATATCCAGTGTAAAACTGAAGAAGGACCCATGACTATAAAACATATTTTCCATCTGTGGTTCCATACAGTAGTGATCTATGGATTTAATAAAGGAGCCTGTAATATAGGTTAATCTGCTGTCAGCTCACGTCAAAAGCTGATAGTGTGCAAAGAGGAAAATATTAAAGGTGTGACATTCCAGTTACCCATTCTCTCAAATGATAAAATACGCCTGTTGCACTGTAAACATTGGCAATGTCATCAAACCATATACTATATCAGTTGCGTAACAATGTCAACACAGCTAAGATTACACCAAGTATGACATTTCAAAAACCTACCTATAACTATTTATTGAGTCCTGCAAGATGACCTTCCATATTGTTGTTTTCTGTGGAACATTTTATTTGGCTAGGAAGAAAAAACAAGGTTAAGAGGATTTATTAAATTCAAAACAACTGATTATTTGGAGGCTAGGACAAGTATTTTCAAAGTATTCCTGAAATGCATCATCTGAAAAACACACACAAACATAAAGGTTAGCACACAATATTTATTTAAGCTGTGTGAATTGCGAAATTGTTTAAACTGCCAGTTAAAATAAGTCAGAAAAGGGCTAATATTGTACACAACTTTATCAACACTCAGTCAGCTACCAGTGAAAAACAACAGAGGAAACTGGCACGGTAACCCTTTGTTTTAGCTCATTTACTATGCTATGCGTTTTTGTGGTGTTCTTTTGCAAGCTTAGCTAGCTAGCCAGGCATTGTTTCCCTGGTTATATGAAGTCGGGAGAGTTGGTAGCTTGGTTGCGTGTGTTTAGTGGACTTTTGCGCAGTAAGGTAACTTAAGCTCCTTAAGCTTTCTCAGATTACATAGATTGTATGTTGATTATGTGTCTGTATTTGATTTTATTTGCAATACAAATAAAGTTATTTCTATTTTTATTATTTTTATCATTATTATTGCCTTTCTGTGTTTTGTTGGGTCATTGGAGAAAAGTAACACAAATTAGTCATGTGCTGTAATGCTTGAAGTTCTCTGGTTAGTTACAGAGACACAAACTGGTCATGGTGTGTTTTGGTTTTTTTCTTTTTTATGCTACTGTTTATGGTGATAGTAGGGCTGCCACGATTAGTCAACTAGTCACGATTACATTGACTATCAAAATCATTGGCGACTAATTTAATAGTCAACGCGTTGTTTCAAGCTTTGTAAGATCCTGAAAGACGCAGGAATAAGTAGTAGGATTTAAGAGTGTAATAACGGATTGAACTCTCAGACACTATAAACACAAAATAGCAATTTGTATTACAATTTAATACATGTAATGATGAAATAATATTAAGAGCTTGCTGACTGAGCAACCAAAAAAGTTATCCTGGTTAAAAAGTTATTTTTACTGATATGTTGAATGTTTAACCTACTTAACTGTATTTGATGTAACTGAATTATTGAATTGGCAAATTTAAATCTTGATGCATAAACTGACAAACATTATTAATAATAAAAAACTATATTGTAATTTTCTTCCTAATGGTTACTATTGTTTCAAATTATCTCATATCTTTAGATAAAGCAGACCCTTGCAGCTGTCAAAAGTTTCTTCACCGTGACTGCTGATGTCTAGAACAGTCATGCAACAGAGGCCTACCTTGGTGTGTCTTGCCATTTCCTGAGTGAATTGGAAGATGATGAGCTTCATTCTTGACACCATGCCTCTTGAGTATGGAACACCAGGACTGCCATAATGAATTAATTAAATACACCATTAAATAATTAATTAAATGTGGCAATAATTAATTAAAATGGGAAATAATTAATTAAATAAATAGTTATGACACATGTAATTAATTAATTATTGACACATTTAATTAATTATTTATGTATTTCACATTTTAATTAATTATTGACACATTTAATTAATTAATTATTGACACATTTACGGAAGCGTAGAGCTGCCACCCAGGCAAAAGAAAAATACAAGTGTATCATGTTATAACGTGAAAAGTTTATTGTTCTAACAAGATACTTTTCCTGTTTGTACAATATACTATCATGTTTGTACAATATACTTTTCACGTTTGAACAACATAATATCACGTCATTACAATATACATAATTATCACGTTCGTACAATATATTTATATTGTACGAACGTGATAATTATAGTGATAATTATATTGTACGAACGTGATAATTATAGTGATAATTATATTGTACGAACGTGATAATTATAGTGATAATTATATTGTACGAACGTGATAATTATATTGTACGAACGTGATAATTATGTATATTGTACGAACTGATATTATGTTGTTCAAACATGAAAGGTATATTGTACAAACATGATAGTATATTGTACAAACAGGAAAAGTATCTCGTTAGAACAATAAACTTTTCACGTTATAACGTGATACACTTGTATTTTTCTTTTGCCTGGGTGGCAGCTCTACGCTTCCGTACACATTTAATTAATTATTTATGTATTTCACATTTTAATTAATTATTGACACATTTTAATTATTCATTGACACATTTAATGAATTATTTATGTATTTCACATTTTAATTAATTATTGACACATTTAATTAATTATTTAATGATATATTTATTTATTTCATTTTGGCAGTCCTGGCGCCTGGCTCTCATCATGAAATAATTTTATCTGTCAACCTCACCCATCAAACTCAGGGGGCGGGGTTAACGCTGATCGACTCAAAACCATTGCTTTGGCCTGGTGGCCATTGTTTTTAGCACACAACAACCAGCATGTGGAAACTAACAGAACTGAACTTTGAAAAACCCTGTTTGTGTGTGTCACCAAATACAGTTTTAATATTTTTTTAGCCGAGAATGTAGTGGTTTAATCTTCATGTGTCTGGTCGGTTTGTCAAGATACAGCCTCTTTGCAATAGTGCTTCGATGATTTCGGAGATGTCTGCCCAGTCTCACGGCAAAGCGTGGGATAGACCCGCTCGCCTCGCAAGCAATCGAGCTATTATTACCGCCGACAAAGCGCAGGCCCCGGTACACAGCTGTAGGGGTGGCTGTAGCTCAGGAGGTAGAGCAGGTCACCTACTGATTGGAAG